>NC_060268.1:57511169-57881034 GCF_021613505.1 Equus quagga | reverse complement strand
TCACAAGCCACTTATCCGACAAAGGGTTAATCTCCATAATATACAAAGAACTCACACTGCTTAACAACAAAAAAACAAACAACCCGATCAAAAAATGGGCAGAGGACATGAACAGACATTTCTCAAAAGAAGATATGAATATGGCCAATAGACACATGAAAAGATGTTCATCATCGCTAATCATCAGGGAAATGCAAATCAAAACTACACTAAGATATCACCTTACCCCCGTTAGATTGGCAAAAACATCCAAAACCAAGAACGACAAATGTTGGAGAGGTTGTGGAGAAAGAGGAACCCTCATACGCTGTTGGTGGGAATGCAAACTGGTACAGCCACTATGGAAAACAGTATGGAGATTTCTCAAAAAGTTAAAAATAGAAATACCCTATGACCCAGCCATCCCATTACTGGGTATCTATCCTAAGAACCTGATATCATAAATCTCAAGAGTCCGTTGCACCCCTATGTTCATCGCAGCATTATTTACAATAGCCAAGACGAGGAACCAGCCTACATACCCAGAAACTGATGATTGGATAAAGAAGATGTGGTATATATACACAATAGAATACTACTCAGCCATAAAAAAAGACGAAATTGGCCCATTCACAACAACGTGGATGGACCTCGAGGGCATTATGTTAAGCGAAATAAGTCAGTCAGAGAAAGACGAACTCTATATGACTCCACTCATAGGTGGAAATTAGTATATTGAGAAGGAGATCTGATCAGTGGTTACCAGGGAAGGGGGGGGGGGGGGGGGGGGGAACGGAGGGGGAAGTGGTGTACCCACAACATGACTAACAAAAATGTACAACTGAAATCTCACAAGGTTGTAATCTATCATAACATTAATAAAAAAAAATAAAAAATAAAAAATAAAATAAAATAAAATAAAATAAAATAAAACAAAATTAAAAAAAAAAAAAGAATAAATGCATTTGTACTTAGATAGATACCCACCAATTGCCCTCCATAGAGATTTACATTCCTACCATCCACGTGTAAAAGTGCCCATTGCACCATAGCCAAGTAGGGCATTACCAAACTTAGATTTTTGTCAATCCAGTGGGTGAAAAATTATACCTCAGCGAAGTTTTAGTTAGTATTTCTCTCATCATGAATGAAGTTGAGCATCTTTTTTGAGTTAGAAACACTTGTATTTCCCTTTCTGTGAACTATCTGATCACACTATTTGTCCATTTCTCTTGTTAGTTTTTTCTTAATGATTTGTAGGAGGTCTTTACATATTAGAGGGAGAATAGCCTTTTGTGATGTGTGTTACAAGTTTTTTTTTCAGTTTGTCACTTGTTTTTGATTTTTCTTTCTCTCTTTTTTTTTTGTGAGGAAGATTGGCCTTGAGCTAACATCTATTGCGAATCTTTCTCTTTCTGCTTGAGGAAGACTGGCCCTGAGCTAACATCTGTGCCAATCTTCCTGTTTTATTTGGGATGCTGCCACAGCATGGTTTGATGAGCAGCACTAGGTCCACGCCTGGGATCCAAACCTGCAAACCCCAGGCCACCGAAGCAGAGCATGAGAACTTAACCACTACACCACTTGGCCGGCCTCTTTTCTCTCTTTCTTATTCAAGATTTTCTTTATTTTATGTGATTTTATGTGATTGAATTTATCAATCCTTAGTTTTATGTATCCTGGATGTTCTTTTGTTTGGTGGTTTTTTTTTAATTGAGGTGATAATAGTTTATAACATTGTGGAATTTCAGTTGTACATTATTGTTTGTCAGTCTCCATATAAATGTGCCCCTTCGCCCTTTGTGCCCATTCCCCAACTCCCTTCCCCTCTGGTAACCATTAAACTGTTCTCTTTGTCCGTGTGTTTGTTTATCTTCCACATATGAGTGAAATCATATGGTGTTTGTCTTTCTCTGTCTGGCTTATTTCACTTAACATAATGCCCTCAAGGTCCATCCATTTTGTTGTGAATGGGATAATTTTGTCTTTTTTTATGGCTGAGTAGTACATATACCACATCTTCTTTATCCAATCATCAGTCTTTGGGTACTTGGGTTGCTTCCACTTCTTGGCTGTTGTGAATAATGCTGCAATGAACAAAGGGGTGCATAAGTCTCTTTGAATTGTTGATTTCAAGCTCTTTGGATAAATCCCCAGCAGTGGGATAGCTGAGTCATATGGTAGTTCTATTTTTAATTTTTTTTTTTTAAGATTTTATTTTTTTCCTTTTTCTCCCCAAAGCCCCCTGGTACATAGTTGTATATTCTTTGTTGTGGGTCCCCCTAGTTGTGGCATGTGGGACGCCACCCCAGCGTGGCTCGATGAGCAGTGCCATGTCTACACGCAGGACTTGAACCAATGAAACACTGGGCCACCTGCAGCAGAGCGAGCGAACCTAACTGCTCGGCCACGGGGCCAGCCCCTCTATTTTTAATTTTTTGAGAAATCTCCGTACTGTTTTCCATAGTGGCTGCACCAGTTTGCATTCCCCCAGCAGTGTATAAGGGTTCCCTTTTCTGTACCTCCTCTCCAATATTTGTTATTGTTTATCTTGGTGATTATGGCCGTTCTAATGGATATAAGGTGATATCTTAGTGTAGTTTTGATTTACATTTCCCTGATGATTAGTGATGTTGAATATCTTTTCATGTGCCTATTGGCCATCTGTATATCTTCTTTGGAAAAATGTCTGTTCATATCCTCTGCCCATTTTTTAATCTGGTTGTTTGGTTTTTTGTTGTTGAGTTGTGTGAGTTCTTTATGTATTTTGGAGATTAACCCTTTGTTGGATATATGATTTGTAAATATTGTCTCTCAGTTGATGGGTTGTCTTTTCATTTTGTTCTTGGTTTATTTTGTCTTGTGGAAGCTATTTAGTCTAATGAAGTCCCACTTGTTTAGTTTTTCTTTTGTTTCCCTTGTCCAAGTAGACATGGGATTCAAAAAGATCCTTCTAAGAATGATGTCAAAGAGTGTGTTGCCTATATTTTCTTCTAGGAGATTTATGGTTTCAGGTCTTACCTTCAAGTCTTTGATCCATTTTGAGTTAATTTTTGTGTATGGTGCAAGATAATGGTCTACTTTCATTCTTTTGCATGTGGCTGTCCAGTTTTCCCAACACTATTTATTGAAGAGACTTTCCTTTCTCCATTGTATGTTCTTAGCTCCTTTGTCGAAGACTAACTGTCCATAAATGTGTGGTTTTATTTCTGGGCTTTCAGTTCTGTTCCATTGATCTGTGTGTCTGTTTTTGTACCCGTACCAGTGCTACTTTGATTACTATAGCTTTGTAGTATATTTTGAAGTCAGAGATTGTGATGCTTCCAGCTTTGTTCTTTTTTCTCAGGATTGCCTTAGCTATTCGGGGTCTCTCATTGCCCCATATGAATTTTAGGGTTCTTTGTTCTATTTCTGTGAAGAATGTTATTGGGATTCTGATTGGGATTGCATTGAATCTATAGATTGCTTTAGGCAGTATGGACAGTTTAACTATATTTCTTCTTCCAATCCATGTGCATGGAATATCTTTCCATTTATTTATGTCATAATCGATTTCTTTCTATAGTGTCTTATAGTTTTCATTGTATAGGTCTTATACACCCTCGGTGAAATTTACTCCTAGGTATTTTATTGTTTTTGATGCACTTGTAAATGGGATTGTATTCTTGACTTTTCTTTCTGTTAGTTCATTATTAGAGTATAGAAATGCAACTGATTTTTGTAAGTTGAGTTTGTACCCTGAAACTTTGCTGTAGTTGTTGTTTCTAATAGTTTTCTGATGGATTCTTCAGGGTTTTCTCTATATAAAATCACGTCATCTGCAAACAGTGAGAATTTCACTTTTTCCTTGCCAATTTGGATACCTTTTACTTTTTTTCTTGCCTAATTGCTCTGGCCAAAACCTCCAGTACTATGTTGAGTAAGAGTGGTAAGAGTGGGCACACTTGTCTTGTTCCTGTTCTCTGAGGAATGGCTTTCAGTTTTTCACTGTTGAGTATGATGTTGGCTGTGGGTTTGTCATATATGGCCTTTATTATGTTGAAGTATTTTCTTTCTATACCCATCTTATTGAGAATTTTAATCATAAATGGATGTTGGATCCTGTCAAATGCTTTCTCTGCATCTACTGAGATGATCGTGTGGTTTTTATTCCTCATTTTGTTAATGTGGTGTATCACATTGATTGATTTTTGGATGTTGAACCATCTCTGTGTTCCTGGTATAAATCCCACTTGATCATGGTGCATGATCATTTTAACGTATTGTTGTATTCAGGTTGCCAATATTTTGTTGAGGATTGTTGCATCCATGTTCATCAGCAATATTGGCCTGTAATTTTCCTCTTTGTGTTGTCTTTGTTTGGCTTTGGGATCAGGGTAATGTTGGCCTTGTAGAATGTGTTAGGAAGGTTCTGCCTTCCTCAATTTTGTGAAATAGTTTGAGAAGGATGGGTATTAAATCTTCTTTGAATGTTTGGTAGAATTCCCCTGAGAAGTCATCTGGTCCTGGACCTTTATTTTTTGGGAGGTTTTGGATTACTGTTTCAATCTCTTTACTTGTGATTGGTCTATTCAGATTCTCTATTTTCTTCTTGGTTCAGTTTTGGGAGGTTGTAGGAGTCTAAAAAGAAATTTATCCATTTCTTCTAGATTGTCCAATTTGTTGGCATACAGTTTTTCATATTTTTCTCTTAAAATCCTTTGTATCTCTGTGGTATCCATTGTTATTTCTCCTGTTTCAGTTCTAATTTTATTTATTCGAGACTTCTGTTTTTTTTTCTTAGTGAGCCTGACCGAGGGTTTGTCAATTTTGTTTATCTTCTCAAAGAACCAGCTGTTTGTTTCATTGATCCTTTCTACTATTTTCTCTCTCTCTCTTTTTTATTTTTGTTTCAATTTCATTTATTTCTGCTCTAATTTTTATTATTTCCTTCCTTCTGCTGACTTTGGGCTTTGTTTGTTCTTCTTTTTCGAATTCTGTTAGATGTAGTTTAAGATTGCTTATTTGAGATTTTTCTTGTTTGTTAAGGTGGGCCTGTAGGGCTATGAATTTCCCTCTTATAACCACTTTTGCTGCATCCCATATAAGCTGGTATAGTGTATTTTCAGTCTCATTTGTCTCCAGATATTTTTTGATTTCTCCTTTAATCTCTTCAATGATCCATTAGTTGTTCAGTAGCATGTTGTTTAGTCTCCACATGTTTGTCACTTTCCCAGCTTTTTTCTTGTAGTTGATTTCTAGTTTCATATCATTATGGCCAGAAAAGATACTTGACATGATTTCAGTCTTCTTAAATTTATTGAGGTGTGCCTTGTTTCCCAACATATGGTCTATCTTTGAGAATGTTCGTTGTGCACTTGAGAAGAATATGTGTCTGTGCATTTTGGACGGAGCATTCTCTATATATCTATTTAGTGCATTTGGTCTAGCTTTTCATTTAAATCCACTATTTCCTTGTTGATTCTCTGTCTGGATGATCTATCCATTGATGTAAGTGGGATAAGTTCCCCTACTATTATTGTGTTGTTGTTAATATCTCCTTTTAGGTTTGTTAGTAGTTGCTGTATGTACTTTGGTGCTCCTGTGTTAGGTACATATATATTCACAAGTGTTATGTCTTCTTAGTAGAGTGTCCCTTTTATTGTTATACTGCCCCTTTTTGTCTCTCATTACCTGTTTTGTCTTGAAGCCTACTTTTTCTGATATAAGTATGGCAACATCTGCTTTCTTTTGTTTGTCATTACCTTGGAGTATCACCTTCCATCCCTTCACTGTGGGCCTGTGTTTGTCTTTAGAACTGAGATGTGTTTCCTGGAGGTAACACATTGTTAGGTCTTGTTTTTTAATCCATCCTGCCACTCTGTGTCTTTTGATTGGAGAATTCAATCCATTTACATTTAGAATAATTATTGATACATGAGGGATTAATGCTGCCTTTTTATCACTCACTTTCCACTTCTGCATTTCCCTTGTTTCTCACCCCATGTATTTCAGACTACTAATTCAGTTTGGTAGTTCTCTGTGATAGTTTTCTTAGTTTTCTCTGTGTTTATCGTTTTTCTGTTCTGATATCTTTTTTAGTGGTTACCATGAGGTTTGTATTAAAAAAACTCATGGATGAGATAGTCTATTTTATGATAGCTTCTTATTTCCTTAGCCTAAGCCAATTCCATCCCTTCCCTCTTCCCATTCTAAGTTATTATTGTTACAGCTTTTTCCATCTTGTATCATGGGTTTGTGATTAAAATGTTGAGATAGTATTTATTTTTGATGCTTTCCTTCCCCTTATCTTTATTTTTTAATCTTTTTTGGTGAGGAAGATTGGCCCTGAGCTAACATCTGTGCCAATAGTCCTCTATTTTGTATGTGGGACGCTACCACAGCATGGCTTGGTGAGCAGTATGTAGGTCCACACCCAGGATCTGAACCTGTGAACCTTGGGCTGCTGAAGTGGAGCACACAAACTTAAACACTTTGCCACTGGGCTGGCCCCTCCCTTTATCTTTAATGTTATTATTAAGTGTTTGCTAACCAGTTCTTACAGAGAGCTGTAATTTTCTGATTTTATCTAGCTGTTTATCTCCTTGCTCAAGGCTTCATAAACTCTTCCTCTTTCTTTTTCAGGTATGAGGCCTTCTTAAGCATTTCTTGTAGGGTGGTCTGATGGCAATGAACTCCCTTAGCTTTTGTTTATCTGGGAAAGTTTTTATTTCTCCATCATATCTGAAGAATATTTTCACTGGATAGAGTATTCTTGGCTGAAAGTTCTTGTTTCTCAGAATTTTGAATATATCATTCCACTCTTTCCTATCCTGTGAGGTTTCTGCTGAGAAATTCACTGAAAGCCTGATGAGGGTTCCTTTGTAAGTTATTTCCTTCTGCCTTGCTGCCCTTAATATTTTTCCTTTGTCATTCACTTTTGCCAGCTTTACAGTAGTATACATATAGTATATGCCTTGGAGAAGGTCTTTTTACATTGATGTAAGTAGGAGATCTACTAGCTTATTTTACTTGCATTTCCAGCTCCTTCCCCAGTTTTTGGAAGTTCTCAGCTATTTCTTTGAACAAGCTTTCTGCTCCATTCTCCTTCTCTTTTCCCTCTGGAATACTTATAATCCTTATGTTGCATTTCCTAGTTGAGTCAGATATTTCTTGGAGAATTTCTTCATTTCTTTTTAGTCTTAGTTCTCTCTCCTCTTCCATCTGAAGCATTTCCATATGTCTGTCCTCTAGACTGCTGATTCTCTCCTTCATAATATGCTCTGTTGTTCAGGGAGTCCAGATTTTTCTTTATCTCACAGATTGTGTTTTTCACCTCCAACTTTTCTGATTGGTTTTTCTTTACAGTTTCAATCTCTTTTGCAAAGAAGTTCCTGATTTCATGGAACTCTGTATCTGTATTTTCTTGTAGCTTGTTGAGGTTTTCCATGATAGTTACTTTGAATTCTCTGTCATTTAGATTATAAGTTTCTGTGCCTTCAGGATTGATTTCTGGGTGCTTGTCATTTTCCTTCTTGTCTGGAGTATTAAAATATTTTTTCATATTGTTTGATGGCATGGATTTGTATCTCCACAGTGATAGAATTTGGTCACAGATAGAATTTGGTCACAACTTCCACCTGCTGCCACTAGGTGAAGGTCAAGAGCTGTGTATTCTGAGCCCACCATGATCTGTGGCTCGCTTGCTCACAGCTGCTGCTTTTCTATCATATGTGTGGGAGCTCTGGCCTACCACTGAGCTGGAGCACCAGGTAGGAGGAACAGCACTTTCTTTTGCCTGTGCAATCTTGGGGGCATTCTCACTCTGTCCTCACTATCTGCTCTCCTGGGGTGCTTGTTTGATGAAGACACCCCAGCAATAGCTTAGCCACCTCTGTACGGGGCTTTCCCATGGGATGTGAGGAAACTTGGAGAACAAAGGTCTTCCTGCAGAGGGCCACCCCTCTCCCTTCTCAGAGCCACACATCATCCCATGCCCTGGGTCACTGCCATTAGGGGAGGAAGAGGATATCCCTTACCCCCTTCCACTACCTCCAGGGTGTCTGGCACCTCCACCTTCAGACATATGGGTGCATGGATCTCTCAGAAGTCTTTTGTGTCATGTGAATGTCCTTTCTTGGTATATGAATGTCCTTTTCATTGCATCTTGGAGGGGAGAGTCTGAGGGAAGAGCTCACTCTACCATGATGCTGATGTCACTCCACCAGGTTTGGTGTTTTTTAAATTATTGGCCTCCCCAGTAAATTGTAAGTTCCATAAGGGCTCAGATATTTTTCTATTTTGTTCAATGCTGTATCTGTGAAGTTGGTCAAAGGAAAATTTCACTTTCAAGTCAACAAAGTTCAACCCTGGATTTGATTGCTTGCAATAAGTCCTGCTCAGCAACAATTAAACACCTTGCAAGCCAAACACATACACTATCTGGATCTTGTATCCTGGATTTTTCATCATCATTAGAAAGTTCTTTTCTCCAAGGTTATAAAACATTTTTCCCATGTTTCCCTTTAATATCTTTTTTTTAAAAAAAAGATTTTACTTTTCATTTTTCTCCTCAAAGCCCCTGGTACATAGTTGTATATTTTTAGTTGTGGGTCCTTCTAGTTGTGGCATGTGGGACGCCACCTCAGCATGGCTTGACGAGTGGAGCCATGTCCACACCCAAGATTCGAACCAGCAAAACCCTGGGCCACCTGCAGCAGAGCACACGAACTTAAGCACTCAGCCACAGGGCTGGCCCCCCTTTAATATATTATAATTTAATTTTTTAACACTCAATCTTTGTCACTTGGAGTTTATACTGGCATTCAATAAGGAATGGAGCCAACTCAGTTGTGGGGTTTTTTGGTTTGGGTTTTTTTTTTGCTGAGTAAGATTCATCCTGAGCTGACAGCTATTGCCAATCTTCCTCTTTTTTTTTTTTTTTTTAATGTGAACCACCACCACAGTATGGCCACTAACAGACGAGTGGTGGGGTGTGCACCCAGGAACCAAACCCAGGCTGCTGAAGCAGAGTTTGCCAAACTTTAACCACTAGGCCATTGGGGCTGGCCCCATTCAGTTTTTATCTAGATGGCTAATTATTGTCTTGACACTACTTGTTGAATAGTCTATCTTATCCATGACCATTATTTTCAAATCCTACTTTGTGAACCATATGATCACAGCATTATCTTTCATAACGAAAAATGTACAACTTAATGTCTAACAATTGGTAAAGTGTTAAAAAAAATTATACTACATTCATTTAATGGAATCTTTTTTTTTTAAAGATTTTATTTTTCCTTTTTCTCCCCAAAGCTTCCCAGTACATAGTTGTGTATTTTCAGTTGTGGGTCCTTCTAATTGTGGCATATGGGACGCCGTCTCAGTATGGCTCAATGAGCGGTGCCATGTCTGCACCCAGGATCTGAACCGGCGAAACCCTGGGCTGCTGAAGTGGAGCAAGGGAACGTAACCATTCAGCCACAGGGCTGGCCCCATTTAATGGAATCTCAATGTTTACAAAGACTCTAATTACATGGGAGAATTCTCAAGATAAAATTAATAGAGAAAAGCAAAATACAAAACAACATATGCCCAGTGATCCCAATTAAAAATAAAAGTGCAGGGGCTGGCCCTATGGTGTAGTGCTTAATTTGGAGTGTTCTGCTTTGGGAGCCCAGGTTCATGGGCTCAGATCCTGGGACCTACACCATTTGTCAGCCATGCAGCGGTGACCACCCACATACAAAACAGAGGAAGATAGGCACAGAGGTTAGCTCAGAGCTAATCTTCCTCAAGCAAAAAAAGAGGAAGATTGGTAAAAGATGTTAGCTCAGAGCAAATCGTCCTTAGCAAAAAAAAAAAATAATAAAAAATAAAAGTGCATTTATGTATAAAATGAATAGAAGAAAATGTATAAAAATTTAAGAACAGTTGTCTCTGCCTTTAAAAAGAGTTTATTTGCAACAAACATGTTTCCTTTTAATAACTTGATAACCCCTATTAAGTGTTATGTAAAACACCAAAAAGAATCTTATGGTACATATATCCTTTGTAAAACCATTTTTTAAAATATATTTTTAAGATGAGAGATAAAATAAAATGTCTTTTCCTCCTTGGGGAAGTTTCCTTTGATTTTACTGAAACTCCTGTGGCCTAGTACTTTAGCACACTATACATATTCTTACTTATCTTGGATGTATTTTCTATCTGCTGTCTTCTTAGATGCCTCCTATGTCTTCCATGGCTGATGGTACAGTGTTTTCTTGTTGAATCATTTCAGGTTCACCTTGGTCATAATGAAGAGTTTGGCTTTACCCAGGGCTTCAGCCTTTGGCATTTCACCTGAGACATGTCCACTGGGGTCAGAAGGCCTGAACTTTAACCCTGGCTCTGCCCCAGACAACTGTGAACTTGGATAAGTCACTTCCTTTCTTTGGACCTCCTTCCTTCTATAAAACGAAGATGTTAGATAATCTCTAAAGTTCCTCCCAGTTTTAAATTTCTTCCTACTAGAAAGCACAGTAGATTCTGGCTTTCTGGGGCTTCCAAGGATTTATTAGCATCATTAATAACCACAGGAGTGATTAATATTGAACTTGGTCCACAGTTGCCAATCTGTTGATTTACACAAAATTAAAAATGATTATGATCCTTTAGCAAAGCTTATTAGTTATTTTTTTTTTAAGGAATGTTATGGGTCTTAGGTTTCTGTTGTTGTTGTTCTGATTAAGCTAATTAAGCTAAACTGGGTCACATCAGCTGAGTTTCCTTGTTGCTGGATTCCTGAGGCTGCCATATCAGTACAGTAAGGTGAGGTCTATTCAGATGAGTCAGAATATAAAAGGAATATGTGTGCAAAGTTCAAGGTTGCCTTCCAGGGTGAATCTTACCAAGTTGCAGAGCCTTGCTGGACCTTCATTTCTCCAAGTGAAACACATGACTACCATAGGGACTATGAGAGCTGATTTTGTGTTAACCTAATCCCACTACCTCATTTATAGGTAAGAAAACAGAGGCCAGGAGATGTTGAGTGACCCGTCCACACTCACACAGCATGGAAGAATCAGGACCAAGACTACAGGGTTAGATATATGGAAAGAGGCCTGGTTTCCAACTGACCATTTGCCAATAATAAGTAGCACTATTTGGGCAAGGCATTTTTCCCCACTGATCAAAGTGAATTAAAAGAGAATAAAATGTGAAACTTTCTAGGTTCCTTAATTATTTTGTAGACTAAAATAGGGGCTAGCTAGATTGACAGAGATCTTCCAGGTGAAAAAAATAGGACACAATAGAACATAAAACTCAAGATATGATTCTGCTCATTTTGTCATTTTCGTCAATTTCTGAAGGATGTTTACATCTTCGTATGTCTTCACAATAGTGATGTTTAGTGTTCTTAGCAATGTTTTATTTTAGCAAGATATAGCAAAAGAGTGCAATGCCCTTTAGTAAGTGCTGTTATTGAAAAGAAACAAGGCTGAGGAAGCCAGACTGAGCTCTAGGAACCTCAGCGCTCATGAATAGGTCTAAATGCTTAATGAGCATTAATGGGCACTACACATGACATTTATTAATTCTTTTCTGGAATGAAGAGGCCTCCATGGATACAAGCTTACTATCTTCAGAGCAACCTCTGTTGTACATCTTTTTTATTAATTAACCTAGCTTTCTTTAATCATAGAAGTAATATAGAAACACAGCAAAACCAGAAAAAGTTAAAAAAAATATAAAATAAAAACTAGAAGTCTCCCTTTCTGTCCACTCCAGTGTTACTCCCCAAAGACGACCACTTTCAACAATTTTTATTTTTAGTTTTTCTGTGCAGTACCATAATAAATATTATGTTTTACTTTTCCCAACTTTTGATTTAGAAAAATTTCAAACTTGCAGAGAAGTAGCAAGAGGAATTCATCTAGATTTATCAACTGTTAACAGCTTGCTATATTTAGCTTTCTCTCACCCTACATATATACATATTCTCCTTTTTGATGAACTATTTGAGGAACAGTTGTAGACATAATGCCATTTCTCCCAAATACACCTCAACATGCATGCCTCAAGAATAAGGACATTCAGGGCCTGGCCCCGTGGCCGAGTGGTTAAGTTCGCACGCTCTGCTGCAGGTGGCCCAGTATTTCATTGGTTTGAATCCTGGGCATGGACATGGCACTGCTCATCAAGCCATGATGAGGCAGCGTCCCACATGCCACAACTAGAAGGACCCACAACGAAGAATATACAACTATGTACTGGGGGGCTTTGGGGAGAAAAAGGAAAAAAATAAAATCTTTAAAAAAAAAAAGAATAAGGACATTCTCCTCCATAACCACAATATAATTCTCCCACTGAGAAAATGTAGCATTGATATGATTATGTAATAAAACATTCATATTCAAATTTCTGCAATTGTCCAACAATGTCCCTTTTAACTTGTTTTTCATTCCAGGATCTCATCACTCATCACACATGGCACCGAGTTGTTTTATCTCTTCAGTCTCCCTTAATTTAAAACAGTCATGTTTTTCTTTCAAGACATTGACATTTTTAAAGAGTACAGGTCAGTTGTATTGCAGAATATCTCTCAATCTGGATTTGTCTGGTTGTTTTCTCATGGTTAAAGGGTGTTTCCTCATGATTCGGCCTCTACATTTTGGGCAGGAATCCTGTATAGTTAATGTTATGTCTCAGTGCAACATATCAGCAGGCACATGACATCAGTTTGTCCCATTTATTATTGATGCTAAATTTGGACAATTTATTAAGGTGGTATCTGCCAGATTCCTCCATTGTAAAAGTACCCTTTTCTCTTTGTCATTAATGAGCAGTCTGTGGAGTGATACTTAGAGACCACGTGAGTATCCTGTTCTCCAACAATCTTTCACTCAATGGTTTTAATATTCAATGACGAGTCTTGCCTGGATCACTCATTACTATGTGGTGGCAAAGTGGTGATTTTTCTAATTCCGTCATTTCCTCTATACTTATGAGTTGGCATTTTTCATTTAAAAATTGCTATCCTTTCTTTTCCTCTCCTTGTTTTAATGTTTATTTTTAAATATCAGATTAGAATGCATGGATTTTTAAAAAATTATTCAATATGTTATAATCTATTCCTGTCATTATTTATTTCAGTACTCAAATTTTTCCAAATCCAGCTAGTGGGAGCTCCTTCAGCCCGGCTCCCTGTCCTCAACACGTTAGTTGCTGTCACTTTTGAGCACTTCCATACCTTCTGGAACAAAATCTTCTAGGTTCACCTTGTGCTCTCCCTGCTCCCATCCTGGTATCAGCCATTTTCCTTAGGAGCCTTCCATTATAATTTAAAATCATATAAACTAGGACAAATTCCCTTCTTTCCACCTCCTCTCCCCTTTCCACTTCCCGAATTCAAGAGCTATGTATTTTTTGTGTTCTCAAGATTTATAACATTACATTTTGATCTGTACTTACAGTTAAACTAGTTCATTCTTTGCTTATAGGTTGTTTCTAAAAATTAGAAACCAATAAATGAGATATATTTTATGATTATATATAATTCCCTTTGGAAACAAATATGCATCAGGTCTCACATTTTAGTGTAGATATGAATCTCCTAAGGGGCTTGTTAAAGATGCACATTCCTTAGCCCCACCCCTAGAAGTTCTGAATCAATAAATTTAAGGGATCTGGTGATTCTAAGACATTCTGAAGTAGTGTCAGATGCATAAAGAAGGAAATAAAATCCCATGCCATTAAAATATGGCAGCTTGACTGAGAATCCTTCAAGTGTCAGTCCCTTAAAAATTCTTTTATTTTCTTTCCAGCTGTATTCCATTTTTCTGTGCCATATCAGCCCAAGCTATTTCTTACATCCCATATTGTCCTCTTTCCTGGATTCTTTAAACATTTTTATACCGTCTAGAGTAATTTTTTTTCATATCAGATGTGTGTGGTAAAATTTCTAAGCCATTTTGCAAAAATGGCCTCATTCTGCTCTCATACTTGGTGTACGGTTTGGTCTGATAAGTGAGAAGTCTGTTGTTGGTCTGATTTGTATTCTTCTTGAGGCAAGATGCTTTTCCCCTCTCTGAATTCTTTTAGGATTTTTTCTTTATCGTTAGGTTCTGAAATTGCACTATGATGTGCCTTGGTACATCATAACCCTGCTTGGCACTTGGTGGGTTCCTTTAATCTGAAGATTTTTGTCTTTTTTTTTAGACAAAGATAATTTTCTTTTAGTATATCTTTTACTATTTGTTCCTTTTAATTTGCTCTCTTCTCTCCCAATACTCATGTTAGACAAATATTAGACTTCCTAGATCTCTTCTCCATGCCTCTGAACATTTCTCCATATTTCCCATCTTTTTGTTTTTTTGTTCTGTTTTGAGAGACATCTTTATTTTCTAGTTACAAACTGTCTAAGTGGGTTGGGTGTGGTGTTAGTCTAGCTTTCCTATTGGGGACTGGATGGGAACAAACTGTCAGAAAATAGTTTCACTCCCAGCATGGCGCACCACGATGTATTTCACTTCTAGTTGGAGCTGTCTTTCCTCTTCTGCCCACTGTCCCTCATGGAGGGCCAGAGTTACTTCTGCTCTGCTTCTTGGGAAGGCCCCCACCGTCCTCACTAGGAGACTTCCCTAAGCAGATTGTTCTCTTCTTCACAGAGGTATTCTCACTTGGGCTTTATCCCAAATCCAAAGCTGTATCCTCTGGCAAGTGTTTGGTGAAGAGAAAGGGGAGGAGCCTACAGGCCCTGCTGTGCCTGATGCAGCTCTTGTTGAATTAGTATCCTAGTCACACCGCACTCCCCACCTCTCCCACTTCTGCTCTTCCTAACAGTCAATGCAGACCTTGGAGCTTTAGGGGCTGGCATAATTGGGGCTCTGGAGTCAGACTGCCTGGGTTTAAATCTTGCCTCTGCCGCTTGTTAATTATGTGAGTCTCACTAAGTCTCATCTGAAAAATGAGGATTATAGTAATAGTGTACAGTAAGTACTCAGTTATCCTTAGAGACTATGGAGATTATGAATTCTGATATGTTGAGCTGTGATTTTGTTTGCCTTTTTTCTATCAATCTGATCCAACTTATTGTCTTTTATTTTAATTTTTATCAAAATAACATATGTATATTATTTTAAAGAGCAAATATTTTATAAGTCTTATAACTAGAAATCATCATCCCCTGCCCAATCCTGCCCCATGCTTGAGCTCCACTCCTTAGAAACCGCCACTTGCAATCCTTGAATTTCTCTCTTCAGCTTTCCTGGTGGGAGATGGTGCATCACTTTCACTTATACCCTAATACTGCTACCACAGTTGTTTCTTCTCAAATGGGAAGGAGGCAGTGGAAATTGGATAGTCAAAACAAATGTAAATGTTCACTACACTTTTTGAGTCTCAGTTTCCCCATCTATATAAGAAAAAATAATACTGGTCTATAAAAGATATTCCACTTGGGGATTAAATGAGGTAGTAGGAAAACACTTAGTACAGTACCTGGCTCATGATAAATTCTCTATAAATGTTGATCTGGTTAGAAGGATGGAAATATTCTATGTGGATAGAGTGATGGAAGCCAAAACTGAGAAGCCAGAAAATCTCCTGAGAGGAAAGAACAGAGGGAGCCTGAGGCCCCTTAGCCTGGAGAGCAGGTCTGGAGAGGAACAGGGCCTAGTCCTGTTTGGGGCAGAGGCTGTTGTAGATGGCTGGAGTTGGCCTCCTGTGCCTTTGTTTTCCTGAATGCGGTTGCTCAGAACTGGGTCAGGACCTGCACTTAGCTGAGAAGGAGTCAGCATGCAGACCAGGGAGGGTAGAGCAGGGCCCTTAGTGGGAAGGCCAGCTACACAGAGGTCAGCATCAGCCAGGGTCTGGAAGGAGCCTCCTACAGAGTAACCAGATCCAGCCCTGAAGTTTCTCTTCAGAGGAAGATGGGGAGGAAATGCTGTACTACCCATCTTTCCCCCATGAAGCCACCAAAGGCCTCTCAGGGGTCCAACCACATTACCAGCGAAGTGTGGAGAAGGAAGACGGGAGTCACTCAAAGGGCCCATTAACAAACATGGGAAAGTGAAATCATAGCTTCAGCTCAGCAGGTGTGATTGTGACATCTAAGAAGAGTTCTCTCCTCAGAGGGGCCTCCCTGCCCTGCCCCCAGGCACTCAGGGACTGTCCTTCTCACCTCTGGGCTCCCTTGGGGGCTCTGCCCAGCCTCTGGCCTGGCCCCAGAACATGGGATTCTGGGCAATTGTTACCAGGATATCACTTCTGCTTGGCTTTGGGCTCCTGACGGGCAGGAGCCTCATTTCGCTCAGGGCCTGGCCCAGGATGAACATCAGGAAATGTTTGAAGAATGAGTGAGGCTGGAATTGAGCCGAGACTGGGATAAATGAAGGGGAAGGGACGAAAGTATTTCAGAGACAGTGGCAGGAACAACTTGGCTGGAGAGATACGACACAAGTAACAAGACTGTCTTGAGAGACGGAAACATCTGTTTTGTGAAGAAAGCTGATTTTTGTGTCGATGCCTTCTCACATATTTTGTCTGGTCCTCACGTCAGCCCTGAGAGAAAGGTGTAATTATTCCCATTTTACAGATGAAGCAACTGAGGCTCAGAGAGGGGAAGCCACTTGCCCAGAAAGTAGCTTAACAGGAATATAAATAGGCCTGTCTGATTCCTGAGCCTAGAGAAGTAGGTGGGTGGAATTTGTAGCCCTAAAGGTAGGGACAGCTGGGGGCTCTGGCCAAGCACCCAGTGCCTGTGTCACCAACCTCTGCCCCAAACAGGAGGTGAAGGCATATGCCTGGGTCATGATCCCAGTGTGACCCCTGTGCTGGCTCAGGAGGGAGTCGAGGCAGCAAATGACAGGTAGTTTCATACCCCTAGCCCTTTGTACACACAGCTACTCCCACCTTATGAGCCCTGCCTCCCTCACCCACCTCCTGCTCTCCTGGTCCTCTACTTTGAAGTTTGAACCTTCTCCTCAAGCCCCTCATGATGCCTGCTGGAGTAGACCTGACACTTCTGGGTGTTGAGCCTGTACTTCCCACTACCAGCACTCAGCCCCAGGAGGTGTCCTGGAATGTTTGCAGAGTGAATGAGTGTGCACATGTGCCCAGGAAATCCCCATCCTTCAGGGCTTCCAGGGAAAGGCAAGGCCTCCTATGTCCCAGCCCTTTTCCGTCTTCTCTACTGCCCTTCCCCGCCCCATCCCTGTCGGGGGGTCAAGGCCTTGCTGAGTTCAGCAAGACTAGAGGTTGAAGCAGCCACCTCTGGCTGCAGGAGCCAGGTGGCCTTCTGAGGGAGGAAGCAGGAAGGGCTGCCAGGCATGCCCCACACCCCTGACCCTGCCTGGCTGGGCGTGGGAGAGCAGAGGGCACAGGGCAGGGTGGGCAGGGCTGGGAATGGCTGAGAAGCCAGGCCACCAGGCCACCTTTGGGAGGAGGAGGCTTCCTGCCTGCCTTCCACCCAGGGGGCGAGCCCACTAGGCAGGAACCACCTGCACTCTCCCCTGGCCTGCCCTGATAGCCTAAGAAAGGATTCCGCACTGGACCCATGGTCAAGAAGCCTGCCTTCTAGACTTCATTTGACACTTCGGAGGAATCTGCTCTGGGCCAGACTAGGGGTGGTGGGGTGCAAAGATGAGCAAGATCCATTTCCTCCTCTAGGGGAGATCACACCAGACATTTAAGGAACAATAAACATGGCTAATATTCACTGAGCACTTTGTCATGTGCCAGACACTGATCTAAGTCCTTCACACATATCGGTAAGTAATTGAATGTTCACAACAACCCACGAGATAAATGTTATTCTTAGCTCCATTTGACTGACGGGGATAATGAGGCACAGAGAGATCAAAAGCTTGCCCTAGATCACACAGTAAGTTGTGTGCTGGGATCCACACTCAGGCATCTGGCTTCAGAGTCCCTGCATTTAGCCCTGACACTATGCATCGTGTATGCCAACTGCAGTGCCAGCTGCCCCGGCCGTCACATGCAACGTCTTAGTCCCTGCCCTGCCTCCTTGTCAGCAGGTTGTTAGGCTCTGTAAGCTTGCCAGTCACCAAAATGTGCTTTAGGATAGCATCACTTTCATTGCCCTCTGCCTCCAGCCAGTAATGTCTTTCCCCATGGGCTTGTCTTCTCATCCTGTGGAAGCTTCAAGCTCCTGTAACTCACCCATCTCACAGTCCCTTGGAGCATCTTGCACAAAGCAAGTGCTCAGTGTTTGCAGTTTGGTGGGTTGGTGAAGGATGCTTTTATTGCCCCAGATCTCGGCGACATGAACAAGGTGGTTCTCAACCTGTACACCTGGGGAGTTTTAACCACTACTGATGCCCAGACCCCACTCCCGGGGGTTTGGATGTAAGTGGTGAGGGTGCAGTCTGAGAATGGCAATTCTCAGGGCGATTCTGATGTGCACTCTGTGTTAACACCATTTTAGAATCCTTGGAAGTTTTTCAATTGAGGCCAGGCAGTGGGAGGGGGAAGTAAGAGTGTGGGCTTTGGAGATGGGTAGGCAAGATTCACGTCACAGCTTACCCACTTACAGGTTGAGTGAGCCTGCGCAAGCCAAATTCCCCAAGCCTCAGTTACCTCATCTGTAAAAGGCGATGATAACATCCACAGTGAGGTAAAGCCTCTGGCCCTGGGATGGCATATGCTGGAAGAAATGTAATACATGGCAGCTATTAAAATTAATTATACATGTCTCCATCCAACAAGTGATTACTAAGTGCCAGGCACTTGGGCACCCTTGGGGGACAATAGAAAACAAGACAGTTAGGGCTCCTTATCTTGTGGCGTTTATATTCTAGTAATTCAATTTACCCGGCTTTATTTGGTTTGGGCTATCAGGCACTGTATGGGTACAAAGATGGACAAGACATTGTCCTTGTCCTTGAGGAACACAGAAGTGGACACTAGTCATAACTAAAATAGAGGAAGAGGAATGTCAGTTAGGTACAAACCAAGAGTGGTAGGGTTCAGGGGAGAAAGCCATCTACAGGGCAGATCAGGGAAATTGCCATGGAAGATAAGATAGCTCAGAAGGACCTTGAAGGATAGATAGGATTTTGAAGGATGATGCGGGGGCTGGTGGTGGAATAGCTTAAACAAAAGCGTGGAGGCAGGAACAGCCAACAATCCAGTCTGGCGAAAGAGCGGGACGTGTGTGCACAAGAGGGAAGAGGATGTGCGTGCATAGCCGGGAGATGCAGATTGGAGCCTTAACTGCCAGGGTGAGACATTTGGACTCTATTTTGTCAGGCGTGGGAACCACGCAGGAACTGGAGCTGAGCTGCATAATTCTTAGCTCTTAATACCTGGACCTCCTCCTGGCTTCATTCTGGAGGAGGCGTCCTTGTTGCCACCAGCCTCAGGGTCTCCCCTTCTGTGCCCACTGCCACCTTGGTCTCGTTCAGTGCTCAGAATCCTGTCGCTGCTCTCAGGTGAGGGTCTGATGAACTCACTCTACCTCAAGCATAAAATGCGTTTCCAGATGGTACCTCCCTAGGCAATTGCATTTGGCATGTACAGTGGAAAGAGCACCAAACTGAACATCCGGAAGAGGCCTGGTACTAATCCTAGATCTGCCTCTCACCAGCTGTGTGACCTTGGGTAAGTCACTTCTCTTCTCTGAGCCTCAGTTTCCTCATCTGAAAAATGACCAGCCTGGATGGGATGATTGACACAGACTCTTCCAGCTGCAATGTTGTCTGACTAATGTGCCATGTGTCAAATCCAAGAATGTCTGTTTTGCCTTGTGCAAGGGGACGCTGCTGCTGTAAATTAAGTATTAAGCAGGAGGCTCAGGGGCGAAGGGATGGAAAGGTTACATGTAGGTGCTCTGGCGGTCTTGGCTGAGCCCAGTCTTGGATTCATCATAGCTCAGGCACGAGCCATGTGAACGAAGAAGCTTCTAGATGATTCCAGCCCCCAGCTCTTCGGATCACTCCCAATCACTCAAGTCTTCCCAGTTGAAGCCCCAGACATTGTGGAGCAGAGATAAGCCATACATGCTGTGCACTGTCTGAATTCGACACTCAGAATGTGTGGGCCTAACAAAGTGGTTGTTTCATGCCACCAACGCTGGGCTGGTTTGTTACACAGCAATAAATAACTGGAAATGGGGGAGGAGGTGTTCTGAGGGTGGTCTGAGGATGAGGGGCCTTCCTATGCTGGTGAAACCTCACTAGTGGGTTTCCTTCTCTGCCTGCTGACTTGGAAAGCCACCTCTGGTCTTGGATATTATTCTCGGTAGCGTGGCGCTCTTGGGAGACGCGGCTGAGAGCCTGCCCTGTCCTGGGATGTTGTAAAGTTTATAAACAAGGAAGCTCTGGGATCTTTGTGGAGGCTGTCACAGACCCTGAGGTACCGGTGGCAGAGAGGAAGTGGAGAGGGTAGTGAGGTGAGGTGGCGGTGGCATTCATCTTACCTGTCAGAACCTCAGTGTCCAAAAAGGCTAAAGGCAGGAGGAGGGGTTGCTTACACTGGTAGAGGTCGTCTGGGTGCATCTTACACACTCTAGCTCATTTCAGCCCCACAATAGCTCCATTAGACGCTACAGGGGGGAGTGTTTGCTTCGCTTTCCCGACGGAGAACAAGCCGGGGTGCCACGCCCCAGACCCCACACCGGGAATACAGAGCAGAGCTGTGAACCAAACGCAGAACTCCGAATCTGACGCTCTTTCCCAGGAGCCCCGTGGGTGACTTTCAGATGGAAGCTCTGCAAAGAGGCTTTCATTTCCTTTCTCTAAACAGCCCCTTGTCTTGAAATAAGACCATTGCGCTTGGCTTAAATTCTGTTTCCACTTTCTTCCTCCCATCAACCCCTCCATTTTTGTTCCTTTTTTCCTCCCGGGGTTTTTGGCAGAAGGAAGAGAGGAATCCACTCCCAAGGGATTGGATGGTGATGTGAGGCTTGATGGTGATGTGAGGCTTCACTCGCCAACCGTGCCACAGGGCTGGGGGCACAGAGGGCAAACGAGGCCAGGCGGCTCCCAGGCCGGGGTGGGAATCACAGCCCCTACCCCGCTGTGAAAACTGTGTGGTGAGGCTCCCAGAAGTATCTGTGCCTTGTCAGGGAGCATGCTGGCTGGGAGGGAGGAAGCGGTCTATTCCCTAGTGGGACTTCCTCTCTCACGGTGTGTGTGTGTGTGTTGGGGGGGACGACACACGAGGAAATACCATTTTCTAAGCGATTGTGCCAGGCGCTATCACACGTATCAGCTCATTTAAATCAATTTCCACTTAAGGCTTGGAGAGGTTAGCTGACTAAGGCCATACAGCAAGTGAGCAGCAGAGCCAGGAAGGACGCCCGAAGCGTCTTGCCCTTGGCGCTCGCCCCCTGTCCCGGAACCTCGGAGCCCTGGAGGTGCCTGTCCCCACCTGGCGGGGAGACTCCCGGCCCTCGCCCGGGGGCTCTCCAGAGGGGGGTCCCAGCAGGGGGCGCCCCGACTCCTGACCCAAGCGGCCGGGAGCGCCTCCAGCCGGCGCCTGGGACGGGCCTGGCCGCTCCGCCCCTCGGCTCCTCCGCGGCCTCGCGGGCGGACGGGCGCCAGGGCGCCGGGAGGAGAGCGGAACCGAGCGCCGCGCAGTCCGCCGTGCCCGCCGTGCCCATAGCGCCCGCCGCGCCCGCCGCGCCCGCCGCAGCGCAGCCTCCCGCCGTGAGTAGCGCCCGGGTGCGGGCTCGACGGGCGGGACGGGGCGTGCTGCCGGAGTGTAGCGGCGCCCCGGGGTCGGGGCTGGCGGCGGCACACTGCTCCCAGGGGCTCCCTCGTGTTACCCGAGACCACCGCCCTGGTCCCTAACGCCGCCCCCGGGTGTGGCCGGCCAAGGCCTTGGGCGAAGTGGCCGGCCCTGGCACGCGGAGACCTGCCCGCTGTGCCCGCAGGGCGCGCTCCGAAGCCTGGCTCTTTTGACCGAGGGACGGGGTGGGGGGCGTCAGGCAGAGGGCTGGCACCCAGGGAGGAGATGGGAGACAGACTTCCAACAAGTTAGGGCCGCTTGACGGGGGAGAGCACCCCAGATTTCCAGGAGGAGGGGGGCCAGGTCTTATCAGCATCGGGCGCATCTCACACCTCCTGCCGATACCTCCTCTTCGCCTCCCCGCCACGTGGTCGTGGGAGCGGCCAGTAGGTCTGCTGCAGGCTGGAGTAGAGGGGCATAGAAGGGTGTTGTCGACAGTTGACTGACTCTGGGCCAGGCGTTGTGGATGTCTCGTGGCATGTGTGGGTCTAGCTCGTCCTCACCGGTGCAACTCTGCAAGGGAAATTAGTATTCTCACTTTACAAAGGAGAAAATGGGGCCCAGAGAGGTGAGCTTTGAGGCCAGGCAGGTAGTGGTAGGTTAGGAGGGCACACTGGAGGAGAGGATGCCGCAACTGGTTGCCTCAGAGGCAGGTGGGAAGGTCCCTGGCAACAAGTGGAGGGAGCACAGTCCTTGATTCCTCAGTACTTGTAGAATCCAGTGGAGAGCAGCTAGGGGGCTGCTGCTGTGGTTTCTGATGCTGCTTCTCAACCGTCCTGTGTAATGTCTTCCTAGGAGAGTCCTCGTGACTGAGGGCTGCAGGCACTTGGGCGTCTTCACAGATTCCTTCAGAGTCTTGTTCTTCCCCAAACCACCCATCTCTCAAGATGTGTTTTTTAGCACCTAGAGTGGCCCTACTGATAATTCAGCAGCTGCAGGAGAGGCTTGGGCAGGGGAACATGGGTGTGTGTGGAGGTGGGTGCGTGTGTGCTGGTCTGGGGTGAGTTTCTGGCTGGCAGGAAGGAGACCTGAACTGTCCCTGACCACCTCCCTACGGCTCCCCTTGTTGTTAGATGTGGGAGTGAACAAGCAGGCTGCCCAGCGGAACTGGACCTTCACCACAAAGATGGAGTTTTCTCCTGTCAACTCAGGCAGGTGGCTGATCTCGGAGCCCCAGCTTCCCCAGCAGAGATTGGGGTGGGTCAGAGCCCCCAGTGTGTGGAGGGGCTCTGTAATGTTGGAGCTCCTCCCTTCTGTTGGCAGCCTCCTCAGAGCCTGAGTGTGACAATCCCTACTGTGGGGGGAGGTGTAAGGGGACTATCGTGCCTGCCCCCTTGCACCGTCCCGTTTCGCTGACTTACACTGGGTGAGGTGGGGTGAGGGTCTCTGAGAGTTCAGCAGAGGGAGCTGGGGCCAGTGGGGGAGAGGGCTTAGGAGGGTTGAGAGTTCCCTGTGGGGGCTTCCTCTAGCCCTAGAGGCCTCCTCCTGGGTTGTCCTTCAGGAGTCCACTGACTTCTCCCACTCTTGTGCCACCATTGGAGGCTTGAAGATGCTGTCAACAGAAGCCCTGGGAAGAGCAGCTGGAGTGGGCTAGCTGGGTGACTTTCAGCAAGTCCCTTCCCCTGTCTGGACCTCAATTTCCTCCTTTTGTAAAACAAGTGGGTTAGAGCAGACAACAGTGGTTTTCGACACCCTTCCACACACCCCGCCCGTGAATTTTTACACAGAACCCCAAAATATAGTATGGGTAAAGAAGAGGTGCTCTGACTCGCCTTCCTCATGCTTCTAAAGCAGAGTTTAAAAATCCCCTAGATGATCCTAGAGGTCTCTTTCTGTGAGATTCTGGGAAATCTGTGTTAACCCCGGAAGTATTGCTTAGTATTAGGGTTGGGGGCAGGAATGTGAATTCCAGAGATTCCGTTAGAGAAATGTTGGCGTTAAGATGGGTTTCATCCTTGGAATGTCTGGAGCTTATGGCCTGTGGAGTTGTAGCTGTATCCCTCCCCTCCGCCATGTGCTTTCATCTTTTCGGGGCTAGAAAGGTGCCTGTGCCTTTGGGTCCTTGTCTGGGTCCTAACTGATGACTATAATTCCACCCAGAGTTTCTTCCCTTTAGTTTCATGTTTTTAAACTGGTAAAATGCAAATTCATCTTGGGGACAGATTAAGAAAGGGCTTTAAGTTGTTATCGGTTGTTTTTATCCAATGAGATATCTGAGCAGCAGCTTTGAGAAGGGAGGCTGGGGCCCTAAATTTAAATCAACCAACATTTATGGAGCGTTTGCTATTTCTAGGTGAGAATGTCATAACTCCTGCCCTCATGGGCCTCCAAGACAATAGGCAGGAGGGAAGGGACTCACATTTGTTGGGACCAGCCAAGGACTATTTCAAACATTTTACATCTGTTACCTCTTTTGTCCCTTTGCTATGACTCATTTTTTTATTATGTAAAATTTTGATTGCATACAAAGTAAGTGTACATACCATGTATCCATGTAACCACCACCCAGATTAAGAAACAGCATTGCCAGCACCCAGAAACCCCCTTGTATCTCCTTCCAGGCACAATTCCCACCCAGGGGTAACTACTATCTGACTTCTAGAACCACAGATTAATTTTTCTTAAGTGGAATCACATGCTATGTCATCACAAAAGTGTCTGGCTTCTTTTATTCAACATTATGCTTGTGAGTTTCATCCACGTTGTTGCAGGTAGTAGTAGCTTATTTATTCTCATTGTTGTATAATCATTTCATTGTATGAGTAGACCTCAATTTATTTATCCATTCTGTTGATGGCCATTTGGATGTTTCCCAATTTTTAGTTCTTACTAGTGGTGCTGCTGTGAGCCCTCTAACATGGAGCATTCTGGAAAACACCTGCATGCATTTCTCTTAGGTATGTCCATGGAAACTGGCCAACAGTTTTCCAAAGTGGTTGTCCCAGTGTATACTCCCCCTGGCAGTGTTTGAGAGTTTCTGGTTGCTCCACGTGCTCACCAACACTAGGCATCGTCTAGACTCATTTTCCATGTAAGTAATTTGAAGCTCAAAAACGTTGTCCTGTGCTCAGCGTGTGCTAGTAAGTGGCAGAGCTGGGATTTGAACCCAGGCCTGTGTGACTGTGGAATCTGTGCTCTCTCCCTCTGGGTTAGACGTAGACATAGATTATGACGAGCCAGAAAGTGATAAGCTCTAATCCTAAAAATGTAGGAAGAACCTTCTCTGGGAGTTTAATGAGGGAGAGAATTTTGATCTGTTTTGGCAAGAAAAAGGGTCATGGAGCCTCACGGAGATAAGCTGGGCCTTGCAGGAAGGGAGTAGTTTTGCTAGGAGGGCTCTCCAGGTGGGCCTCCCATTGAAAGGGCCCAGCTGGAGCTGAGCATGGCCGGGGTGAAAGTTCTGGGCAAGTGGAAAATGTCTGCTTTGGCTGTCATATAGGATATGTGAGGGGAGGGGGCTAAGGCCAGAAAGGTGAGTTGGGGCCAAACTAGTGGGTCTAGTTTTTCCTTAGGGGGCTCCCCTGCTCCCACCCCAGCCACTCAAGATGTGGAACCCAAGGATGGGGCTCATCATTTTGCCGGGGAGCTGGGGCTGCTTCGAATCTGGCGCAGCTCCTGATGGCGAGTGGGGCTGGCCTCTTGCCTCTGGAGGATCTTAGCTGTTCCTGGGACCGCTCCCAGGGTATCTGTCAACAAAATATTTTGGAGTTTTCTGCTTCCATCTAGCTGTGTGAAATTAATAACCCCACCCCCCAGGATCTGACCCAAATGGTTTATTTGGAAGAATTGTTTTCAGCAAAACGAAGATGGTGGTTAGCAGTCCTGCCACCCTCTGGGGTAGTCTCAGGAGATTTGCTAGGATGGGGCTGGGGGTGAGGGTGGGTTGTGCTTCTGATTCTTGTCAAGCCAGACTTGTCAGGAGGATCCCACAACCTTTTCCTCAGAAAGGAACTGAATTGGTTGTCTCAATGGCTGTAGGAAGCAGAAACACAAACAATGGCCTAGGATGAGTCAGGTAATAATAATAATGATCATCCTTCTTATTTGCTCAGAGGTTTATGCCTTTATCACAATGGACCCTCACACGGATATGTGAAGTTGGTGCTATAGATGTTATCACCCCTGTTTACAGGTGAGGGGACTGAGGCCCAGAGAGGGTGCCAACCTGTTATGGGTCACACAGCTAATATACACCCAGACTAGCCTGGAACGGGGGCTCCTGGAGCCTGCTCTTTTCAGTATTCCGTGCTTGCCAGGCCCTGGCTGAGCACAGAGTGAAGACCTAGCAGGGAGGAGGATGTGTGATGGACCATGAGAGCCAAGAGGCAGGAGGTTGGCAGGCGACCCTGAGAGTAAGGCCTGGGAGCCAGGCCGGGTCTGCCTGGGGGGCTTCAGATATGGGTGTACCTTGGGGGAAGGGAGGGAGGCAGGTGGCATCTTGGCAATAGGGCTTTGGTTTGCAGGGGGTGAAAGGGGAGGAAAAACATATATGTCACCTGAGAGTTGGATCATTTTGTACCACTTGGCATTGATGAGATGTGCCCTTATTGTAATGGTGCCTCCACCCAGCCTGGTGAAAACAGTCTTTTGGGGTTCATGGGGCCTGGGTATGGTTGGTGTCTGATTGGCAGGCAGAGGAAAAGCTGCCAACACTAGCCGAAATGAACTCTGAGAGGGCTTTGCTAATGACTCTTGAAAGATACATCCACAGGCAGCTGGGTTTATCTTTGTGATTTGCAGACTGTGTCCTGAGCCCTGGCCTCAGGGTGCTGTCCAGGGTGACATATGGCTGTCCCAGGAGTGAGTGAGCTCCTTGGGGCAGGGGGATCCGGGGGAAGGATGCAAACAGTCTCTTCTGGCAGAGTAGTGAGTGCTCCCCATGGCTCAGAGCTGTCATCTGGCTCTCACTGAGGTGCCCCGGGCAGGCAGAGTTAGCTTCATTTTACAGATGAGGAAACTGGGTCTCCTCCGACGAGAGATGAGGTCACAGAGCTAGCTGTGGGCAAAACTGGGACTAGAACCTCAGGCTCCTGACTCCTGGTGTGTGTTGTACTTTGTCCCACCACTCCCGCCTGTCTTTCCTTTGGGGTGAGGAGTGAGAAGTTTTCAAATCAGTTCAGACTCGTGGTTGGGTGGCACAGCCCCTGGGGGAGCTGAGGTCATGATAATCCCTTACCTTTCTACAACATTTTGTGGTTTATAGGATAATTTCATGATTTGCAGTTGGTTTTTACAGCATTAACCCCTTTTACGGATGGGGAAGCTAAGTCTTTGGCAGTTTAAATGAGACTTGAACCTAGGACTTCTAACTCAAAAATGAGTGCTCTTTTTCCTGCCTCACAGCTGCCTCTTTTCTCAGTAGACCTGAATTTCATGAGCACAAATTGCCAAAGTTGGCCGTTTCTCTATTCCTCTGAGCTTGTTCAGAGCAGATTTGAAGAAGTGAGGAGGGCTCTTTTTTTCTGTCTCCTGAACAAATTTGAATGAATATAAATCGAATAAGAGCCATACATTGTTGGTCACAGGTGAGGACAGGCTTGAGCAGGGCGGATCTTGAGGAACCAGGGCTGTGGATTATCCTTGAATTATTAGGTCCCTTGCAGCCAATTGCTTTTGGGCCCAGACTCTTAGGCTTGTGCCCATTTGCACGTCTGTCCCAACCTCAGGTTTCTTCCCGTTTCAGGGCTGTACGTTCCAGGCCTCAATGAGGAGCCCAAACATGGAGACATTCAAGCAGCAGAAGGTGGAGGACTTCTACGACATCGGAGAGGAGCTGGGGAGGTAAGCGGCTGTGAGCGGTGGAGGGGCTGCGATATGGCGTCCAGGTCAGGCTTCTGTTGGTGCGCTTGTCAGTCACTTGATCTTGTAGGGCGCGGGCTTGTCCCAGGACTAGGGAGATGCTTTAAAAACAATCCTGCGGTTTATTCACCTTCGTGGGCGGCTCTGCAAATAGTTGTCTCTCTGGAAATAAAGGCTTGCCAGCAGAAGGGACTAGAATGGTTGAGTTCTATGTTTTCAGTATAACTTGCCTGACAGTTCTGGTGAATCTCAGTGAGTCTTTGTATTATCTGTTTCTTTTCTCACCAAGTCCTCCCCAGGCTCTGGAGTGAGACCTGACCTGTTGCTTTTCTCCTGGGTCCTGCTTGGGATCCTCCATGGCTCCTAGGATTTTGTTTCAGAAGCTCAGAGCCTGAATGGGAGGTGAAGTAATCCTTCTGAAAATGGATTTGCATTGAGTAACAAGCCACATGAGCCTGGTCATGAGGGTTTCCAGGATCTGAGTTATCGGGTGCATTTTCAGGTTTGCTAAAACCCAGAACACAGCCAGGGCTAAGCTCTGAGATCTGAAGTAGTTACTATTTGGAGGGAAATGAAGATTTTCTGAAGCTCTCTTCTTGCCTTCCATTTCTAACAACTGCTAGTATTTAGATGGTGTTTTAGTGATCACAGAATGCCGGTCCTGACGTTTGATTCTCACAACAATGCGGGAAATGGGAATCATTTTTACTCCCATTTTTTAGATGAGGAGACTGTGGTCCAAAGACTTTAAACAAGTTGCCCAAAGTTGCTCAGCCAACAAGTGATGTAGCCAAGGTCTGGCCAGTCCAGTTTAGAACCGCACACCTGTTGTGCTCCCTCCATGAGCACGGCGCTTGCACCCTTGCACCCTCACATGTGCTCACCAGTATACCCAGCCTCACCCCTTCACACACCCAGCAGAGGAAAAACCTGCGAGTTTAGGGCCTCCACTCTATCCAAGGGGCAAATCAGGAGGCCTTTCTCCTTTATAGAGGTCTTGGCTCAGGATGAATTCTCTTGCTTTCTTTTACTTTTAAGGACAAAACAGAAAGAACTTCAAAGCTAAGCCTTACTCTGCGGAGAATGGGAGCGAAGTTGCCTCAGGTTCAGGGAGTGCATGTCCTGGGTGACTGGCTGGCTGGCTGAGTGGGAGAGCAATGACTGCAGAGACCCCAGAGGGGGATGACTCCTCGGCCTTCTGCCGGAGCCCACTGCCCCTGGCAATCCGGGGCCTGGTGAAGGGAGGAGGCCAGAGGGCCAGAGGCTGGGGGTGGTCAGGTGGAGTCTGCCTCTGAATGGGAAGCCAGGCCTTTGGTGCTTCTCCTGACCTTGGTGACACCAGGGGGAAAGTGACATCCTCAGCAGCAGATGCTAACAATGGCATTTGATTCGGTGGCCTCACCTCGGCCATGTTTTCTGTGTAGGGGTCTGTGCTAAGTGCTGTGGGTACAAAGATGAGGAGGACATGGACAGTCTCTGCCTTTCTGGAGCTCCAGCTGGCAGTGGGGGCAGCCACGCACGTAACAAGGGCAGAGTTGGAAGGGACTAGTGTCAGGGTGGGCTGAGAACTGAGGAGTTGGGGTGGGGGACTCTGAAGAAGGATGTAAAAGCAGTTTCCTGGGGGATTCATCTGTTATTCCTTCTTAGTCCTGTCTCTCCCCACTCTGTACATCAGAGCTGTCAGAACTGGAAGATACCATGTTTTCTGGTTCTCCACCTGCTACCAGGTGTGAAGACCCCATGTGCCTCACAGCCTGGGGAGCCTTGGAGGACTCTGCCTACTTTTCTGAAGTGCTAACTGGACATGGGGTGGGTAAGAGGCAGCAGCGGGCTGAGGCCTTTGGAATGGCTTGACATCCTAGGATTTTTGGTCTAAGGATCAGATGAACTGGGAGGCCATTAGAAGTCCTTCCTTCTAGGCCTCTCATCTAACAGTTGAGGACAGTGAGGCTCAGAGAGGGGAAGGTCTTGCCTGTGGCCATAAACAGGCTAGAACTAGAGCTGCCTCCAGATGACTGCTCAGCTTCTGAAGAGATGGTCCTGTCTTTTCTCCTCCCCTCCTTTCCTTCACCTAACATATTCTTGAGGACCTAGTGTGTGCCAGGCACTGTCCAGGCAGTGGTAAACAAGCAGACACATTCCTGTCCTCTTGCAGCCCGTGATCCATTGGTGGAAAAAGGCACTGAACAAGGGAACACAGAAGGAGAAGTCGTTTTAACATGTGTCAAGGGCTGTGAAAGGAGAGAGCAGGATGCTCTGAGAGAGACTAGGGGACGTGGTTTGGACTGGGTGGTCAGAGAAGGCTGCTCTGAGGCAGTGACTGATAATTTGAGAGCTGAGGGTACATGTTCAGGCAAAGACAACAGCAGGGACACAGACCCTGAGGTGGGGAAGAGCCTAGGGCCTGAGCTGCTAGCAGGAGGCCAGTGTGACCTCGGAAAGTGAGCTGGGGACATGCCATGCTAGATGAGGTTGGAGACAGAGATAGGGACCAGATCCAGATGGCAAGCTCCCTGCCAACACAGAGTGGTGGAGATGTTTGGCCTTAGGGGTCATGCAGATTGGGGTTTGGGTCCCCTTCTTAGATGTGCAACCTTAGGACAACTTACTCAACCTCTCTGGGCCTGAGTTTTCTTACCTGTAAGATAGGAATAGTAACAGTACCTACTTCATGGTTGTGGGGAGTAAATGAGATGCTGATTCTATAGTGTCTCTCACAGAGCTGGGCAGAGGGTAGTATTCCATGAATGAGAGCTTCTGGCCTTTGAAGTAAGTTTGGGGCCTCAAGGCCTCCCTCCCACCTCTGGTGTGTTATACTTTAGCTAAAACTGTGTATTAACAAGCAAGGAACCTTTAGCTCCACTCCCTGCCCTGGTCTGGTCCCTGAAGCACATGGTTCAGATCCCTTTGGAGGTCTTATCTGTTCTTATCCTACCAGTAAGAGACCATCTGTGAGGAAAGCTGCAGGATCCAGCTTTGGCTCGGGAGGGCATGCCCTGGCTGGGGAGTCCTGCGCTTGGCTGGGGCCCCGCCTGGCCCTGCTCATCTCGCTTGATTTCTGGCTCCCAGCACTGAGTGCAGACACTTGTCTGTGTTCACATTTTGGCGCCAGCCTGCTGGAGAGGCTGGAGGTTGTCTGCTGGTTTCCTGGAGCATTTGGAGAAATGCTGGCTTGCAGATTTGTGCTTTTCCCAACCTTGGTAGCCACAGTAGGACAGAGAAGGGGAATATTAGAGCAGGGCTCATAAGGAGAAACCCATCCAACTCCTCATTTTGTAGACGAGGCTGAGACCAGAGAGAGGAAGTAACTTGTCCAAGGTCACACAGTGAAGCAGTGCTAGACCAGGGTGGGGACTTGTGGTCTGACTCCTAGTATAGGGCTCTGGCCACCATACCTTAGGCACCCACAAAACACAAAGTCATTTCTTCCTTTACTTTGAATGCTTCTGGGGAGTGGGAAGAATATATAGTAGGATAGTCTCTTCTGTTTTGACCTTGAGGGTAGGGTAGCCGGGTCAGAGTCAGGGAGTGAGCATTTGGGACAGAGTGACGTTGCCCAAGGGAGGGCCCTGGTAGGTAGGCCCAGTGATGAATATGGTATGTCCAAGGAGACAAGGTATTAATGTAAGCAACATGTAATGATCGGTGGTTTCTTCTCTCCTGTATTTACATTCCTTTCCTTTATTTGTTAGATTATTATATTAACATAACATTGTAAAATGTTACTGTTGAACTGGATCTCGATAAGAATTTAGCCCAAATCTCCATTTTATAGACAAGGAAAGTGAGGCCCAGAGAGGGGAGGTGATTTGTCCAAGGTCACAGAGCAAGTAATGTAGGAGGTGGGACTTAAAGAATCTTTTCAATTACACTGTGCTGGTTTAAACACACAAACAAAAACTTATCTATATCTACGCTCAACTTTTATCCACAGCCCCCTCCTCTCTCAAGGAGCCTACCTTACCATGACCCCTTACACGTCCCATCATCGCCTTCCCCTCTCCCCTGGTGAACACAGCGGCCTTAAGCCCTGCTACTTACAGGAGGCTCCTGTGTCCAGGGCCCCCTCCTAGGGCGGTCTCCTAACCTGCAGAGAATCTTTCTATGGGGACAGAAGCCTCGGGCCAGGGAAGGAGCCACTGCTCTCAAGGCTCACCCTTCCTAAACAGAGCTGAGGAATTCCCTGGGACAACCATACTGATAGGGTCACCTGCCACACGTCACTACCACACAGGCTCCTCTGTGGTTAAGATGGCCCACCACACTCAGCTTAGCCAGGGCAACCTCTTTCTGGAGAGAAACAAAAACCTACAGGAAATGTGTGGCCACACAGCCCTACGGAAAACAACAATAATAGACATTGGGATTTACCTGTCTCAGTCCTTGGGAAAGGGGTTTCCAAGATGAGCTCTGCAGCAAAGGGGCTTTTATGATTTCTTTATAAATTAAAAAAAATTTATTATGGAAGTAATGCATGGTAAATGTCATAAAGTTATGAAGAGTTAAAATAAAAAGTAGGACTCCCTCTGCCCTCCCTCTAAGTCTCACACCCACAGGGAGACTCTGAGGAACCTTTTCTTCTGGTGCCTCTGAGAACTTTTCTAAGAAAAGCCGGTGTGTGTGGACCCAGATGGGATCACACGGCCGTAACAGTCTACAACTTGCTTTTTCCACTGAATGAAATACGTTGAATATCTTTCTACAGCAGTGTACATAGATCTGTGAGTCATATTGGATGAAAGCTTTTTTTAATAAAATATTTAAGAAGACAATCTAAGCCAATAAAAGACTAGCAGGCTTAACCCAGCCACTATTTTTATTTCTGAGTCTTATCTTCTAATCTTTGCACAGCTATTTCTCACACCCACACGTCCCCTCCTCTTTTGTGTCTGCTTGAGGCCACATGTGCTCGGGGTTAGCATTGCCCCAAGTGCTAAGCTCCTGGGGCAGGTTGGGGAGGCCCAGGGGAGCAGGCAGCGCTCACAGCCCCGGGGGAGCCCGGTGATGAGATGAGGCCTATCTCACACTTGTTTGTCCTGGGCTGTCGACTCTTTGAAGGCACGTCCATATCTGTTCTCCTATTTTGAGCATCACGACAGTACTGGGACAGAGGCCAGAGGTCTCCAAACTTCTGTGACTTCTCTTTGCTTTTGCTCTTCCCTCACTCTCAGAAAAATTACACTTTTCCTCAAGGTCCGGGTCAGATGCTGTCTCCATGACAAAGCCTGTCATGACCCACCCTGTCCTACCCCACCCCCTTCTGTGGGATTTACTTACCTCTTATTCTGGGCCCCCATCTCTATTAAGTTCTAATGTCATCATACCTCATGAGACACAAAAGGATTGACCTGGTCATCTTCCCCGCTGGACTGAAGTTTCCTCCAGGCCTGGCTTCTGTGGATTTGTCTTTTATCGGCCCACCCCCTGGCCCCCACCGTGGCGTCTGGTCCACGCCTTCTACACCTGATAAGTGTTCCACCCATCAGTTAACAGCAGAGCTGTCTGGAACCTGCCTTGAGTTAAATCTGAGGCAGAAAACCTCAGCCAAGCCCCCAGCTCCCACAGGCCTTGGAATCTACAAACGTCCAGGATTCCCCAAACACAAAATGGGAAACAAAACACAAAAATGACCTCCATTTACTGGACACACGTTGTATTTAATCCTTATAACGTCCTGTGAAGTAGTTATTATTCCCATTTTGTGGATGAAGAAACTCAGTCTCCAAAATGTGAGGGACCTGGCTCAACAAATACAGACCTACCTTATCAAGGAGAAGCCAACTGGGAAATTCCACTCCGTGCGACACAGCACATCTCAGAGAAAGTCAGAAGTAAAAGTCAGAAACTTCTCTGGGCAGAGCCCTGTCTGCCGCCCTGGCCTGGGATTTTTGTGCTTCACTGATCATGCACATGCTTACATTTTCTGCTGCTGGGAAAGTGAAAGTGACTGACAGATGTTAAGAATCTTCTGCTGTCATGTCAGTCTGTGCCGAGTGCTCCCCGTCCTTCCAGAACAAGACGAACTAGATCACATCCCCACTTCACAGATGAGGAAACCGAGGCTCAGAGAAGTTTAATAACATATTCGCAGTCACACGGTCTGAGAGGGGCGGTCAGGATTCCATCCTAGGTCTGTCAGACTGTGTAGCTCATGCTCTGTCTACCATACTATGCTAATTCCATAATTTAATCAAAGTTGATCTGGGAGATTCTAATAGAAGTGCAGGGCCCAGGGTGAGTGAGGGTGGTGATGGGTAAGAAACTTGCTGTGGGTCAAAAGATTTTGAGTTAAGGGGCCAGGCAAGGGAGGAAAGGGGACAGGGTGGATCTATCCATCCTCTGCAGAGGGCAGCAGTGAGGACCACACAGGCTACCAAATTCCTTTGGTGAGATTCCATCCTGCAGCTTTGATGGGCTTCTACCTGTGAGCCTTACAGCCACAGGACTATGGCCCTACTCAGGGCAGGAGAGTGGCCAGAAACAGATGAGGTGGTGAGGGGAGCCACTGGCAGCCCCCTCAACAGCAAAGTGCAAGGATATGGCATTTTCATCAACAGCCGCCCCATCAACAGCACAGCAGGCTACAGAGTGGGGCCATCGGCTGGCCCCAGAACCCTTCTGAGCCTCTGACCTGTGGAACAAATCAAAGAGGGGGCCTCCTAAAGGGTCTAAGGAACTGTGATCCAGCTGCAAAAAAAAAAGATGCGGTTTTGTACTGCAAAACTGCAGTACAGTGTGGAGGCCTCTTGCCACCCAGCCATAGGCTTAAGAGCTTCTGGGGCTGGACACAGACAAGCTTGGTCTCAGTGTCAAGAAGCCTTCTGGGCCGCAGCTGTGGCCTAGACAAGCCAGTGGTTTCCAAAAGGTGAGTGAGTGTATGTGAATGTGTGAGTACGTGCATGTCAGTACTCTAGGTCATGTCACAGTCCAGTGACTCTTCCCGGGCACCTGCTGTATGACGGATATGGATATAGGAGGCTTAGGGCTCAGGCTTTGCCCCAAAAGAGCCTCAGGCTCAGCTGGGGCACAGGGGTACTCTCCTCGAAAGCTAATGAAATGAGAAGATGGAACAGACCACAAGCTAAAGGAGGGACCCCCCAAAACATGTGCCAGTTGTTCAGAGGAGGAAGCCTCACAGTCTAATCTGGGAGATGGCGGGTAACCAGCTCAACAAAGGGCTCTGCCAAGAACTGAGGAGCAGCAGGCCTGGGCTTGGGCAAGAGGACGCGTGGAGAGGGTCGAAGGGCTGGGGCTGCAGGAGGGCAGGCAACTGCAGAGGGCCCCTGATGACAGAAGCCATGGATGAGAGGGGGAGGCGCTTTATCACCCATTGTTAGGAAAACAAAGCACAAAGCCACTCAGACAAAGTGGCTGCATTGCACACGCTTCAGTCAGAAGCTGGCATACAGAGCGGGTCGCTCGCTCTGAGGGGCAGGTCTCCTTGAGCTCCGTTTGCATAAGGAAAACCGTGAGAGCTGGAGGGAGACACTTATGTGGGGTAACTGAAAGCATTATATACCTCTGTCTGTGGTGTACACTTTCTTTTCTATTGATTTATCCCCAGGATGTACATTTTTGTTGTTTTTTGACTCAACATTGTTTTATTTCTACCTCTCCATGTATCCAGAGTCCATATAACTTAAAAATTTTTTTGTTTCAAAATAATTTCCAATTTAATAGAAAAGGTTTCAAAATAACAGAACTCCCATATACCCTTTATTCAGATACACCAATTTTTAATATTTTGTCACCTCTTCCCTCTCTCTTTCTCCCTCCCACCCATCTCATCTCCTCCCCCTTCTCTCCCCTCTTTCTTCTTCCCTCCCTGCCTCCTTTCCTTCTTTCTTTCTGTCCGTCTCTCTGACTACCTATCTCTCTATTATTGTTTCTGAGCCATTTGAGAGTGGGTTGCAGACATTACGCCTCTTTATCCCTTCATACTGCATCATGCGTCTCCTAAGGACATGAACATTCTCTTTCATAACCACACTACAGTTTTCAAATTCAGGACATTTAACTCTGATACAGTATTTTTATCTAAGCGGTCATCCTTGTTACAGTTTTGTCAGTTTTCCCATTGGTGTTCTTGGGTGGTTTACTGGTTCTCCCTGTGGAAGAAGATCCAGTGCAGATCATATATTGCATTTCATTGGCATATCTTTTTATTCTCCTTTAATCTGAAACAGCTCCTCAGCCTTTCTTTGACGTTCATGACACTGATGTTTTTGAAGAATACGAGCCTTCTTTTTTTTAATTAATGTTATGATAGATTACAACCTTGTGAGATTTCAGTTGTACATTTTTGTTAGTCATGTTGGTGGGTGCACCACTTCCCCCTCTGTGCCCTCCCCCCACCCCCCCTTTTCCCTGGTAACCACTGATCAGATCTCCTTGTCAATATACTAACTTCCACCTATGAGTGGAGTCATATAGAGTTCGTCTTTCTCTGACTGACTTATTTCGCTTAACATAATACCCTCGAGGTCCATCCACGTTGTTGTGAATGGGCCAATTTTGTCTTTTTTTATGGCTGAGTAGTATTCCATTGTGTATATATACCACATCTTCTTTATCCAATCATCAGTTTCTGGGCATGTAGGCTGGTTCAACGTCTTGGCTATTGTAAATAATGCTGCGATGAACATAGGGGTGCAACGGACTCTTGAGATTTATGATATCAGGTTCTTAGGATAGATACCCAGTAATGGGATGGCTGGGTCATAGGGTATTTCTATTTTTAACTTTTTGAGAAATCTCCATACTGTTTTCCATAGTGGCTGTACCAGTTTGCATTCCCACCAACAGTGTATGAGGGTTCCTCTTTCTCCACAACCTCTCCAACATTTGTCGTTCTTGGTTTTGGATGTTTTTGCCAATCTAACGGGGGTAAGGTGATATCTTAGTGTAGTTTTGATTTGCATTTCCCTGATGATTAGCGATGATGAACATCTTTTCATGTGTCTATTGGCCATATTCATATCTTCTTTTGAGAAATGTCTGTTCATGTCCTCTGCCCATTTTTTGATCGGGTTGTTGTTTTTTTGTTGTTAAGCAGTGTGAGTTCTTTGTATATTATGGAGATTAACCCTTTGTCGGATAAGTGGCTTGTGAATATTTTTTCCCAATTAGTGAGCTGTTTTTTTGTTTCAATCCTGTTTTCCCTTGCCTTGAAGAAGCTCTTTAGTCTGATGAAGTCCCATTTGTTTATTCTTTCTATTGTTTCCCTCAACTGAGGAGTTACAGTGTCCGGAAAGATTCTTTTGAAACTGATGTCAAAGAGTGTACTGCCTATATTCTCTTCCAAAAGACTTATTGTCTCAGGCCTAATCTTTAGGTCTTTGATCCATTTTGAGTTTATTTTGGTGTGTGGTGAAAAAGACTGGTCAATTTTCAATCTTTTGCATGTGGCTGTCCAGTTTTCCCAGCACCATTTGTTGAAGAGACTTTCTTTTCTCCATTGTAGGCCCTCTGCTCCTTTGTCGAAGATTAGCTGTCCATAGATGTGTGGTTTTATCTCTGGGCTTTCAATTCTGTTCCATTGATCTGTGGACCTGTTTTTGTACCAGTACCATGCTGTTTTGATCACTGTAGCTTTGTAGTATGTTTTGAAATTGGGGATTGTGATTCCGCCGGCTTTGTTTTTCTTGCTCAGGATTGCTTTAGCAATTCGCGGTCTTTTGTTGCCCCATATGAATTTTAGGATTGTTTGTTCAATATCTGTGAAGAATGTTCTTGGGATTCTGATTGGGATAGCATTGAATCTGTAGATTGCTTTAGGTAGTATGGACATTTTAACTATGTTTATTCTTCCAATCCATGTGCAAGGAATGTCTTTCCATCTCTTTATGTCATCGTCAATTTCTTTCAAGAAAGTCTTGTAGTTTTCATTGTATAGATCCTTCACTTCCTTGGTTAAGTTTATCCCAAGGTATTTTATTCTTTTCGTTGTGATTGTGAATGGGATTGAGTTCTTGAGTTCTTTTTCTGTTAGTTCATTGTTAGTGTATAGAAATGCTACTGATTTATGCACGTTAATTTTATACCCTGCTACTTTGCTGTAGTTGTTGATTATTTCTAATAGTTTTTCTGTGGATTCTTTGGGGTTTTCTATATATAAGATCATGTCGTCTGCAAACAACGAGAGTTTTACTTCTTCGTTACCTATTTGGATTCCTTTTATGTCGACGAGCCTTCTTTTTTTAATAGATACAGTCCATATACTTCAGTTAACTTCATAATACTCTGCTATATAGACATTCCCAATTTACTTAACTTCCCCCTGTTGTTTCTCACTACTAAAAATGAGTGTTTCTGTGAACATATTTGATTTCCTCTCTGCGTGATTTGTGCTGAGTGTATTCCCAGAGGAATGCCAGGTCAGAGGTTATGACTGATTTATGTAGTGGTTCAAACTAGAAATAGTGAACTGGTTTACCGGGTCACCAGCAAGTGCTTATTTCCTTATGACTTTGCCAATACGCTTTCATTGTTTATGTGTATTTTTGGTAGTTAAAGAGTTTTGTAAAGATGCATTCATGTTTCACTGTGGGGAAATTTAAAGTGGTTGAAGAATTCTGTGCTTTTCTCTTAATTCCAAACCTTATTCTCTCTGCTACTTTACCTTTTCTCATGATGTTTACATTTCATTTAATTACATTTTCGGGGATAATTTGAAGTTCTGATAGCAACACAAGGCAGGTAAAGCTAATATAATAATTCCTATTTTATAAGCGATGCAAATGAGGCCCAGAGAGTTTACCTGACCCAGGCCCATCAGGACCAGAGGCAGAGCTCTGCCCTATAGGCTGATGGTGTTGCCTCCTTCCCACCAGAGGGGGTTCAAGGTCTTCGGGGGACCCCAGAACTCCAGCAAGAGAGTCCAGTTCTTTGTCTCTACTTTTAGAAGCTGGCTGGAAGGGTTCTGTAAGAAAACTTTCTGAGAGAGTGCTACTGGGAGAGGGGCTCCTTGAGGACGGGTCATGCTTTTGAGGGCAAAGGAGAGTGCTGTTGCCGTATTCTCCTGCTTGCTGGGGAAACCAAAGTGAAGGGTAAGAGCTGAGGCCAGTGGTAGGAGTTAGGGCCTGGGAACCCGTCACCTCAGCTGTAGTAAAGCACCCCAGGGCTCTAGCAGTGCAGATGGGAGGTCATGTGAGACCCTGCAGCTTCCAGGGCCTCCCAAGGGGCGATGGCTGCAGCCTTCAGAGTCTCTCTTCTGGAGATTGCCCCAGACCCCAGAGCAGCCTTCAACAGGCTTTAGAGCCTGAGAACCTTAACCTGCAAGGGCTCCTACATTGTCTAGTCCAGGGAATGGAAAACTGTAGCCCTATGGCCGAATCTGGTCTGCCACCTGTTTGTGAATGGCCCTGGAACTAAGAATGGGTTTTACAGATGAATAGTTCCAATAGGTTTGATGATGAGGAACACTAGCTTTGGACTCCAATTAAGCAAATGTTATCCCCCCCCTACAAAAAAATTCCATTTTTCTCATTGGAAGACCTGTGATACGAAAAACAAACAAAACAAAACAAAATTCAATTCTTATTATATTTTAAATTTCATCAGTTAAAAATTTGTTTTTCTCCTTTTTTATGTAAGTACCTATGTAATATGTATCCTTGATTTTATTTCTTGGCCTGCGGTGCCTAAAATATTTACCATCTGGGCCTTTGTGGAAAAAGGGTGCGTGCTCCTGATCTACTTCAGTGGAGTTTACTATTTAAGCAAAGCTTTAAAAAAGTGGATTATGATGGGGTGAAGGACAGGGTAGAAACAGATCAAAGTGAAGGTGCAATTGTGGAAAAAGAGGAGGAAGGCGTGAGCAGAGGTCCACCTGGCCCCCTTTCCTGCCTGCCTCTCACAGCCCGTGAGGAACCTCCGAGAAGCCCCATTTCAGAACCGCTGTCCACCTAGGTCAATCCTGTCCTTTTCGGGAGTGCTGGGGTGGGAAGAAGGGATGGGAGTTCTGGGTCTTAGGGATTGAGTATCTTCTCTAACCCTGCTCCTACTAGGCACGGAGGACATTACCTGGTTTTATCCTCTTACAGCCCTATGGGGTGGTAGGTATTTCTCCCATTTGCAGATGAGGAAGCTGAAGCTTAGAGAACGTACCTAACTCGCCCAGGGAAGTGTCAGAGGTGGGATTTAAACCCGTGACTTCTGCCTCCTTGTCCAGTGCTCTCTTTGAGGTACCAAGATGCCTAGGATTTTCTTTCTGCCTGTGACCCTCGGGTCCCCTCCAGAGAATGGGGAACGAGGTTTATACTATTGTTTAGTGCTTTTGGTGGTTTACTGGACCATCTGCTGAGAGCCCAGTTGTCCTGTGTCTGATCGACTTCCAGGCTGGCACTGCCTCCCTGCCCACCCCACCCCCTTGCTGCCAGCATCTAACCCTGAGGCCCCCCTCAGGACCCTAACCTTGAATCCTGAGCTGCTGGCCTCTGATAGCTTGGCCATAGGCCTAAAGGGTAGATGGAATGTCCTTGCCTCCTTGGGTGAGGTTTATTTGGCAACCCCAGGGCAGGGCCCACCACCTAGAGAATTAGAGGACCCCCCGCTGGCTGAGAGAGGAGATAAAGCAGAGGGGAGAAGGGCATCTGGGGGACCCTGACAGGAGGAGGGACACAGGGCAGAAGGCTGACAAGCCCTAGCCTGGCGGTGACTACTTGGGGCCCTGGAGCCACCAGGCCCAGGTTTATTTGTGGGTTTTTTTGAGGAAGATTAGCCCTGAGCTAACATCTGCTGCCAATCCTCTTTTTGCTGAGGAAGACCGCCCCTGAGCTAACATCCATGCCCATCTTCCTCTATTTTATATGTGGGACGCCTACCACAGCATGGCTTGCCAAGTGGTGCCATGTCCACACCCGGGATCCAAACCGGTGAACTGCTGGCCACCGAAGCAGAAGGTGCACACTTAACTGCTGCGCCACTAGGCTGGCTCCCAGGCCCGGGTTTGATCCTGGCCCCGTAACTGGGAGCTGTTGGACTGTAGGCAGCTTCGCTCTTGTCAGCTCCATTTCTTTGTCGTAAGATGGTCCCTGTCTCGCAGGGATGTTGAAATACCATTTGTGGAATCTGAATCTCTTCGTGTTTTCCAGCCTTCTGGGGTCCCATCCTTTAATGTCCAAATAAGAATGATGAGCATTCCATTCCAGGGCAACAGGAAGTCCTTTTCCCAACCCAGCCTTTCTGAATAATCTCCCCAGGGAGTGCTCACATCCTCTTCAACGCCTCAGGTCCTTGGACTCGAGGACCCCTTCCTCCTTCAACACAAGGCTGCACTTCGCCTGTGACCTGTCTCAGGCATGGACTCAGGCCTATTTCCAAGTGCCTTCCTCGCCACTGAGACTGGTTGCAGGGTAAACTGAGTTTCGTCTAAGGCATGAGGGCAATGAGAGGAATTTCTGCACAGAGAAGGCTTAAAGGGGAGTAACGGATACCTCTGCTCCTCTGACTCCTGACCTCTGCCGTGATGCTGGGGCCTTCCAAGACCCGCACCAGGACCCAAATCTGCTACCATCCTTTATACTTACCGGCCAAGGGAGACCCCCTTTTCTTCACAGATAGGCAGTTTAGCTTCTTGTTATTACAACCTCCCCCTGAGTGGACCCTGGGCCTCTTTTTCCAGAACCAAAGGCCCTTTAAAGTGTTTTCCGAACAAAAAGCCATCTCTGGGGCCAGCGCTGTGGCTGAATGGTTAAGTTCGTGCTCTCTGCTTCGGTGGCCCAGGGTTTCACTGGTTCGAATCCTGGGCGCGGACATGGCACCGCTCATCAGGCCACACTGAGGTGGCATCCCACATGCCACAACTAGAAGGACCCACAACTAAGAATATACAACTATGTACAGGGGGGCTTTGGGGAGAAAAAGGAAATAAATAAAATCTTAAAAAAGAAAAGAAGCCATCTCTGACAGCGTCCCTCCCCGCCCGCACGATGGAGTCTTCTGCCTCCCTTATTAAGTGGTAATAGCTCTAAGCAGCTTTCAAAGTAACACTTCTCCTGTTCCCGCTGTAGATGGAAGGGGCGTAGCCTGGCGTGCAGGAAATGCCCAGGGTATGGTCACAGGCAGGGCCATCACTATGCTAAAAGCCCAGCGGGCAGTGGTTTGGAAGAGCTCCTAGGGAGAAGCTGGGCTGGGCAGCTTCTCCTCTGTTACCTCATTTGACTGTGAGACTCCCCACCGGGGTAGGCAGGTGGGAGGCCACTGTCCCCATTTGACAGGTAAGAAAACAGAGGCACAAAGATCCAGTCCCTACCAGGGAGAGCAGGGAGGCCAGATGGAGTGGAGATAAGGCCATGAGTCCACAGGGGTTTGTAAACACAGGTCCAAGTGGCAATCTTGAAAAGATTTCTCAGAGAAAGAGATTTTATAAAGTGCCTTCAGAACCAGCTAAATCTGCCATGTTTCCAGAGTTTGAGGTCATGAAATTCTTTCTGCTGGCTCATCTGAATCCTGATATAGGATCCTTCCTGGGGTCCACACATATGTCTGAGAAGACATCAGCTCCCTCCTCGTCAGGAAGCACTGCCAAGTCACGGCTGAGCCAACCTGGTTCTCCCCACCCCAGCCAAGCCCCCATTTCCCAGTGCTCCTACCCTCCAGGAAGGTCTGCGGCTGGGCCATCTCTAATGGGGCAGCTGAACCACCCTTCCCCATACACAGCCAAGAATTTGTCCCTCAGACTTGGGGGTCAAACCTGTAACAATCCCAACTCTACTTCTGACTGCCTGTGTGACCTTGGGCAAATTCCTTCACCTCTCTGAGTCTTGGTTTTCTCATCTGTGAAATGGGGGACATACCACCTACCTTATCAGATTAGAATTTGAACGTAGGTCTCTCCTGACTCTGGAGGACTGAATGAGATTATGACTGAAACATGCAGCACAGTGGTTGTCATCCCAGGCAGTACTTCTGAATCACAGAGGAGGTTTAAAACATACAAACAAACATGCATGCATTCATGCCAGGGCATTCAGATTTAGAAGGTCTGGGGTGGGGCTCTGGCATCTGTGTTTTTTAAAGTGCCCCAGTTTGTGTGGAATGTACAACTGGATCCAAGATCACTTCTTTAAGATGGGACTTGAGACACAGAGGAGGCTCTCAGAGATGTTGGTTTATTCCTTCCTTCCCTTGATTGAGCAAGTCTCTTTATTATCCTCTGTCCCAGCAATGTTAATTTTACCTCTTTGCCTTTGCCCACACTAGACCCCTGCTGGGATGCCACCCCGCCCCCCTCCCTACTTGTGCATTGTGTCTGCCACACTCAACATTCCTTTCTTGATAAATTCACCCTCTCGCCCCACGCCCCCTGGGCCTCTCACAGCCCTCTGCCCCATAGAGTGGAGCTGGGCTGTCCTTGTGCGGTGTGGCCCCTGATTGAAGCAGGATGGCCACTTGACCGAAGCGTGACCGATTCATTGGCTATTTGGTATGAGATGGTCAGGCTGAAAAAGCTCTGTCCCTAGGAGCAGTGATAATTAGCTAAAAGCCAATTACATGCCCTCTCTCTGAGACTTGCTGCCGAGTGTGAGGAGGGAATGGAGTAGCCATTGAAGATGCAGTAATTCCACAAACTAATTCCTTTATGGCCTCTAGGTTCACTTCCCATCCCCGTGTATCCTTCCAATGACCAGCTTTCCCTCGAAGAGCTGGGGCAGCACACTTTCCCTGTGTTATCTAGTCTCACCCAAGCATGGAGCCCTGCTCAAGGACACCCGTGCTCAAGTTCTGCTTCCTCCCGGAAGCCTGCCCTAACTACCGCAGGCATCTTCACTGCAGGCGCGGTTGGGGATATCTGTTCTATGTTCCCATAGCACCTGTGGATACCCTTGTCATTATTTGCCTGCAACTCTGCTCCCACCATCTTTGGCACCGCCCCTTGAAAAAAAGCCGCCCTAGAGCAGCCTGCAGTCCCGTGAGTTTTCTGATCACGGAATCTGGAGATCATCCCGTTTTATCTCCCAGTGCCAGGCACATAGTAGGTGCTCAATAGATGTTCGAATGAGTTCTGGTTTCACTTGGCCCCCAGGGTCCCTATTCTGGCTTTGCACTGTGACCGTAGTCAAATTTCTCCTCCTCTCTGGTCCTCATCCCTTTTTCCCCCTCAGCTCTAAAATGTCATGATTCTATGAAATATCCACCAAATACATATTGGGTAGGAGATGCTTTAATGGGTGCTAGGGAGGGGTGGGCAGGGAAGTGAATGAAAAGATATAGTTTGTACCTTCTAGGAGCTCACCGAGAGGTTGCACAGGCAACCAACCAAACAAAACAACTCATAAGAGTATCAGGCTCAGCAGCAAATCAAGAGCTGTCAGACCATCGTGCGACCAAAAGCACATCTAGACGGTATGTGTGATAGCGGTTCAGAACATGGCTACCTCCACAGCCTGGCACAGCCACAGAAGGTTTTGGGAGGTAGGAGTAAGTGGGACACTGAAGGATGGGTGGGATTTGGATGGACTGAGCAGGGAAGGTGGGCATCCAGGTAGAGATGGACTTGAGCCTCCCAAACGGACAGGAAAATGCAAGGCCTGTTTGGTGAGGGGGTGGCCCCCTGGAAACCGGATGAGAGGTTCTGGCAGGGAAGCAGTGGGCAAGCCCAGTGCAGCAAGCAGAGGAGTGACAAGAGTCTAAGCTAGTCATTAGAGTTTTAATAGTGTTGGTCACTGGGGTCGGGGGGAGTGCAAGGAGTAGGACAATGGATGATTTGTTTTTTACTTGTACTTTTCCATATCTTCTAAATTTAAAACGCTTAACATGTATTTCTGACGTCATACAGAACAAATTGCTTTTTAAATATTTCATGCTCAGGAGTTTGGACTTCATACTGGTTTTGAGTGGGAGTGTCAGGAAGAAAGGTTAATGAAGCTGGGTGGAGAAACGGCCACGGGAGGCGGGCCCAGGAGGAGTGGCTCGTAGAGAATGTGAGGTGATGAGGACCTGGAAGCTCCTCGGGAGAGATGGAGGCTTCCTTGTCTTGTATGCTTCACACGTAAGGACAAGACTCAGGAACCCCTTGATGGAGGATTCGTAAGTTAGAATGGCAGCAGCTAGAAGGGAAGGTGGAGAGATGGTGAGGATGCCACACTGGTACCTACAGTGAGTCTCCCAACTCTTTTGCCAGAAAAATTCTGGCCGAAATCCCTCAAGGGGTTTGGAAAGACATTGTTGTCACAACATCTTAGCATTTAGACTGGAAGGCTCCATGATACTGTCTGTCTAGCCCCTTCAATGCACTGTGAGCTCTTTAGAATAACTTTTAAATTTTAAGTAGTCTACTCTTCACAAAAGTATTCACCATGCACAAAGACCTTCTTTCTTGGGCATTAAAAAAAGTGACTTGATTTTGATAGGGGACTGTTGGGTGAAGTGAAGTATACTGTATATATTATGGCTCAAGCCCTAATTCCAGCTAATGCTGGCTTTAGGAAGCTCTTTCTAAATAAGAACTTCCAAAAGTTCGTCTGGAGAAACTTTGCCTAATGCTTTGAAGAAAATGACCATTATCTGAGAACAGAGCTTAAACTATTTAAATGTTAATAATTGCAGGTGCTCATTTAGTAATACCAGGGTTGTACGTTTTCTTTTCTCTGTGTGAGAGTGCCCAGTGGCCAGGAGCTGTAGCATTGGCGAGATTAGCTGACGCTTCCTGATATTAACCGGCGTGTGCGTGGTTACTCTTGTAAAAGTGTACTCTTGTACAGGTATATGTCGCTAATGTGTTTATCTTCCCTTTTTGTTGCCAGGTTAGTTTTCTCTTTTCAGGTAAGTGCTTCTAGGCCAACGTCTAAGCCATGTCTTCCCTATATTCTGTCTGATACAGAGTCAGGGATAAGTGGCTGGCAGATTAAACTACTGAAGGATGGGGCTAACTTAGTTCCATTTTGCCCACTCTATCTGTCCAAACTTACCTCTCAATACTTCCTAACCTCTCTCCACTCTAGCTGCTCTGCCAAGCCTTTTACTGAGATGCTCTTTTCCTCCTTCTAAGCACCTTCTGTCATCTCCCTTCCTCTCTTCCACTAGTTCTACTCAGCCCTCACGTCCAGTGAAAATGCCTCCTATCCCTCTGAAGCCTTCCCATGGGTACTTCCCCCAATCTCATCCATTTCTCCAGCTTCAAGCATCCAGAACTCTTAGAGTTTGTGCCTCATACATAATTGTTCTGAAGTAGAAGGTTTTCTAGAGGTTCCTTCTGTATTCCAAGCCAGATGGTGAGCACTCTTGAGGACAGGGGCCAAGGTTTATCTTTCTTAGTGTTCCCACCACCTCTAGCATAGGGCAGGATCCATAGTAGGCACTCAACAAACACAGGGGCCGGTGCAGCCATAGATTGTGCTCAGCCAGCGCTGAGCCCCCAAGGACGTGAATTTGTGTCAAAACCCAGGAGAAGGTAGAAACGCAGCAGCATCGTTTTCATCCCAGCCCTGCTCACATGACCTTCTTTGTTTTCTTGCCTAGAGAGGGCGGAGCAGGGGGACAGGCCACGTGTGCAGAGCTGTTTGACGTCCCAGCAGCTGTACAGAAGGGTCACTTGTTCTCCATCTCATGTGCCAGAAGTTGCCCCACATCACAGCTTCTGCCTACCCTGAGGTAGCCTAGTGGGCTCTGCCTTGTTCCTGCTTCTCCAGGGAGTGACTGAGCCTGGTTCTCTGAACCCTAGAAGAATATCTAATACCAGGGAGAGAAGGTGCCAGGCTTTCCCTTGTGGGCAGGGCCTGATCTCAATAGGCCAGAGAATTCCTGTTGCCATGGAGGTTCCATATCAGGGTCGTGGCTTTCTTGGCATTCTCTGAGGATAAGAGGAGTAGAAAGGCTCATCTGTGACATCTGAACCATCGGCCAGGGACTCGGAGTGAAGAACTTGAGTCAAGTCCTAGTCTGGCCACCAATATGTTGTCTGGCCTTGGGCACAGCACTTCCCCTCTCTGGGCCATGCGGCATTTTGGTGGTGGAAGTGGGGCCTGAATGCGGGTCTCCTCACTGCAGGCCCTTTGTACTTTCTATTGCTCCACAGAAACACTGTGGCATTTGGTATCACACCAGGTCACCATCCTTTCCCTTTGACTTGTCCCGTTTTAGTACTGAAGTGCTCTTAGGAATAGGAACTTTCTTCCAGAGGCCTGCTGTCAGAGATCTACCCTTAAACCATAATTATCCTACATTTCTTTCCTATAGATATTTTCCTTTAAGCCTATCCGTCGTAGGCTACCCATCAGATCTGAGTCTTTTGACAGCTGCGAAGAGATCCTAGAAGAGCTGGGCAAAGTGGCACTGCTTTGGTGAAGCACGTAATGCCTTCCCATAGCTGGGCTCAATAAAAAGTCATCATATGAATAGATGAATGAATGAATGAATGAATTCCAGCAAGAGGCAAGAGAATCGATGATGCCATGGTATCCTCTTAATCATTACTGTAAGAGACCAGGCTACTCTTAGGAATAAGTCTCCATGAAACTGACCATCTCAGGGCAGCACTTGCCCAATTTCCAGGCCTGATGAAATGGGTTCTGTCCCCAGCTGCTGTCTTAGCTGTTTCTCCACGGTGATGCATTCAGCAAGACAATGCAATGAGAGAGCGCTGGTGCGGGAGCGAAGGGGTCCAGGCTTTGGTTCTGGAGCTGCACATGCTTAGGAAAGCCCTTCCCCACACAGGACCTCAGTTTCTCCATCTCTAACATTAAGTGCCTTCCAGCACCAGCCTCCAGGACTTTATGATTACTTGAAACACCCTTGCTGGGTCAGAGGCCACCTGTTCTGTTAGGGCAGGAGTCACTCACCTGGTGCTGTGGCCTGTGGCACAGTAAAACGTCTGGTGCCACTGAGACTGCTGCTGTTGAGATTTGACAGGGATGCTTGGCACCGAGTCTGTGCCCAGTGCCTGTTTTAGCAACACGGCTAGTAAATATTGACACTGGCACGAAAATGGAAAGCAGAGATGACTACGTTAACTCCCTCAAAGGGTAGAAGTTCATCAAGCCCTGATAAGACAGGATGTCATTATATAATGTGTAGATGTGTCACTGACACATAAGTTGTTTAGGGGTAGGGAGAATGGAAAACAGGACAAGGGTGATCCATGGCTGCTCTCCTGTCAGCACTGGCTGGCCTGTTTATTCTTCTGTTTTAAATGAGTGGATACTTGCATCCTTGAGGCGTAAAGAAAAAAGACTGCAAGAAATTTCAGCAAAACATTTACTTTGACATTCTCTAGAGATGGTGAAATTGCCACTGATTTGGTTTTTTCATATACTTTTTTGATTTTCTGCACTGTCTACCATGATCACGTGTTACTTTTATAATCAGAAAAAGACAATGTATTAGGAATAAAATATTTTTCTTTGACGAGACTGCAGCAACTTTCCAAATCTTCCACATGCCTCAGACCTTTGTGTTTTGCCTACTGGATGTTGTGTAGTAACATAGCTATCAAAAGAGGAGAAAAGTCCACATGAGAGAAGTTACTCTTCTGAGTAAACCCTGATCTAAGCCTGTTTACTTATTGATTTGTACCCATGAAAGTAGAGTGTGGTGGGAGAAAATTCCAATCACTTAAGAGTCTAGGATTTTTTTCTAAGTAAACAAACACTTACTGCTTTGAGTGCTCTCTGTTGCCCAGCCCTGGGCCCCACAGTGGCCAGGCCCCTTTGGCCTAGAACTGGGCAGGTCTGAGGACAGGGCACTCTGAGAAGTGGTTACATGTGAGCAGAAGGTAGGAAGAACCAGGTATGCAAGAGGGACTAGGTCTTAGAATTTGGAGCGTGGGGGTGAGAGTGCCATTATAATAATTACCACTGATTAAGCACCAACCGTATGCCAGGAGCCTTCCCTATCTTATTACTAATCCTTAAAAAACTTTGTGTGGTGGGCATTAGCTGTTTTTCAGGGATGAGGAAACCAGGACCAGGACAGTCACCTCTCCAAAGCTCCAGAGCCAGTCAGCAGCAGGCCCTGGATTCAAACCCACATCTGCCTGACTGCAAAGCATTCGCTCTTCCTACCATGCCAGGCTGCCTCTCAAGTGGTTTAGGGTTTTGCACTATAGAAAAGCCCTCCAAAGGGAGCCTGTGCTAACAAAAAGGTGCACGTAGCCTCCACCCAGGACTGAGGGTCTTTGGAGGAAGAGGCAGCACCAAGTGTGAAACATGGGTGAGTAGCTGCAGGCAGGATCTTGGTGTGTCAGCCCTGAACCCAAGACTGGGTGTGTCTGCTCTCCTCAGCCCTGGGGCTTCCAGCGAGGCCAGTGGGACCATAAGAACCATAGGACAGATGGGCCTCTTTTGAGGTTCCTCTGATCAGTCTGGAAGGCCCTTTGTCTTTGGACTGCTTGTGCGAGGGGGGAGGCCATTTGTCAGGGATGAGGGAGTTAGAGCCCAGAGTTGCAGCATCAAGGCCTGTGGGTGAGGAGGAATTGGTCTATGGGTCTTCTTTCTACCTGGTTAATTAAAACAACCAGTAGTCGTAAAGATTTTTAGCTGGATTATAGAGCTAATTTCTGAGTGGAAGGCAGCTGTTTCCTCTTTGGGTTCACAGGTCCAGTCCTCAGTCCCTTGGAATTGACCGGGAGCCTCACTTCCTCGCTCACCTCCATTGGCAATCTCTCTCCCAGCAAACTGTAACTGGAGGACGCTTTGTCTCCCATTGCTGGGGAAGGCCTGCCTTGCGAGAATGATTGCCTCAGCATTGGATTTCATCACTTAAAGTTGGGTTCCACTTATTCTATTTTCTTAGGAGAAAGGATGTGTGTTTTAAGGGAGGGACTGAATTGTGGTGTGTGGTGTTTTTAAAAAACTATATTTTTGGCCCAAGCCGCTGAGTTGATTGAAGCCCAGCAGCACCCATTATGGAAATGGCTTATTTTGTGGTTCTCGAGAGTTGTGGCTAGAATATTTTTGGTTTCCTGGCAAAGCCATATAGGATTTTGAGATCTGATGGAGAAGCTTTCCAAGTTACCAAAATTGAAAGGAGCAGTGGCGTTCGTACTCTCCTCCTTCTGGTCCAGGAGTCTGTGTTCCTCTGAGGCTCACACCAATGTGTCTGTTTTTAATGGTAATAATCACTTATGTTTGTGTAGAACTTTACAGTTTACAAGCACATTCACATACGTCATCTCATTCTCTTCTCATGGCTGCATTATTAGATAGGCAGGGGCTATTAACCCTCTTTTACAGAAGAGAAAAATGAGGCTCAGAGAGGTTAAGTGACCTGGTCACACAGCTAGGAAGAGGCAGTGTCAGAAGATGAGCCAAGGTTTTCTGACTCCAGACCAGGAAAGGCAAGGAGGTTTGCACCCAGTTTAAGATGTGGACTTGCCCGTGTCCTGGAATGCAGGCTCCCTCGGCCGGTGGAGATATGAATCGCGAGACCTCACTGTGACTGTCCTGGGCTTAGCAGAGCCAACCTCTGTGAGGGACAGGACACCTTCGAGATGCAGTTTAGGGCTCTATGTGGGGCTTTGCCTCATGGCCTTCTGTGGCTGCTGTTTCTCTTGGTCTTTACAATTGCCCCGTGAGGCAGCAGGATAGGTAGATGCTATTAGCCCCATTTTACAGATGAGAGATCTGACGTTTCAAGTGGTTGGGTGATTCACTCAACATCATTTGTTCCTTATTCACAAAACAAATATGTATTGGGTGCCTCTTGGAGGTACGTAGGGGACTGAGGTCACAGCTAGTGACTGGGAAGGAGAGACTGGAAGGTGAGTAAGAAGAGGGAAGACAGTAGGTGCTCAACAACTCTGCTGAGTGAGAGCCCCTGAGGGCAACCCCCGGACTGTGGATGTTTGTAGCCACCACAGTAACCGAACGGGGTCGGCTCAGGCCAATGTTCTGGAAAGACTTTGTTACTCATGTAAATACTGGTGATGGTAATTGCTATCATTTACTGTGCTCCGGTTGTATACAGACCGTAGGCTGGGCATTGTACATGTGCTGTTTCTAATTGTCATAGTAACCCTATGAAGCAGCAATTATTTACCCCACTTTACAGATGAGAAAACTGAGGTTCAAAGAGGTCAAATCACTCATATCCCAAGTCACCCTGGGATTAAAATCCAGGTCTGTTTCACTCCAAAGCCAGAACACTCTTCACTGAACTACACTGCCCTCTATGATAAGGGGCTCTGAGCAACTTGCTGGAGAAGGATCGTCCAGTCAGTTTTGGGAGAGCTCATGGATAAAGAGGGTCAGGTGTGGAGGGGCCTGAGGTGGGTGGACAGGACTGCAGCTCTGGACAGAGAATCTTTGAGGCCGTGAGCCCTGCTTGTGGCAGCCATGCCTGACAAGAGAGCAGGGCAGGGCAGGGTGGGGTGGGATGGGGCGGGATGGGGCCAGGAGGGCTCCCATTCATGGCCCCTGCATCCAGCTGGCCTGAAGTCCTCTGGAGCCAGAGGCTGCTTTGTCCTCGTGGACTCCCTTCTTGGAGTGTCCCCCTACCACAGGCCTCATGACCTCTGTTACAGAAAGATGAGTGACATCTTCTCCCAGAACTCCGGAAACCCCAATCCTGCTTCCCCATCCCCCTTCCCTGCTGTGTTAGTTTCCTGGGGCTGCCATAACAAATTACCACAAACTAGGTGGTTTGAAACAGCAGACATTTATTCTCTCACATTTTGGAGACCAGAAGTCTGAAATCAAGGGGTTGGGAGGGTTGGGTCCTTCTGGAGGCTCTGGGGGAGCTTCTTTCCTAGCTTCTAGTGGCTGCCGGTAATCCGTGGCATCCTTGGCTTGTAGAAGCATCACTCCAATCTCTGCTGTTGTCTTCACATCACCTTCTCCCCTGTGTGCCCTCCTCTCTGTCTGATCTCCCTCTGCCTCACTCTTATGACACCTGTTGTTGGATTTAGGGCCCACCCAGGTAATCCAGGATGAGCTCATCTCAAGATCCTTAAATTAGTTACATCCCCCAAAACCCCTTTTCCAAATGAGGTCACATTCACGCATTCTAGGGGTTAGGACATGGGCATATCTCTTTGGGCACCACTATTCAATCCACTGTATCTGCCACCGCTTTTTCCTCCTGGAGTTGCCTGAGACCTTTGGGGTCAGTGCCCTCACTGCAGCCTGGGCCCTGTGTGGACGCAGCTGCCTCTCCTCCCCAAGCAGCCCCCTGAGCCTTACGATAAAGTGGGTCTTGGCCCCCTGTAGACTGGCAATGGGAGGACCTTGTATAAAGAGCTCATAGAGCCCTGGGGTTAGCTGCTTTTGAACTTCAGAGTGGTATTTCCTGCCTGGAACATGCTGTCCTTATCGTGCATGGCATAGGCAGGAGAGAGGGTGCCCTTGGTGTGGCAGGGCCTTGTGGGTCAGCCAGGCTGTTTGTCTCCTGCCAGACTGCAGCTGGCACAGGTCCCTGACCACGCAGTACCCTCTCCTGCCGCCTTCCCCTGACGTACACCCTGCAAAGATCTGCTCTCCTCCTCTGGCCAGATCTCCTCGTCCTTCCCTGAAAGGATGACCCAGGAAGTGGGTGACTTGTTCCTAAATTATCAGGTGGCTTTGAACAAGCTACCCACTTCCTGGGTTCTCATTTCTTCCTCTGGAAAACCAGTGTTGGACATTAGATACCCTCAGAGCTCGCTGTCAGGTTGAACATGGTGAGACTGTCCCAACAGCCCTTGGGTCTCTGAAGGATCATGTCTGATAACGGCAGGGCCTGGACCGACATGCAGGTTTTCCCTATGCCTGAGGTGGGTCAGAGAGACCCACTCCTCCACTCTGCCTCAGCACGGCTGCCTCCTCTGCCTTTAGGAAGTTTTCCTGAAAAATCAAACTGCAGGATGCATCACACTTTTCTCTGTAAGCAGTCTTCGAGATAACCCCACCTCCCAGGGGTCAGGTCCCCCTAATTGATGGGGGAGGCCATCTTGGAGCCTGGTTAGAGGAAAAGGAAGTAAATAAACACTTGACCTGTGTCTCTACAACCTCAGCCAGGACTCAGGCAGACCCTACCTGGAAGATGTTTCTTTCTGGCGAAGCTGCCATCCATACCCAAATAAGGTCGGGATTTCCTAAGTGAAATGACTAGTCCTGAAGTGGGAGATTTCTGTCTCCTCACCGTGGCATCAGGATTTATTCACATAAGGCTGGAACACTTACAGGGACTGGGCCCTTGTTTCCTGTGGCGTCCGTGTGATGTGCCGCCAACCGTATTTTTCCAGAACGGATAGTTTCTCAAATCTAGCTTGCTTTCCCAGTCACCCCAGGAAAACTGTAACTCTGGTCAATTAATAGCACTGCCTTCCCGGGTCTGCAGCCATTTCAGAAGGAATGCATTCTTGTCTGGGCCTCAGTTCCTTCTCTGGCAGTGTGGGGTTGGGCTAGACGGTATCTCAGGGCCTTCCAGCCCTTATGTTCTTTACTTTAAATTCTTGCTCCTTCCCCCAGCGAATCCTTCTGTTTTCTTAGGGTATTTGCTTCTGTAGGGCTGCTGCAGGGTAATCAGAGACATCTCAGCTGCTTGCAAGCCTTGCGCCTGGTTTCACTTTTCTGCCCTATTGCTAAGTCTTAAAGGCACCCAGTGTAGTTTAGCTACTAGTTTCTGGCCTTTTAAGATCATACAGATTCACTTAACGTCTTCCAACTTGCGGCTCCTTGCCTAAAATCTCAATAAGGAAGAACAAGGTCTCAGCTGTTAGGTAGAGTTAAGGCAGGCCTTCTCCGACTCCGTCCTCCCCCAGAATGAGGGAGCTGGACCCGTCTCACTTTACAGGACATCTGCAGCCTTCCTCTGACTGCTTCCTGCACTCTGGCTGTGGAAGAAGTCAGCTCCTTAATCATTTGGTTGCCACCTTGTGGCTCACCTCAGGGCTGGGGGGTTGCAGGGGCCTCAGGCCTCACAGGGACTAGACTGCTAAGAGTTGTGTCATTGTTTGCTTCTGTGTGTTCTTTTTGATCTCTTTGACATCATGATAACACTGAAGGTACAATTTGTATCCCGTTTTCCCCAATTACATTACACTGTAAACATTTATCTCTGTCATTCCTTCGGTAAATATATTTATTGGCCATGTGACATTCTAGATAGAATCTCTAACATGATTGTGTTTAACTTTTATAGATGAAAAAGAAAACTAGTTAATAAAAAAAATCAAGTAGTAAATTGAAAAGTTCCCTTCCCCATCCTCCTGAACTTCTCCAGCCCCAATCCTGAGAAGCAACCGTTGTTAAGTTTCTGTGTATCCTTCCAGAAATTGTCTGTGCATCTACAATCATACATATGCATATTCTGTTTTTTTAAAAATGTAGATGGGATCAGAATGCTGTTCTGCAATTTGATTTTTTGATCTTGTGTATTTTCCCAGATCAGTGTGTGTGTGTGTGTGTGTGTGTGTGTGTGTGTGATGTTCTTTTTAACAGCTGCATAGACCACCTATTATGGATGGACCATAAGGAATTTAACCAGTGCCCTTGTTGATAGACATTTAGGTTCTTACCACAATGAGCAACCTTGTACATGCATCTGCATACCTCATTTACTCACCTTCTATCTGCCAAATATGATTGTAGGTAGTGAGGATTCTGCAGTAAACAAGACAAACTCTTATGCCACACTTGTACCAGTATAATTGTTAAGTAAATTCTGGAAAGTGGAATTGTCGGCAGATTGATTGATCACATTTATTGAATGAATGTAAGCCACGTAGACTATTTTGTTGAATTTTGATAAATCAGTGGCTGCCTGAAGCTTTCTCCTCTCCTCTTGCTCCTGACTACTCTATCGTCATCCTCTCCCCAGCCTCCCAGTGGTTAAAGGGCCATTTACTGAGGCTTCAGGAAGGTCACAACAGCAGAATTGGGTGGTGACTGGTGATGGTAATATGTGTTTGCTCGCACTGTTAAGGTTCCTTAGGGTGCAGCTTTGCCGTGTGTCCTCACAACTGTGTGGAAGTCAGAGTGGCTGGTTGCACTTTGTAGAGGAGCTGGGGCACAGAGAGGTAAGACTGAGTGATGGTTGGTGAAGGACTCCTACCTCCCCATGAAGCTGCATGTGGCAGGGTTGGGATGAGGACCCAGGAAGAGGGGTTCTGCTTCCTGGGACTTCTTCGAGGGATGCTCAGAGTTTCTGCCATTTAAATTAAAGTATTTTAAAACCAGAGGATTAAGTTAATTTTTTTCTTTTTGGTTGTTATATAGAGACAAGGTTCTAAAGGACTTGCATTTCATGAATTCACTTAGAGGTATGTTGTGCAGTGCAGTAGCCATCAGCCGTGAGTGGCGATTTAAATTTAAATGTAAAGTAATTAAAATTAAGTAAAATTACAAATGAGTTCCTCAGTCATAGTAGCCACATTTCAAGTGCTCAGGAGCCACATGTGGCTAGCGGCTGCTGTATTGGAAAGCACACTTATAGAACATTTCCATCATCCCCAGTGCTGGCTTGGAGTGTCCGAAGGCTGTAGCATTATTTTTCTCCTAAATACTTGAATGTTTGTGGGAGGAATTTTTGAGACCATCTTTATTTTCTAACTTTACAAGTAGGGAAAAGAAGGCTCACAGGTGGGAGGTGACTAGCTGCCCACAGTCACACAGCTGGGGGTACAAAGTTACAGTTAGAGCCAGCCCTCCTCCTGTTTCTCCTCTACTCCAACAGGCCTCATATGCCCTGAGGACCCCTTTGCATATGGCTTTGTCTGTTCCCTTGTCCTGACCACTTGCTGATCCGAAGGGCCCAGATCAGGTGCCCTCTGCCAAGTAGCCATGGGTCTGAGTTCTTACTGTGTCCCCCAGCCTGAGAGACCACAGAGTGGGTCAGCCACTTCTGCATGGTAATGCTGTGCTCTGCAGAGTCTCCCCCAGGACTGCAGGGCTCTCCTGAATTCTCTTCTGATGGGATCAGGACATGTATCCACAGTTTATAAACAAGGTTATAGGAATCTAGCCTGATGCTCTGCATGCAAACCTACCCCACCCAGTGATCTGCAGACTGGGACAGATGCTGAAGAATGAGGGGATGTGAACCTTGTCCTCATGGATGGGATAAAACTGGAGATGCCAGCAGACTGACCCAGTGTTTTCAGAGGTGGGGGCAGGTACTCAAATTAGAGACCAAACCTCCTGTAGGAGCTCAGAACTATTAAAGTACGAACTGAAGATCAAGAGGATTGAGAAGGCAGGTCTAGAGCCTTTGGCTGAAGTTGTCCTCTGGGCTTAGGGAGTGATGAGAAATCACTGGTTTAAGACAGAGACAAATGGGGAACATCATCATATTGAAAGGGTCTAGGATGCCCATACCCATGCCTCATAGATTTATCCTCCACTCAACCTCTTGCTCCTGAAAACTGTGGTTAGGGAAATTGGCAGACAGTACTAAGCAACTGATAACTACTTAGTTATCAACTAAGTAGTAGTAGGTAACTACTGCTACTACTACTTCTAATACCCATAGTAACAGCACTACTATTACTACTACGACTACTTACTACTAGTACTAACAACAGTAATCATCTGCTTGTACTGTCTGCCAGTTTTCCTAACTACAATTTCAATTTTACTAGTAGTAGTAATGGTAAACAAGAAGGCATGAGTTAAAAATTATATCCTAGGCAATCTTTAGAGGTGGAAGGAACTGCTCTTTCTGATATACCAGGATATTCCTCTTGTGTGTTTGTGCCAGTGCTTCTCAAATGTTAGCGGATGTTGGAATCACCTGGAGGGCTTGTTAAACCACAGATGCTGGGCCCACCCTGGAGTTTCTGATTCAGGAGGTCTGGGATGGAGCCTGAGAATCTTCATTTCTAGCAAGTTCCTGGGTGATGCTGATGCTGCTGGTCTGGGGGGCACACTTTGAGAAGCACTGGTTTTTACCATCAGGCACTAAAGAGAACTCAGCTTACGTTTCAATGGCATAGATTTGAATTTTTAAGCCCCTGTTACAAACCTTCTTGCGCATGCCCCAACTGTGTTGGCTGCCTAGAACACGCCTCTGTACCACCTGGAAAATGCTTTGTTATTTCTAACCATGGTCGTGTTTCAGATTTTCAGAGCTAACCACCAGTAAGTCTTGAGCTTCTACAACGTGTCTTTCTTACAGTGGGCGCGGTGGGTCACAGTGATGAAGTGTGAGACATTGCCCTGCCCTTAAGAAGATTAATCTAGTTTATGGGTGGGAGAAAGACAAATGCAGGGAAGAAAAGGGCACAGAAAGATAATTCAGTGGACTCAACATTGGAAGCTGACACATTCAGAGGCGAGGATCCCTGGAGGTTGACATGGTCAGGGAAGACTTCTGGGAGGAGGTGGAACTTGGACTGCAGCAGAGGTAGCATGCAAGTAGGCAGAAGGTATCTCAGGATAGGCAAACAGGGCTCACAGGAGCCCGGAGGTGGGAATGAGTGTGTTGGGCTGTGCCTGCTTAGAAGCCAGAAGTAGAAGAGGGCCAGGTGATGAAAGGACCCTAGGGCCTGGCCAAGGTACTCAGGCTTGATGGGAAGGGGAAAACAGGTCTTGAGAGAGGAGAATGTGATGACATCAGTGTTTCAGGAAGATGGACTTGGGGATGTGAGGCGAGGAACGGGAGTGTGGGTGGAGGCCCGTGGGCAGGAATGCCGATCAGGAGGTCGTGCTAAGTGTATTTGTCTGTAAAAGTCTAGCTCAAGAGGGTGGCAGGTATGAAGAGGGTCTAGCCAATTCCATTCAGAAAACATGTACTGGGGATACAAGGATGGGTGATTACGGACCCTGCCCAAGGACTCCCAATCTAGTGAGGAAGAGGAATACATAAAGAGAGAATTTCAGTAAAATGTGCTGAGTGTCATGATGGAAGTGTGCAGCCGAGGTGAAAACAGAGGAGGGCCTCATGTGCAGGACACAAAGAACATTTTGAAGGAAAGATCGGTAGCGACTGAATAATTCTGGCCAACTTTCCTGTGCCCCTTTTGACAAAGAGGAGGTCTTATGTTGGCAGACTGAAAAAGGGGCCCTGCCCTTTCATCTCTGTTGACTGTAAGGCCCTTGGTGACCCTGCAGCCCAGTGGTCTGTGTTGCAGAGACTGCCGACCCCCCTGAGTTCACCCCTGATTGGATAATTACAGTGCTCTGCTGTGCTGTCTGGGGTGTCCAGTCAAGTGTTTATTTTTTCTCTCTCTCTCTCTCTTTTTTTACTGTAAAAACAACACACGAAATTTTAACAGGAATGGTTTCACTCAACTATTCATCATCGCAGCACGTTTTTGCATCTGTGTTCTCTACTATATTTTGGTCACACGAATGTATTTAAAACAAAACCAAACAGAACATACCATGTGTGTATGTTCACTTAACATTATTTTATAACACATGATACTCCTATTTATCATTTTAATGTTTGTTCAATCTTCCATTGCATCCAGAACAGCTCATTGCCACTGCAGTTCCTTAATGGAGGGTGTTTAGCGTGGTTCCAGCTTTTCGTTGTCTATGGAGCTGTGCTCTTTCTTTGGAAGTCTCTCCATGGGCTACTTTCCCAAAGAACACCACAATCAGACTCAGATCATCTGATTTCAAGTTCCAGATCAGTGGCTAGTTAGCTATGTGACCTTAACTCTCTGAGCCTCAACTTCCTGGTCTGTAAAATGGTGATAATATTGACTGTGCAGGGTGCTGAGGTAAGACTCAGGGCAAATATAGGTAGAAGTGTTTCATGAAGGACCTGCTCATGTAGGCAGTTGACATCACCAAGTAAAATCATACGAGTGAGTATTTTTATGGTTCTTCTTGTTTTATTTCTTTAAGTGGAGATATAATTCACATACCGTACAATTCACCCATTTACTGTGTATAATTCGATGGCTTTTAGTATATTTACAGAGTTGTGCATCATCACCACAATCAATTTTAGAACATTTTAACGCCCCCTAAAAAAAGCTCCATACCCGTTAAGGGTCACTTCTCATTTCCCCAAATCCCTCGAGCACTAGGCAGCCACTAACCTACATTTGTCTCTCTGGATTTGCTTATTTTGGTCATTTTGTATAAATGGAATTGTACAATACGTGGTGTTTTATGACTGGCTTCTTTCACTTAGTGTGGTGTTTTTGAAGCTCATCCACATTGTAGTAGTATCAGCACTTCATTCGCTTCAATTGCCTAATAATCTGTTGAATGGTTGTAGCACATTTTATTTGTGCGTGCACGAGCTGATGGGCATTTGGGTTGTATGGTTCTTGATATGTAGCACTAAATGGCATCTGTCAAACACTGTGGCATGCTCCAAGCTGTTTGATGTGCCAAAAGGTAGGACTCTTGGTCCCTTTTTCGGTGTAACAGTCAAACTGCAGAAGTTAGGTAACCATTAGGAGACCCATCAGAGAGCCGTCCCAGTGAGTTAGGAGGAATCCCCGTGTTGAGTAAGTCTGCTCCAGGAGGGGACCTCTGCCTTCCTTCCCGGCACTGACTTTCTCTGAGGCTGGGAGGTGAGGAGGCAGGGAAGGCTTCCTAGAGGAGGAGGACTTCCAACTGGCCCTACGAGGATGGAGAGCTCTGGCTGGTGCTAGGAGGAGGTGGATATCTTGGGCAGTGTGAGCTGGGGACAGTTTGCCATGATAGGAGAATGGAGGGAAGATTTGGGAGCACTGAAACTGAGGGGGCCAGATTACAGGCTGAGGGGATCTTATACCTTGCCATTATTTTGGGGGTACTTAAGAAAGGATTGTGTGGTGATGAAGTAAGGATGAGCCCACTGCTGTCTTTAGCTTTCCCCCTTCCCTGTAGCTAACAGGTTTTTCTGGGTGAGGTGTGAGCCTCCTGCATTTTCAGTGGCTTCCTGGAGCTGGGCTACCTGTGGGTGGGAGAGAATAGTCTCCACTTCCTTCTTGGCTACCTGCGAGATTGATATAATCTGCGCTTGGCTTTCTCCTCTCCCAGCTGCCAGGCCTTGCCCATGTAGGCGCCACGTCTGAGCTGTCTGAAATATGAGGCGGGTGGAGAGGAGAGAAGACTGGGCTGCCTGTCAGGAGACCTCTCTGCTCCTGGATCTGCCACTGCCTGGGAGAGGAGGGGACTTGGGCAAGTCCATTCCCTTTGCTGGGCCTCAGTTTCCCTATCTGTAAAGTGAGGGTGTTGGTGAGAAGTTCCCTTTATTTCTAGGTTCCATGAGGTTTGCCAAGGTGTTTTGTGCACTGGGGGATCTCGGACAACTTGCCTTTGTTGGTTCTGCCCTGCTTGGGGGACTTTGTGGCTTCTCCTGAGGGTCCTGATATAGGTGCTGGGACTGTACATCCTTAGCTGGGGCGGCAGGGGCTAAAATATATTGTATAGACCAGGATGTAATGTGAGGAGAGAAGTTGTTTTGGTGTCCTCTGCTCCCTGACCAGTCAGCCTGGAGGCCTGTGGCCTCTAATGGCAAGGGCTAATATCTGACTCTGGCCTGTTTTTGATAAACTGGCCAGAATCAGGTGGGTACAGACCTCAGTGGCAGGTGCTGCTGTGGTAGCAGAGGGGTCAGGGCTGGCCTAGAAAAACTAGGTGGAGCAGTGTGTTGGGCTAGGACCACTCAGTGTGGGTTGGTCCTGAAGCCTTTTTGGGAGTAATGGGGGGCCAGGAGATGTCAGGGACAGAGTGATGCTGGGCGGGCTGCTTTGCCCATGTTGCAGAGATTTATGTGGGTTGGTCTGGTTCTACTCCTGGATCCAGTCCTTGTGTTCACTTCCCCTCCTTTGTGGGCAGAATTGTTTTTCTTCCCCTCCCGCCCCCACTTTGGCCATCTGTCTCCCAGTGTTTGCTGTTGGCCTCAAGCATGAGGAACTCTGGGCAGATTGGTTCAAGCCCATTTCCGTCTTGGCAGGGCTCATGACTGTTGTCCCACCTTCTGGATTGTTTCAAGCATCCCTTTCTACATCTTCTCCAGCACTTGGACATCTTTCCTGAACTGCATGTGGTATTCCTGGACCAGCAACTGGGATTTAGGTCAAGGGAGGATGTTTCTGCTCTTGTTTCCAATACCTGTGGTGACTGTATTTACTAAACCCCTGATCAAAACACATGGCCTCACACACAGAGCCTGAGAGTGGAACAAAGTGTTTGAAACTGCTGCTATTTGGGAAAATCTAGGCAGGATGATTTGCTGTGAGCTGACAGGCCACCCCTCCTGCTGAGAGCCTGGGCTTCCCCAACACCACAAGTAGGAAGATCCCCCAGGGGTGGATATTGGACTTACTCAGAAGACATGTCTTTGTCTGTTAAAGGCAAAATCTTGCAAACATAATGCAGACCTCAGGCTAGAGCAGAAGAGCAGGCAGTCCAGTCATGCTCTTTGGGCTCATTTTCTCTGCCTGAGGAGTGGGATCTCTGCTAGTCAGTCACCTTCCTTACTCACTTAAGTGCCGGAGGATTAGGTAAGAGAGTGTTTTGAAAGCTCATGAAAACTCTCATCTAAAAGAAGCTATGGGAGTAGGAGGAATTACTGTTTCAAAGGAAAGAAAGAGAAGTCACTGATTTTGGCCCTGAAGCCAAGAATGTGAGGTCAAAGAACAACCTGTGGCTGCTGAAAGGGAGGGTGTGGCTCTCCGAGGATCCTGGGCTGTGTCCGTGGCTGACTCAGGAGGCAGTTCTGCACATGCTCCGTGCACTTGTGTGTGTGACCTGGAGCCTGTGAGAAAGCCCACTGCAAACCTTCCGGCCCACCACGTGATCGTTGTGATGAAAGCTGACGGGGAGATCCCACCAAACCAGCCAGCAGATTCTATTAAGGCCTAGCAGAGACCCCCACTCCACCCCATACAAGTGGGATAGTGACAGCTTTGAAAGTCTGTATTGCACTAAGCAGTTCAAAATCCTCAACACGCTGCTGGTCTAAACAAAGCTGTCCCATCCAGGCAGAGGTATCAGCATGAGGCAAGTAATGGATGATGATGATGATGATTTTTTAAAAAAATGAACCCCCCTATTGAATTAGTGGATCTAGGCATTGATCATCAATACCTGCTAATATCACGAGAGAGACAGCCAGACTGTGTGTACCTCCTCATGGAAGCACACCACCACACTTATGGAGTTTTGCCAGAAACTCAAACCTGAATCTGATCAAACCTCTACATGCAACTACCCATCTACAGGAAATACAGGGGACAAACAAACATGTCAAATGACACTATAGGGGCTCAATCAGCAAAATCCAGACTGTGGGAAACTACAGATGAAAAGATCTAGTGTTTTCAGCACATGAACTGTAAGAAAAAGAGAGAAAGGGAAAGGGTGTGTTAGGGGGGCAGGTAGGGAGAACAGATAGAGATAGAGATAGAGGTAGAGATAGAGAGGGAGGTAGAGAGAGAGGCCTATAGATTAGAGGAGACTTGAGAGATGTTATAAATCCATTGCAGTGTATGGACCTTATTTGGATTTTGATTTGGTTAAACAAACTGTAAAAACCCTTTCTGATGCAATAGGGGAAATATTAGTACCAACTGAATACTGATAATATTAAAGAATTATTGTTATTTTTCAAAGCATGATAGGTACAGTATCTACAGTTTTTTAAAAAGAGTCCTTATCTTTTACACATACACACTGAAATATTTACAGATGGAATACTATGATATCTGGGATTTTCTTCAAAATAAGCCAGTGGAGGGGTGAGTAGTTAGGAGTATAGATGAAATAAGACAGCTATGAATTGATAATTGTTGAATGAAGTTAAAAAAAATTGTTTTTAATGAGATTTGACAGGAATTTTTATGGGACTGCTTGATACCAAGTTCATTCAGAAACTTTATTGTGTGGAGATAGTTTCAGGGTCACAGACATTACTGAAATATTTGTAAACCAAATGAAGTCCAATACAATAAAACATAGAGTAGAACTCTTTTCTGGGTGGGCACAAAGTAGGAGTAATAATGATAGTGATTAATATCTATAGAGAATATTTGTGCATTGGATGCTTTTCTAAGTTCATTTAATCCTCACAACAACTCTGTAGATACTATTATCAACCTCAGTTTCATAATGCACTCTTATTTTGGAATAATTTTAGATTTACAGAAAAGCCACAAAGATGGTACAGAGAGTTCCTACATACTGCTCCCTCAGTTTTCCCAAATGTTAATAAGAGCTTACATACTGATGGTACATTTTTCAAAACTAAGAAACCAAGATTAGTACGTTACTATTAACTAAACTCTGGACTCTATGTGGATTTCACCAGTTTTCCATTAACGTCCTTTTTTCCATTCCAGGATCCCATCTAGGATACCACACTGCATTTAGTTGTCCCGTCTCCTTAGTCTCCTCTGGTCTGTGACTGTTTCCCAGTCTTTGTTGTTCATGATCTTGAGGAGTACTGGTTGAATATTTTATAGACTGTCCCTTAATTTGGGTTTGTCCAATGTTTTTCTCATGACATTATGGATTTAGGGGAAGAATACCACAGAGGTGAAGTGCCCTTCTCATCCCCTCATGATAAGGGGTGGCTGATAACAATGTGACTTATCCTTAGTGATGTTAACCTTGATCACTTGGTTAGGTGGTGCCAGCTAGGTTTCTCTACCTGAAAGTCACTGTTTTTCTCTTTCCATACTCCATTTGTTAGAAGTAGGTCACTAAGTCTAGCCCATACTCAGTGGGAGGGGAATTAAGCTCTACCTCTTGGATGGGTTAGTATCTGCATACGTTATTTCGGGTTCTTCTGTAAGGAAGATTTCATAACCTCATTTAATTAATTAATTAATTAATTTTTAAGATTTTTTCCTTGCTTTAATTTTTTTTATTGAGGTAGCATTGGTTTATAACATTATATAAATTTCAGATTTACATCATTATGGTTCAATTTCTGTATAGACTACATCATATTCACCACCCAAAGACTACCATCCATCACCATACACGTGTGCTTAGTCATCCCTTTCACTCTCCTTCCTCCCTCCTTCCCCTCTGGTAACCACCAATCTAATCTGTGTATGTTTGTTGTTGTTGTTTTTATCTTCTTTTTTTTTAAGATTGGCACCTGAACTAACAACTGTTGCCAATCTTTTTTTTTTTTTTTGGTTTTTCTCCCCAAATCCCCTCAGTACGTAGCTGTATATTCTAGTTGTGGGTCCTTCTAGTTGTGGTATGTGGGACGCCGCCTCAGTGTGGCCTGATGAGCGGTGCCATGTCCGTGCCTAGGACCCGAACCAGCGAAACCCTAAAAAGGCCACCGAAGCAGAGCATGCGAACCCAACCACTTGGCCACGGGACCAGCCCCGTTGTTTTTATCTTCTATTTATGAATGAGATCGTACGGTATTTGAGTTTCTCCGACTAACTTATTTTATTTACAATAATACCCTCAAGGTCCATCCATGTTATCATAAATGGCAAGATTTCATCTTTTTTTATAGCTGAGTAGTATTCCATTTTGTATGTATACCACATCTTCTTTATCCTTGATGGGCACTTAGGTAGTTTCCAAGTCTTGGCTGCTGTGAATAATGCCACAGTGAGCATGGGGGTACATATATTTTCACACATTCGTGTTTTCATGTTCTTTGGATAAATACTCAGCAGTGGAATAGCTGGATCACATGGTAGCATAACTTCATTTTAAAGATGAAGAAACTGAGGCATAATAGCCAACTAACTTACCCAAGGGATGAATTCTCCGTGGGCAACTACAAGCTGTGTCTGCTTTACTTTGTGAATATCCCACTCTAAACTCAGCCCGTTTCCTGTGTAGTCTGGTCCCCTGACTTGGCTGTAAGAATCTCTTTGGTCCCCATTCACCCTGACATTCTTCACCAGCTCCCAGCATGAATCATAGAATCCCACAGGCTAGAGACAGGAGGGAACATGGAATGTGCCTGGCCCAGTGATTTATGAGCTGTGTTCCTTAGAACCCAGGGTCCCCAGGGCCACCACAAGGGGAAAGGGGAGGGGGAAAGGGGAATTGAGCATGTAGCTCCCCTAGCCCTAGCATTTCTGTTTCCATCTGTTTTACATGTTGAGCTTTCCTAGTTAAGAAGTTTGAAGACTATGGATCCACTCCAGTCATCTCATTTAAAATGAAGAAACTAAGGCCTGGAGGGAATGACTGATTTGCTGATGATCATTCTTCATTAACTAGACGATTCTCTGTTAAAAGGCCCCAGAACTCTAAGAAATGATGCTTTAGAGATAAGATGATAGGCAGTAGCTGTATTGTGGGGCAAAGGCCCTCTGAACTCTTGCCAAATAGCTGCCTCCTGTGTCTATGTGTGAGAGTGGTGCAGCTCATATGTATCATTCCAAGCGTTTGTGTGGCCTTTTGCTATTTACAAAGTATGTTCATTTCCCTTGTCCCGTTTGGGCCTCACAGCAGCCTCACTTAGGCAGGGATTACCCTCATTTTGCAGAAGAGGAAATGGAGGCTGAGGGAGTTTATGACTTATCCTAGGCATGACAGCTGTTTCGAGGGAGGTGATACCAGATCCCCAGGTCATCTGACTCCTGGGATCACACATCCTAGGGGTAGATGAGTGACTCTGGGGCCCAGGATGGGGGCTCTGCCTGTGCAGGTCTAACCTAAAAGTCTATAATCACCTGTGACTGAGGTAGAAAGGAGCCTCAGGGATCAGCTGGTGACCTTCCTTTGGATGGAACAAATAATAAGTAGACACTCAGGTTGATTTCTTTCTCATGGCCAGGTTCCCAACAAACTCTAGTGATGTTCAGGACGGGGCAGACTTGACCTTGCTTGGCTTTCAAGGTGAATAAGATCCAGACCTCCTATCTCAGCATCTCTCCATACTGCCGACTGTTTCCCACCACTCTTGATGAGGCAGTTGAGGTGAAGAGTACAGGCTTGGGCTAGTCCTGTGTGTTCTAAATCCAGCCTTGCCCCTTCCTAAGTGTGAGACTGGAAAATTACTTCCCCTCTCTGTGCTCTAGTAGCCTCATCTATAAACAGGGGACAATAATGATACTTCCCTTATAGGGTTGTTAAGAGGACTGAGTGAGTTAATACATTTAGAATGGTGCCTAGACTATAGAAAAAAAGAAGTATTAGCTGTTTTGTTGGGTTTTTTTGGTGAGAAAGATTGGCCCTGAACTAACATCTGTTGCCAATATTCCTCTTTTTGCTTCAGGAAGATTGTTGCTGAGCTAACATCTATGCCAGTCTTCCTCTATTTTGTATGTGGGATGCCACCACAGCATGGCTTGATGAGCAATGTGTAGGTCCACACCCAGGATCCGAACCTGTGAACCCCAGGCCACCAAAGCAGAGTACGCAAACTTAACCACTACCCGAATGGGCCAGCCCTAGCTGTTATTTTTAAAAATAGTAAAAAAGTGTTTGTAAATAGAGAAGATATGGCTGCAAAATAATAAAAGTAATTGGTGGTTGTTGTTTTTAAGTAAACTGGGGAATCTTCCAAGGATGCTGTCAAAGCTGAAAATAGTTCTGAAAACTCCTTCCTGAGAATTGCCTTCTGTGCCAGATTGAAAACATATGAGACAATCAGATACATTGTGGCCTCACTCTGTGAAACGTCAGTTAACTATAATCCTCTGTTAAATGGAATTGTGTGTGTGTATGCATGGCCTTTTAAATTGAGGAAAAATAGGCAGATTAAAAGAAAACAAGATGATATCAGGAATCTAGTTTATATTTTAGGGGTAAGACCCCATTTTTCATACCTATAGCTTAGTTTACAGGCCTCTCCAATGAGAGATGAAAAGACATATTCCAGTAAATTTGCCAGTTGGTCATCTGTCTGTCAATTAATTAATTCACAAATATTTATTAACAATTATATGCAAATTACTGTGATAGTTGCTGTGGAAGACACAGCGATAAATAGGACAAACTTTAAGACCTTTCAAGATCTGTTATCTTCAAGAAAATATTTGATCAAAGCATATATGCAGAGTATTGTTCATTTTTAGGGCAGATAAAGCCAATTCATTTTCCCAACAAGAAGGCCCAAATAAAAAAAGAATTTCTGATGAACCCTATTATTAAACATTTAAAAAATCAGATAATTCTTTCCTCCAAACACTGTGGTTGATCCGTGTTGAGCCACGACATTTCCACCAGATGTGGATCAGAAAGTGCCACGTTGGAGGCTGGTTGTGCCACTCTAAGGCCCCTGGACTTGGCTCCTTGTCTGTAATAGGAGTCAGCAATGCCTGACCCCAGGGCCTTCCAGGGATTCAGTGAGTATGAAATAAGAGAACTCACAAGAAACTGCTTTGTAAATCATAAAGCTACTCTTCAAGAGTTACTTGTTATTATTCACAGAAAGAATCATTCAACAGATATTTTAAATTTTTGTTTGCTCATTATACTGCCTCTGCCAAGGTGTGAAAACAATCTCATAGGTCCAGATTTCCAACAAGAAGGTCCAGAACCAAAGGGAATTCGGAGTGAATTTTTGGGTACCCAGGATTCCATGAAGAAATCGATTGAGGGCTTGCTATACTCTTTTCTAAAACAGTGCTTCTCAAGCTTTAATATGTACATGGATCACCTGGGAGTTGTGTCAACACACGGATTCTGATTTGGTAGCGCTGGGGTGTGGTCTGAGACTCTGCTTTTCTAACAAGCTCCCAGGGTGAAGTCAATTCTCCTGGTCCAAGGACCATACTTTGAGGAGCACTGTTCTTGGGGTTGCAATGTCCAATGGTGAGAGGAGAAGAAAGGAATTGCAGCCCAGGGCCCTAGGAGGGAGGGAGATTTCCAGGAAGGTTGTGCTGAGATCTGTGATTGAAATTCAATGCCCCCACTTCCTTCCCATCCCTGTCTGGTGGCAAGAGGCTGTTGTCTTCCTGGGCTGTGTATTTGCTCTGAGTTTTGGAGAGAGAAAACGTACATCGTGAGTGCTTGGAGGAAGGAGGAGGAAGGAAGGAGATTGCACTGTCAGGTATGATAACCGTCCTTTCTGCGTGGCAAGCTGCATTTCCCCATGGCTGCATGGTGATGCATAGAGATAGAGAAATGAGCCAGTTCCTGCTTTCAGCATCCCATGGGGCAGCACAGCAGAGGCCAGTGCAGACCAGAACTTTTTTTTTTTCACGGGTAGTGAAGGTGGTTGAAGAGTATTCACTTAAATATTTCGAAGAAAGGAAAGACTGAGGAGTAAGCAATCAGAGAGTGCTCCCACGCCCTTCTTGTTGCATTCTTGACATCTTTTGTCCTCCCTATTCCCAGTTTGCGAACTCAGGGTGCCCTCATGCAATCTAATTCAACTAATTCATATTAAGGTGTTCATGACTGCTAATCCAACTAGCTACTCACTATTTGCATTTTTATGGGCTGTGACACGTTGATTCCGCCCTACTTCTCTCCCTCCAGTCAGAGCCTAAGCCTTAGGGAAACTTGAGGCTTTGTAGAGGTCTCTTTTGCTGCAGATGGTGATACCTCAGGAGTCTGGGTAAGGGAGGAGCTGTGGGGACAAAATCCAGGTATACCTGATGCAGGCGTGTCTGTTCAGGGAGAAGGGTTCCCTCTGCCTCCACAGCAGGCCGCCAGTAAAAGCAGGAGGCTGTGTTGTAAGGGGAAGATTCCTTTGGTGGTGTGGTTTTCACATTGAGTCTGATGGTACAGACTTAGGGGCTGTCCTGCGTGTGTGTGTGTGTGTGTGTGTGTGTGTGTGTGTGTGTGTGTGTGTCTGGTAACCAAGCAAGTACTTTGTGTTGTTCCCCTTCCAACCAAAGCATCTTTGCTTTGATTTTTTTCTTTTTTTTTGAGGAAGATTAGCCCTGAGCTAACATCTGCTGCCAATCCTCCTCTTTTTTCTGAGGAAGACTGGCCCTGAGCTAACATCCATGCCCATCTTCCTCTACTTTATATGTGGGACGCCTGCCACAGCGTGGCTTGCCAAGAGGCGCCATGTCCACACCCGGGATCCAAATAGGCGAACTCCGGGGGGCTGCCGAAGTGGAACGTGCATACTTAACCGCTGCACCACCGGGCCAGCCCAGCTTTGATATATTTTGTACACTGAACTTCTATGTGAAATTTATTTGAAACAAGCCTTCTTAAATATGAGAAGGGTTAAAAGTGGTTGCCTCTGGCAAGCGGAGCAGAGGCAGGAGAGGAACAGGGCAGGGCCCTATTGATTCCACTCTAAGGTCTTCTGTGCAATTTAGTTTTGATTTAGCTGTGTTTGTGTGTATTACCTTGCTGAAAATTTAAGCAATAAATAATGGAAAGGGAAAGAGCTCTGCTACTGGAACAACCTTGGAAACCCTTGCCGTAGTGGAAAGACACAGAATAGTTGTTGAGAGACCTGGGCTCTCAGGCTGCTGTGCTGTAAACTGCTCTGTGGCGACTTCCTTCAACTGTGAAAAGGGTCCTTTCCCTCCCCTGCGATTCCTGTGAGAAGCAGCTGTTGGCAGCTGTGCGGGCAGGACCGCCTCTCCCACTTTCTGCTGTGCTCTGGAAAGGCTTGGATCTGACACCTAGCTTGTGGACCATCCTGAGCCCCAGCCCCAGTGTGGTCAGATAATCCCTGGGCTGGTGGGGAAGGGGATTTTGACCAAATCACTTTGCACCTTACTCGCTTCTGGGATCCATGGGAAAATTCCTCTCAGAACAGAGAGTGCCTGGGCAGGTCACCAGCAGAGTGTACGGGCCGTGCTCTTGAGTTGAGTTTTGTCTGTGTCAAAGTGCCTACTGCGACCTTGTGTGAACTTAGGTGTCCTGGGGGTGAAGAGAATTTCCACAGAACAGCTCTGCCCTCAAAGAGCGTGGGAGAGAAGATACACAGAATGTATAATTAAGAACAGAGATTTGCAAGGGTAGGGACAGGGTAGCTACCTTCCTCAAATACTTGGTGGTTCTCATGTGAATGAGAACTGCGTCTTGTTCATCTCTGTGTTCCCAGTGCCTGCACTCAAGACTCATTTATTCAACTCGTACTTATTGAACACTTATGGATGCCAAAAGCACAACAGTGAGCAAGACAGGGCTGACCCTGCCTTTCAGGAATTTACAGCCCAGGGTGGGGGATTCAGGCAAGTAGGCAGAACAGTGCAGAGCCGTAAGGACTGTGATGGATGTTGAGTTGTGCGCACAGAGGGCATCTGTTGTTATGGTCATGGCAATCACAGCCGCTCCTGGCTAGGCTTCCTGGCAATTCCCCTGGGTCTGCTCTGGGGGTGGGCCCACTCAACAGAGACCCAGGGACCCAAGCAAATGTTTCTGCTTATCTGGGGAAGATTCTCTGTGTATATATGAGCTTTACCAGCCAGATCCAACCTCTGTCAGGAAACCCTGCAGAGTCCCTGACCTGGAGGAAATGATGTGGTGGCAGGAGGCCCGAGGGAGACAGTCTGTCTCCTGGCCGTCCTGGGCCCTGATGTGTTGAGGCACAGCCTGGCTTCTCAGTCTGCTCTGGAAGGAAAGCTGGGACCTGCCAGCTCTCAAGATAAGGCAGGAATGTGCCTGCCTGGCCTGTGCAGGGCCCCCTTTGGGGGCCCGTGACTGTTCTGTGGGCCTGCCTCTCGGAGGGGTGGAGGTGATTTTTTGGGATATTGAGGGGCAGGAAAGGGCAGCCTGCAACCACGGGTAAAAACGTCTGCTCTGAACCATGATATTTATTGTCTGATTTATTCATCCTTCATCATTCAGAAACCGCTTACTGAGCCCCAAGGATATGCCAGGCTGTGTGCTAAGCGTTCTCACATTTCTCTAACTAAAATTTCTCAGCGGTCCTGTAAAATAAGTGTATTATTTTCAATTCACAGGTGAGGAAACTGAAGCCCAGAGAACTAAAACTAAAATCATATTTACCGGTGTTCATCAAGTTCCAGATGCTGTTCTGGGCACTCACATGTGTCAGTGCATTGAATCCTCCTCATAACCTGTGAGGTCGTTTTCATCCCCATCTTACTGATGAAGAAACAGAGGCACAGAAGAGTTAAGAAACTCACCGAAGTTCCCAGAGCCAGCTAGTAACAGAACTTGGCTGGCGTTATCCTGGGGTCCTGCCCAGATCTGAGCCCCCTGTGTCCTCAGAGCTCTGCTGGTTAATCTTTGCCCCTTTGTGACTCCAATGTGGGCCACATGGGCAGACAAGGCCACTCTGAGGCAGCTAGCGAGGAAGGCCTGGCAGGAAGATGGAAGAGGCCATGTTGGAGGCTGGGGTCCATTCTAGGTTACGTTTGGGTAGACACAGGGAAAATAACTCTTGTTGGATATGATACATACTTTCTCTGTGTCCTGACAATTAGGCTGGAAGTAAACATGTCAGGCAGTGCTAAATCCTGTAATAACTTAGAGCAGAGTTAGAAGAACCAGGAAGGAGTGGCAGCCCCGAGGGCACCTGGTAGCTGCTAATTGGAGGTGGTGATGACAGAGGAGGTGGCACAGCGGCAACTCTGAGCTGCTCGCCCAACAGAGGCTCTGGCTTCTGCTGGGGAGAGGAGGTTGCTGGGAGGAGAGATTGGAGGGAAATCTGCTTTGAAGAGGATTTGGACCTGGTCGCTCCACCCCCACCCCACCCTCCATGCTTGTGGGCATAGGGAGGCTGGATGTGGATCTAAAGTCAAATCCCTTTGAGGGTGGGGATGAGGGAATGGGCTACCTGTGAGCTTGGGGGCAGGAGGGGGCTGGGGACGTGGCACTATTTTATTATGATGGGAAATGCCTTCTGCTCTGCAATCAATCAACTTGGGCTTTAGGATTGACCAAACAATAAATGATCGTTTGGGTGGTCCTGCCTTGGACAACACCTTTAACAGTTTGGGGCCTCCTTTAGCCATCTGTGAAATGGATGGAGTTCTGTCTTTGCAGACGTGCTCTGCAGCTCACTATCTTTCTCCGTGTTGCACTGATGGCAACACAGAACCACTTATAGTTAGTTCCTCTTGCTCATGTATGTTAAGGATTTGAGGCAACATACAATAAGAGGCACATAGAATTTGAAAATAAAAGTGGAATATACAAAGCCACATGCCCTCCAAAAGATTATGATTTGTCAAAGCTGTGGTAAGGCCTGGACATCTGCATTTTTAATAAGCTCCCCAGGTGATTCTGTTACACCTCCAAGTTTTGGAACCACTGGTGCGAAGGAAGGAGGAAGGAAATGAACCCACGGTCTAGGCCATTGCTGTTGTCACTGACCACCAAGACTACAAAAGGGAAATAAGGTAGTCATTTTCATTATCTAAAATGAGGAAGGGTATCAGTTTTTCAGGGTAGACGGACATCTTCATGGTACTAATTTCTGAAAGAAAGGCATTATGTGCGTCCTGTTACAAAGGACACGATATAGCCTAACGGATAATTTGGAGGCAGGGGAGATACCTTGCATCTCTGAAGGAGTCTGTTGTGCTGGTCACCCCCACAGCTGCGGCCCACCCTGGGGGTACCAGGCCCATTCTGCAGATGGACCCGCTCACCCACATGCCATCCCTTCCTGCAGTCAGCCAGCAGGAGGGACGTTGCCAGGAGGAAGGGCGAGGTGGCTTTGAGGAAAGGATCAGGGATGTGGGGTGTGAGGGGACGAGGGATGGTGGTGGTTCCCCTGGCCTGTGCAGTAGGTTTGAAGGTATAACCTGGATGGAGTGCCTAGGAGACCAACCATGTCAAGAGTTTCAGAAAGGCACGAGGCACCTGCCTTCAGAGTGCTCCTGAGGCACAGCAGTTGGGTGATTAAAGTGACAGGCAGGAGGAGAGATACAGGGAAAGAACTGGTTAACATCATCTGCTGCTGAGAAGACCTACAACCCCTTTGTGGACAATACAATCGGGGAAAAGATTTACAACTGTCGACGAAAATAATCCATAACCAATCTATAAATGAAAATTTGGGTGAGTTTATTCTGAGCAGAAATCTGAGGACCATGGCCTGGGGCCTTTCTTCCCAAAGGAAGAAAGGGCACCAAAGAAGTGATGTGTACAGAGTGGTTATATACCCCCAAGCAGGATGTTTCACATATGATTGAAATGTCCCTCCCACAATAGTCACAAGATTGCCCTGTCAGCACAGCGCTTGATGGACACAGCAGGTAGTGGGTCTGCTCTCTCGGAGGGGCGTAGCAGGAGGCAAGTCTATTGTCTTGAGCCGGGTGGTCACAGGTGAGCACAGCAATCAGTTCCTAGCCTAAGGAAAGATGCTTAATCCTTAAAGAAATGCTAACGTTGGGAGGGGGAGGGAAGTTGCACCTTTATCTCAAGGGCCTTTGTTCTTGCCATAGGGAATATCTAAAGCAGATATACAGTGCATGCTCAACAGCCACGGTCAGGCCCTTTTGGAAAGAAAAGGTCAGGCCGAATTAGGTTTATACCAAATGGCTTCCTCATATTCTCCAATATATCCTATTGCTTGCCATTTTTATTTGTCACAACATACATGACAAAGGGTTAATATCACAAGTATGTAAAGCGCTTTTATACACAATGAGAGAAAGGCAAACACTCCAATAGAAAAATTAGCAAAGTGTATATGAGTAGGCAGTTCAAATTACCAGTAAACAAACGAAAAGATGTTCATTCTTACTAATAATCAACTACAAGCTAGTTAACTTAATTCAAGTTAAAACAGCAATGAGATATCATCTTCCAAGTATCAAAATGGTAAAGCTGAAAAAAATAATGAGCCAATATTTGGTGAAAATGTATGGGGTAGGGAGTAGGGATGCTAATGATATTTACAGCTGTTAGGAGTATTAATGGGAGAGTCTTTCTGGAGGATAGTTGGTCAAGTATCAAAAACCCTAACATAACCTTTGACCTAGGATGCTACTTACTAGAATTTATCTTAAGGAAAGATAATCAGGGATATGTGCAAAGATTTATACATAAGGGTATTTATAACACTGTTATTAATTATATTAAAAATTAGAAGTAATATAAATATCCAAAAGTAAGAATTTGCTTTAGAAATCATGCTTTATCTGTATGGGAGGATATTATTTAAAATCAGGTAGTAATACAATTTTTAATTATGTGGGAAAATGTTCGTCATAAATTAAGTATAGAATTAAAAAAAAAAACAGTTTCCAAAAAAAAAAGTTTCCAAAATAGTACATATAGTGTCATCCCAATTAGATTTAATAAATGAACAAACAAATAAAAAAGACTGTTGTATGCACTGAAAAAAATCCAAGAGAGCAGACACCAAAATGGTAACAACGGTTATCCCAGGAAGCTTCCTCTTTGTGCCTTTTTATGTTTTCTTTCTTTTAATAACGAACATACTCCTTTTGTAATAAAAAATTTCAAGAACGTGTTCTTTTTTGAGTGAGTCTGCCAGTGAAGTGCTCCTGCTGCTGCCTGTGGTGATGCCCTTCACCACACTCCTGCCTCAGTTTAGATTCTCATTTCTCCAAACGCTGGCTGACTGCCTGCGTCGTGCTCGGTGCTGAGCCTGCCCTGTGGGGTTTCCAAGGGTGACTGGGGCAGTCCTTACTCGCCAGCCTCTTACAGGCTTCTCAGTGGTTAAGGGCTAAGGTCAATGCCCAGGTCATTTGTTGTAGAAATACCTTTGGCATTGGATGTGTTCAGCATTTTGCTGGAGGTAAAGATGGTGCAGGGGCATCTTACTGAGAGTGCCTGAGGTGTGCTTTCCTTGCCCATGGCCCTGATCCCACTCTCTCTTTGGAAATTTAGTTGGTCAACATGTGACTGATAAATCTCAGTAGCCTGAACCCATGGCTGGGCCCTATGCAGTGGGAAACCCAGAAATCACCCTGTGTGTCTCATACTGATACGTACGTGTGACATACTGACCTGCGTCAGAGAATCCTAAGAGGGTGCGCTGGGATGGGGGTTGGGACGTCTGGTCCAACCCTTAATTTTTTGCATGAGGAAACTGAGGCCCTGAGAGAGAAGGTTCTTGGAAGTTGGTGACGGAGCCTGGACTCCTAGCCCTGTGCTCTGCCCACAGTGTGTGATCTTCCCTGTTCACAGCCCTGAGTGTTTGGGAGAGGTGATCTGGGGCATTTTCAAGTACTAGTGAAAAAGCAAACTTGGGATAAAAAATTCACAGAAATTCTGAGAAACAGAGCATCCACCCTAGACAGCTAAGAATTGAGTGTATATGTCAATGAAGAAGTTGCAACAAGCATCCCACACACGTTAAGATCTGTGTGCAGAAGAGGATCAACAAGAAATATTGGTTGTGATTTGTACACACGCCCACATTTGCATACACAGACACATGTGCTCAGTCCTCTGCAGAGCCACGTATATGGTGTGAATTTTAGGAAAGTGGAAAGACCTTTTTATCTCCAGTAGTTTCTCTACTTGCCCAGTGTGTGCCTAAACTTGCCACCATTAAAGCCGCTCTTGGTCAAGGATGCTGTGAAAAATGTGAATGTGTTACTTTGGAATGAGGTCATTCCCTGTACCCTCTGGAATCCTTTGTCACTTTACGTGAATTATGGAAAGGATCCCAGGGGGATGTGGGCCAAGGGGAAGTGCAAAGATCACAGGAGACAGGCTGGGTACAGAACTCTTTGCACTAGAGGGGAGGGGTCTGCCAAATCAGGAGAGAGGTATCGTAGAAGATAAACTGTTCATGTCACCATTTTATGATGGATCACCCTGTATCCCCACAGTACTTGCAGAACCTCAACCATCCTGGATTTTTCTGTCTTCCGTTTCTTGCTCTGCAGCATGAGCTCATGTTTAAGGGCTCCTCCATTATGGTCCAGCCTCCTGGGCCTTGCCCAGGCTGTGAAGGCCAATTGGCTGATGTTTCTAGGATCCAGCCAGCTGCCCTGTTCTGTTGAAGTTCTTTCATTACTGAAACTTACATCTAATTGTCAGAAACTCAGATGGTGAGAAGGGGGCCCAACCCAACGGAACATCATTAGCTGCTGACCACTTGCTCTCCCCTTCCCTCCACCCCCACAAAGAGGAGAGGAAAGGGCAAGTTCAGTTTCCTGATGCATTTCCTCGAGAAAGTGGCCACTTGATGGGGAGAAAGTGAGGTAGAGAAGTGGTAACTTGGGGCCTCCATAGAATAGAGCATTTGTGTATCCCTCCCTGCTCCTCCAGCTGTGGCGAGCTGTTTCCCCTTTGTCTGAGTTCGGCTTTTTCTGCCAGGTCTGGTTCAAATCCCACCTGCTCCATAAAGCTTCCTCTGACTCCCCTCGGTAGGTATCTCTCCTTCCCTCTGCTGCACTGCTGCTGCACTGTTTGCCCACTCATTTGACCTTGAGGCAGATATTTGTACACATCCATGCCAGGTTTATTTTTCCATTAATGTTCATCTGATCTCCCCAGTCGACTGTAAGCCCTTCAAGTTGTGGAGTGTGTCCTGTTTATAGCATTTAGGACACTGATCGATAGATGGGAGAGGGAGGAATAAATTAGTGAATGGATGGGTTGATGAAGGGGCAGTTAGGTGGATGGGTGGGTGGGTGGGTGGAGGAGATGGGTAGGTGAGTGGACGGTGACTGGGTGGATGGTACCTTTCAAACCCAACATTGCCACAGTAACCTACATTGTGTCAGTGTCTAGAAACTAGACTCTAGATAAAGGGAAATCCCGGAGGTCGCTGAGCTATATTTTCAGGGAATATCTTTCTCTATATAGCCAAGCCCAACTTAAAACAAGCCTAATTTATTTCAGGCCTTGGACCTGTGGGCTCGTGTTCATTTGACAATAGCGTCAAAATGTGCTTATACTAAAAATAGATTCCAAAAAGTAATCATACCTCGGCCCAACTTGGCTCTGCTCAATGATTCCTTCCTTTTTATGCTTTAAGAGTTTTTTACGACCAAAAGGAAAAAAAATGGTCAGAGGGAGGAAGTGAGTCTGCAGGGCCAGGGAATTAAATGAGCTGAGCTGTGAAAGCAGCTGCCACAGGCCAGCACAAGCAGACACCTGTGACTCTGTGGACAGGGGCCATTTATAGGTCAGGGTTCAGCTCACTGGAAGCTTCTGATTCCTGATGCTTATTCTACATGTGTTCCTTACTGTTGACCCTGACCTTGGGCTTAGTCAGAGTGACTTCTTGAAAGACTAGATAGTAATTTTGAGAAGCATCAGTGTTTTCTGTTTCTCCTTTTTTTTCATTTACAGTTTGAAACTGCTTTGGGATCATCAAAGAGCATGCTTCCACACTATAGAGCGTACTTCTCAAACTGTGTTCCCTGGGGCTTTGGGGGTTCCGTGAGGCCCCTTTAGGCATTGTGGGGGTGGAGGTGGTGAGTAGGTGGGCTCTGAGCACCTCTCTTCAAAAAGACACATTGCTTTTTTTTTTTTTTAAAGATTTTATTTTTTCCTTTTTCTCCCCAAAGCCCCCCGGTACATAGTTGTGTATTCTTCCTTGTGGGTTCTTCTAGTTGTGGCATGTGGGACGCTGCCTCAGTGTGGTCCGATGAGCAGTGCCATGTCCGCGCCCAGGATTCGAACTAACGAAACACTGGGCCGCCTGCAGCGGAGCGCGCGAACTTAACCACTCGGCCACGGGGCCAGCCCCAAGACACATTGCTTTTTATCTGTTTTCTGTCTTGGGCTTCTGTGAAAGATTTATTTGAGAGAGGGCTGCACACCTCACATAAGTTTAAAACCCATTGTCAAAAGACTAGAAAGACATTGACAACACAGTCAGAGAGGAGAAATAGGTTCATTAGCAGGCTTGGCTCACTAGCTGTGAGAAAAGGCCATTTGAATGGCTCTGGGCACTCTTACATTTGCAGGTCTTGCCCTTTTTCTGTTTGCTCCAAAATCTCCACCCGCCATGTGCTGGCTTGGCTGCTGCTCCCACGTGCCTCTCACTCCTTGCTTATGTACCTAGTTCCCAACGTGCTACCCACCTGGCTTTTGGTAAATTTTTGTTCCTTACCTTCATCTCTCTGGCCTGGAATCCTGACCTGCTTCATGCTCTAACTTCTGGGAACTTTATATTTTTTCACCATATTTTGCCCTCCAAAGGATGTCTGGTCCCTTGTTTACCCTGACCTCGGGTAACTGTGCCCTAAAGTGTTTTCTGCCTTCTTAGATCCTGGCACTACCTGGGGACCTTACTTTTCAGAGGCCACAGTCCTCCCCAGAACTATTTATTTTTAAACTAGGATCTGAGGCTTGGGTCCATTGGGGCTGAATCAGGTTCAAGAATACGCTGGGATTAGAAAACAGAGACCAGGACCGAAATGTGGTAGAAAGAAAGAATAATGCACATTCATGGAAAAATTATGGTTTACATAGTGCTTTCACATACTTTTCTCATTAAAATCTGGGAGATTGGGATATTCTTATTCTGCATAACATACAAGGAAACTGAGTCTCAGAGTTATGTGATTTGTCAAAGGTGGCAGAGCTAGAAATAGAACATGGATCTTTTGGCTCCAAATCCTGGACTTGGGCATAGGAGATCAGAATAGGTTGATTGGTACGGCAATGAGGGGAAGGATCTTGTTGATGGGAATTAGGAGTCACCTGGCTAGAGGTTGGATGTGTTGGGAAGCAGAGGGTGATAAAGGGCAGGGTCAGCCACAGAGCCCCCACAGTCAAGCCTGGCCAGGCAGAGGAGTAAGGAGGGCCTTGGTGACACCATCCCCAAACAGGCTTTTGCCGTGGGATAGAGTTGTGGATCCTCTGAGATCAGGTTGATCTGGTTCCTGAAGACTATAGGTTTGAGCCACTCCTGCTCGTGCCTTTGAGACATGTTAGCTGAAGGTCCCATTCCCCCATCTGCTGACCTACACTTGGGGTGGCTTTGACTGGAAGCTTCTAAGCATTATCCCTGACCTGTGGCCCTGAAAACTTGCAGGGTAATTCCAGAGGAATCACGGCTCATTGTTCTCCAGTGTGGGAAGAGGAACTGTGACCGCTTGGGGGAAGCGGGAGGAGGAACCTGGTCTCCACTTCCCTCTGACCTGGAACACTTCCCATTTGATACCTCTCCTCTCACAGGCCTCTCATCCCTGAGTTCGCATTCTGTGCAGCTCTGCCTCATCTCCACCTTGATAAACTAATGACTTTGGGGCAAGTTACCAAATTCATGGACTCTCTGCCCTTGACTGAAAACGAGAATGAATTAGACCCACTCTCTTCATAGACTTACAAAACACATTTGGCAGCCAGCCCCTGGGGGTTGCCAGGACAAGTCTGGTTGGCCATTGCTTACCATGAAGGTGGGGTCAGGTGGGCAACAAGAGTGGTCTGCCTCAATGCAGGTCATGAAGGGGGAATTGTCTTTTGAGAGAATTCAAAACCAATGATAAAATCAAATAAAAATGTCTGCTTTTTATTATTACTGTGCACTGGCAAATCTAAACAATATTGGTGATAAAATGCTCCTCCCTTCTGGGCCCGCTCCTCACTGCTTGGTACACCACTGCTGGCTGGTTACCTCGAGAGTCTCACTGAACCTAGAGTCGGTAGACATGGCTTCTGTCCTAGCCCTGCTATCGGGGTCTGCTACCTGGCCCAACTACCAAGTCATTTAACCTCCCTAAGCCTCAGATTTCTGATCTGTAAAATGGAACTAAGAGTGATACCTGCAGATACTAAAAGAGAGAATAAATATGAAATTAGGGGGTGAAGAGAAAAGCTGGATGTAAATGTTGTAACGTCCATGTTGCTATATAAAATCTATCCCGTGGTATGAGATTTGGGTCATGCCTGAGTTATTCTTCTTCGGCAGTGAAGAATTTGGGGTGGCTGAGCCAGGCTCTTCCATGAAGCTTAGGAGCTGGTGCTGGAGACACCAACACCATTTCTGAGCTCTAGAAGCTGTTCTAGGTTTACTCCTTATCATCTGATTTGTGGGCAGACAACAGGAGACCCTCATGGGCTGCCACTTTGGGCCCGGCCGAGTTCTGGAACGAGGCCCATCTGTGACACTGATCTCTACGCTGCCTGCTCCATCCTCCCAGGGTGCTGAGTGAGTGAGGAGCTGAGTCCTCTGCCTGAGAAGAGAGGTGTGTTTCCTACAGAATTGCAGGAAAGCATGCTGGCAGAAGCAGGGAAGGTAGTTTCTGTGTCTTGTGGATTTACTGACCCTCACTAAACCCTCCTGCGTGACTTCTGCAAGGCAGCCTCAGGCACAGAGTTCACGCCCACACCTCATGGTTTCTACAGCGCTGGAGGTGAAGTCCTTTCTCAGGCCTTATCTCATGATTTCCCCAACAACAGTGTGAGGCAGGCAGACCAAGTTCTCTCATCCCCAATTGACGTAGGAGGAAGCTGGGGCCCAGGGAGTTGAACAGGCTGCCCAGGGTCATGGCCGGTTAGTGGTAGGGCTCTGACTAGAACCCAAGTCTCCAGAATCTCCAGACATCAGCCCAGAGGTAGGAATTTGGAGAGTGAAGAGAGAGCCTTCGTTTCTGTTTAGAGCCTTCACAGGCTCTTTGGAGCTTCCTGACAGGAAGCTTTCTGAAGTGAGACCTGAGGTGGTGGGTGGAGAAACACTAACTGAGAAGATGGTTCCTTGTCCAAGCCCACGAAGCTTTGATGGCAGGTCAGGACCAGGAATCAGGCCTTCTGACTACCAGCCCTTTGCTGCATTAGACCCTAGGTTAGGGATAGACTGCTGCTGTGGGGGAGGGTATTGGAATATGCATGCTTTGCATGCATGCATCAATGTTTCAGCATTCTCATATTTTTGAATTAGGGTTGGCAATGACCTCCATTACAGGTTGGATGGCTCCCCTGTGCTCCCTCCCTGGATGATACCCTGGGTAGCTCCATCCTAACCTAGAGGGGCTCTCACTGTTCATCCCTTGCCCCCATAACCTAGCTGGGTGACTTCTGCACCGTGGGGACCAAATTTCTGGCTTCAGAGCCTTCCTGATGGGCAGACAAGGGCCTGTCACCATCACTGCTTTCACCTGCCCATGTGTCTGCTGGTGCCTTCTGATGGGCATAATAGAGCCACCTCAGGTCTGGCTTTTGTGCATCTGCTGTGGGTACAGTGAACAGGGGATGTCCAGCTGTAGACTTCACTCCTCTTATTCCCCAAAGTCCAGGGTAATCTTGTATCCTGATTCAGAAATGAATATTGGAGCAGTTAGGTTGCAGACCCCTCAAGCAAAAACTGTCCTGATGGGAGAGACAGCACTCCCCCTACTCCCTATCTCCCCTCCTTCTCTCTCTCAAATAGCCAGGTCAAAGAACTAAGGAGGAGGGTAATGTATTAATACTAGAAATGACAAGGAAGAGCGTGAGTAACAGCAGTGTAATTTCTTCATCTGTAAAATGGAGATAGCCAGAGGACTGCTGCAAGCTGACGTTTCTCAGCCCTGGCTGCACATCAGAGTCACCCAGGAAGCTGTTAAATATCTCAGTTCCCAGGCTGCAACCCAGCCCCAGGAGATCAGAATCTCTAGAGATGGGTCCCAGGCACCAGTAGTTTTTAAATTTCCTGGGTGATTCCACTGTGCAGCCAGAGTTGAGAACCGCTACTCTAAGGATTAAGAGTAGGTTAATTGCTTAGAACAAAGTTATTCCCATATCTGGCTGTGCACTGAAATCATCAGGGGGTTTTTAAAAATTATACTAATTCCCTAGCCACACATTGTAGGCCATTTAAATCAGTGACTTCTGTGTCTGGTGCCTCTTGCTTGGCCTTCACATGAGCAATAAACTAATAGCAGTCGTGATGGCTACCATTTATTAGTGCTGACTGTGGGCCAACATTACAGATGTTTCCAGTCTTCACAATTCCCTCGTAGAGAATCATGACTCCCATTTTACAGGTGAGGAAACTGATGCTCACAGTAGGTAGCCACTTGCCGCAGTGACAGCGGAAATTTCCCAAGGCCAGGCGTGTCCAACCTTGAAGGCTGCTTTTGATACCCAAAGCTTCGTGGCCTGGGGACCAGTCCTAGTGGAGCACATTCTCCACTCTTCTCAGTAACAGCCTAAGGAGAAAGCAAAACCAGCAAGTGGCCTTGACTCTCCTTGAGGATCCCAGGGCAGGATGAGCAGAGGACCCCTCTCCCATGAAGTGAGGGAAGATGGGTGGTGTTGCCTGGTTTTTGGCTCCATGTTAATCACCCACTCTCAAAATATGTCCTTTTGGTGGGAGGAAGACGCCTGCACGTTAGGCCTGTCCCCCAGTCACCTCTCATTGCCACAGCTGCTCTCACAAAGAGAAAACTCAACCCAGAAAAGCAAACACTCATTTGCTTTTTGAGAGTTTGAGGAATTTTTCAGGTATGTGATATAGAAAAATGCCTCGGGTCTATCACAAGAAAAGGGGAAGCTATATCAAGGAGAACTGAAATATTTAGCTTTGCTTTATAAAAACCCTGTGCCTCCACCTCTGTGGTCTGGAAGTTTAAACAAATCACTTAAAATCCTTAAGCTGTGGTTCCAGCATTGTCAGCTGGAAAGAGGGAACTCTGTCTGTCCTCAGGGCTGCCGATGCAGCCTCTTGCCATTTGAGGTGATAGAGAAAGAGGAGGGGAGCATGGTCATCCTGACGCTGATTCTCATAGCCGCCTGGGACGGGAAGCTTTGTCAAGTGTTTGCTGGCACCCACTAAGGGACCCAATGTCCCTGAGACCCAGAGTGGCTCCAAGTGACCAGCTGTGTTAGAGAGCTTGCTGAATGTGTTCACTCTGGCTTTGGGAGGCCTGGCTTCACTCCACGTGCGTCAGCCTCTGGTGTGTGGACTGCCCAGGGCCAATATTTGGGGCATAAATAGCTGCAACCTTAGAGTTAATGGACTATATAACATAAATTTGTCTTCACAAAGCCTTCCAGTCCAGCCCAACCCCAGGGCCCTCTCCCACCTGAGAGCTTCATGTGCACCTGTTATCTCTGCCTTTGGTCCTGCCCTACTGCCCAGCACAGAGCCTGGCACAGAGTAGGCATTCAGACAGCGCTGAATGAATGGAGGATGAGGGGTGGAGAGAGACTTGCATGTATGTTTGGTGACATCTCTAAGGTGGTTGCCATAGAATGCTATTTAAGTTTTGGCATATCCATTCCTTGCTTTCTCTACTTAATGTTTTTTTGGTCACTCAAGTTTATTTTGAAGGCTGTCTCACTGAGGATTATTCTAGTAATGGAGTGGTTCAGATGTGATGCTGTTTTCTGAGGTTGAGGCAAATATCCAAAGCATTTCATTGCGTATGACTCTTAGCTCAGAGTCACTGAGAGTACATCCTGGGTGTGGAGACTGGGACCCCCTTATTAAGCCATTAAGCTGAACCTTAACACTTTCAAGTTCTGTCTCAAGCAGTGGGTATTGTGGGTGGCAAGAGAATATGGGGCAATGGTGGAAGAGGGTATGGGGACCCCCAGGAGGGGTGGCCACTGGGCTGTCTCCTGGGACTTAGAGCTGAGATGGTGAAGTAGAAGGCTGCCGCCCTTCCCTATGGGGTCGGCTGCCCCTGCAGCACTCAGGGAAGCTGGCTCAGGCCACCTGCTGCCCTGGCATGGACATCATCTCGTGGTTGCTGTGTAGGTCCCTGGAGTGAAGGAATTCCAGGCCCAGCCCTGAAGGGCACTAAGCATAGTGTTGACTCTTTTAAGCAACTTTGTGGACAGTGGGCTGGGCACCTGGCTCTGGGGCCTGGCTTTGCCGTTAACTCTGTGATGACCTCAGGTGACTCACTTGTCACTGTGCGTCAGTTTCCTAACGTTTGACAACTCTGTAGTCCTATCAGCCTTCTCACTGTGACAGACTCCCACTGTGGTTTTAACAGTGTGAAGCTGCCTCCACCCCACCCCCACCCCCACCAGGATCCCCACCGACCCAGCCTCTGGCCTTATCTTTGCATGAAGTGCATCGTCCTCATATTTGCGCTGACCCCCTGTTGTCTAGCTGCTGGGTCGCGTCGGGTATTTGAGATTGTATTTGTTGGGAGGGAGTGGGAGCAAAGGTGCAAACATGAGAATATGGTGGTGCTTTGTCCCCTCACAATTCCAAACAGAAGAATTTGTACTTGCCTCCAGATAAGGGAGGCCAAACGGGGAATTGTTACTGTTAGTATTTTAACCAAGCTGATCTTTTTTGTTTTTCCTTTTTAGTCTTTTCATTAAATAGTATAAGCCTCTGGACCACGTGGTGTCATCTGGTGGATACTAGACTAGGGTTCTAGCGGAGGCTTTGGGACGATGAGGCTGTGTCATCCTGATCAAATCAATCACCTCTGAGAGCCTCAGTGTTCACATCTGTACACTGGGAATGACAACACTAACCTTCCTTCCTAGCAAAATGTAAAGGAATCATATGAACAGAAGGGAAGCCCAGTACCTGCCCCATCTCAGTCACTGATTGACGGCCAGGTGGGGATGCTGGCTGGAGGCGTGATTTGTCCTGCCCTGGCAGAATGACTCAGAATTAATGTGGCCTGGGGGCTGACAGCCAGGTCACTTCCCCAATGGCCCTAATTGTGTGTGTCTGTGTCCCCACAGTGGCCAGTTTGCCATCGTGAAGAAGTGCCGGGAGAAGAGCACCGGGCTGGAGTACGCAGCCAAGTTCATCAAGAAGCGGCAGAGCCAGGCCAGCCGGCGCGGTGTGTGCCGGGAGGAGATCCAGCGGGAGGTGAGCATCCTGCGGCAGGTGCTGCACCCCAACGTCATCACGCTGCACGATGTCTTCGAGAACCGCACCGACGTGGTGCTCATCCTTGAGCTGTGAGTGGGGTGCCCAGGACCCATAGTGGGCAGCAGGGGCAGGCAGGGTGGCGAAGCTCCAGCCACAGGCCCCACAGGGCAGCAGCAACCAGACCTAAGCTTGACCCAGAGGAGATGAAGTCAGTGGAGGGCGGTTTCCCTCATGTACCCCCATCCTCCTTCTGAACCTGGGCCAAAGGTGGGCTTGCCGAGGAGTAGGGACTGAGGGAGAAGGTCTAGGTTTGGCTTTCATTGGACCCTGGGGATCAAAGAAAAGAAATGGCTAGTGCTGGGGTCACTTCCTGGCTGGGAGCATGTGGGAGAGTGAGGAGGGCAGAGGGTGGGATGCGATGCAGAGGAGGCTGTCAGGGAGGTTCTGTTCAACGAGGGAGGGAAGAGCAAACATCCTCTGGGCTCCACGAAGCCCTTCTCAGCCCTTTCCTGGGAACAATCCCCTGTATTTGTGCTGTGTTGGATGCCGTTATTATTATGGTAAGAACTGTTACTTAGAGAGCTCTACTATAAGCCAAGCATTTGCCAGGTGCTTCACGTTTGTCATCTTGTTCAGTCCTCAGAGAAACTGTGTTGAGGGAAGTGTGTAACGTGAAGAGGTTACTTTGTATTCACTGTGCTGAGCACTTCTGTTACCTTATTTAATCCTCATAACAATCCTATCACACAGAGACTCCTACTGTTCTCGTTTTACAGACAAGAATGCTGACAGACCAGGTCACTTACAAGATTCTATAGCCAGGAGATGGCAGGGCCAGGACTTGAGTCCACACTGTTTGTGTAGACAGCTATGAGCATGAAGTGGGATGGCCTTACACTGGCCTGGCTGGGGAAGACTTCGTAGTCTGATGGAATTTGAATAGGAGACACCAAGACCCAGGGGTTAGTTGGCCACCTGGCATCCTTCCTGGAGGTGTCACCATGGAATGGGGAGGTGGGGCTCGGGCAGAAAACAGAGTTTGAGTTGGGCTCTGGCACAAGTCACAGTGGCTGTGTCGAGTCAAGCACCTGTGTTGGGAATGTCCTGAGCCTCATAGGCATGTATGCGTCTTCTACTTAGCAGAGGAGTGGTGGCATTTGTCTCAGGAATCCCTGACTTTGTGACCTTGGGCAAGTCACCTCACCCCTCTGAGCTTCAGATCTCATCTATAAACCAGGCAGCCACCCTTAACCTGCCTACAGGTTGGATGGACCACCTGACATTTAAGATCATTCTAATTTGAGAACTATGCTCTGGTATTGCCATGATATAGATTTATATAGCAGATAGGCATTTGCATACTCTCAGATTTGATTCTTAAATTATTCATCTCAGTGTTTACATGCATAGAAAAAAACCAAATGTCTCTCCCCTTCTCTAACTCCCGGTGTCCTCCGTGTTTCTCCCATGGACTCCCAGACAGTTGGACCTGTTGGTGTATGCACCTGCCTGGCTCAGACAAGCCTGGTGGGTTTCCACAGGTGTAGCCGGCCATGTGGACAGCCTGACGTGTGACATGTCCCAAGGCTAAGGGTCAGCAGTTGGCACACTGGTTCCCAGCAGAAAGTGACAAGCCCACTTTTGCTGGGAAGGCCAGACCAGTTCTTTAAATGTCTATTATCAAAAAAAAAACTTTACAGCAACTGAAAAGAATTAATTCTTAATCCTACCACCGAAACAGAGTTATTCATGTTTTCCTGTGGTTCCTCTCAGCCTTTATGTATTTGCATACAACCGTTGTGCTTGTACAATTTCCTGCTCTACTTTTCCCCCTAGTTAACATAATTCCATAAGTAGCTTTTTTCCTTTTAACTGACCGTGTCATGTTGCATTGAATTACATACCCATATCTCCCTGTTCTTGGACATTTGGTTTTTATTTTCCAGCTTTTAACCATTACAAATTTCACCGCCATAAAATAACTTTCTTCCCATAATTTCCCCCTTTTCTTTTGAATTAACTTTTTAGATAAATCCTCAGGAATGGGATGACCAGGTTGACATTTTTAGGGCTCTGATAGCCTCACTAAAGAGGACGGTGTTGGTTTCCCAGCACCACCTGCAACACAGGAGCATTCCTATTTGCCTGCAGCCTTGCCAGCCAGGGGTCATTTGTTTGAAAACAGAGTTCATTATTTATTGACATTTATAGTTATAAAATTATACTTTGTTGTCATTTAATTGGCATTTCTGTAATTGTTGGGGGAATTTATCTGTTTCTCTCTGTTTGTTGAACCCCAGAACTTGGCATCTGGGATGCTCTTGGAATGTCCCTGTTTCTCCCAGCAGGGCTCACAGTCAATCAACAGTTATATGCCATATTCTTGTGAGCTGTCACCACCCATAACATCAGCATTCACACTGGTGCTCCCATGACTCGCTTGAGCTGCCATGTTTGTTGAGTTCTGTCTGTTCATAGTTTCTCTGTCTCCTCCCTTACTTTCAAGCTGTTTCATTGTCTCAGGGCGCGTGTCTATGGAGTGTTGCGGATTGTTGCAAAGACTGTGCCTAGACCACATGTGACCAGGGTCTGAGACGGAGGACCTTTCGAGAGAGAAGGGCTTTTCATGGGCTTTTGTGTTTGGACTTGGTGACCCCTGTTGGGCTGATCAGAAGCTTTTGGCCTCTTGGTCCTCACTGTGTCCTAATAGGTTAGTGGGTTTGCCCAATGCTTAACCATGGCTCTTAGCGTCCACCTGCTTCGTTGAAATGTGCAGGTTTTGTGGATGGGTCTACCCCACTGCCCCTCTCAGCAACTATTGTCTGGTGCAGGGTTTCCTCCTGCTTTCTGCTAAAGTGGCCAGGACTCAGAGGACACGCCCAGCTCTGATTTAAGTCCATTTCGGCTATTATCAACCCATCCACGACCTCCTTCACAGCAGCTGCCTCTAGTCAGGGCTGTTGAGGCAGCGTTGGGAAGGACTCAGTTGTCCATATAAGTTGACTTCAGCATGGCTAAAGAATATTTTCAAAATCTCAGTAGATTAACTCATGTCACAGGTGGAGCTTGCTCTGAAAAATGTAAGTGTGCCCTGACCACTCTGGGGCCTCCTTGACTCTAAGCTAGTGGAAAGTGATACCCCAGCAGTTGCATACCAGAGAATGGCCTGGCAGAGCCCTCCACGGTGGTGGCAGTGCTTCCCAGTTCCCCAAATTGAGTCCATTGTCCTGGGCCCTGGCAGCTATGGCAGCATCCTTCCCAAATCACTGCCTATGCAGGTCGTTTGAGCATGCATTCCTGAAAGACTTCCGAAAAGCATTTCCAGCAGGCAGACAAACCTGCAGGGAGCAAAGAGGCAAAGGTGAGACTAGCAGGAAGAGGGCTGATGCTAGGGACACTGGGAGGAGAGCAGAGGAGGCCAGGCTGTTAGGTTTTGCTTTTCCTATTTAAGCTAAAGAGGTTTGGGATGTGAGATGAGAGAAGCTTGGGAGGAGGCAGGGACTGGCTCCAGGGCAGAGGTCTTGGGGCTGAGAGGCCCTTGAGAGAAACTACATTAGGGGGGAAAATGAACAAAATCCCAGCTCCCTGATGGCCTTGAGAAGAGGTGCCTGAGAATTGGTGTGAGTGTCCCCAGCCTGGGTGTCCAGGCCTTGGACAGTTACCCTGGCGAGCTCATCAGCCTCCAACCTTTCCAAGTCTCTGGGGAAGATTCTAAAGACCACCATGGCTGTTCCCCTCTCCATCCAGAGTTCATGTCTCATCTGGTCTGCTCAGATCACAGTTCAAACACAGTGACTGATTACTGTCCCCCAAAGTCCTCACCCAGCCTGGGCCTGCCATCAGTGGCTTTGGGTGATGGGGCACATCCACATTATCATAATATTCCTTACATTTATGTGGCATTCTGTTTAAGGTAGGAATGGTAGGACGTGCCCAAGGTCACAGCCTCACACGACCCAGCAGGGGCTGGGAATATGAAAAACAAGGGCTGGGCTGGGCCCTGTGTGTTTCAGACGGGGCACCATGGATTTGAAAATTTGCAAAGGGCTCCGGATAGGTCTTTTGCAAATACCAAGGCAAAATACTCTATATCTATATGATATAGAATATTCTGTCCCATTTTCATATTTTTAATATTTTATTTGTTTCCTTTGTTCTTTCGTTCACCCACCTTCTATTAGATGTCTTTCTTGCACAAGGCACTGTGGAAGCAAAGGTAGTCTAGCTGGGGAGAGAGACAAATAACACGACAGCCCAGTGTGATGCAGGCGTGGATGCAGCTGAAGAGAATGTCAGACTGCCCAGTGCCTGGGGTGGCTTTGAGCTTTCCTTTTTGCATCAGTGACTCGGGCTTTGTTATGTGGAGAGAGTGGCATGGTGAGAGGAACACGTGTGGACTGGGGTTGAGGAGATTTGCATCTAAATCCTGGTTCTGCCACTTACTAGCTGTATGACCTTGAGCAAGTCACTTGCTCTCTTGGGTCCTCAGTTTCCTCATTTGAAAAATCAGGATGGAAGTTCCTTCTACCCCTCAGGGTGGATGTGAGTCTCGAGTGAGAGAATGCTTGGGGAAGCACATTGCATAGGTGGCAAGCTCTAAATCAAGCCCTCTGCCACCACCGTCACCCCTGACAATGACGTGGTGCATGGTGTTTACTTCAAGGACTTTATCGAGGATCTCATAGCTGTTGTCCAACTTTACATCAAGGTTCCTCCCACTCCCACCCCACCCCCACCCCTGAAGGGGGAGATAAGACTGTTTTGGTTTTTTTTCATTCCTGTTTTACAAGAAAAAAGCTGGGCCCTGGAACTCTCACATGCCCCGCCCCAAGGCTAAGGTTGCATCTACGTTGGGGAAGGATTGGGACCACCATCCTGGCCCTTTGACCCGGGCCTGCAGAGCAGAGTCAGGGCTCTTCCTTCAGCAGCTGCAAGGGTGCTCTAGGTTCCAGCACCTGCCCCAGGTGACCTTGCCCATGAGACCCATGGGAAAATAGTGCACCTGCCTGGTCCCCAACACCAAGGCAGCCACTTGGGGCTACACCCAGCTCACTCTGAGTGGAGAGCACTGCAGCTCTAGCAACCAGGATGCTCGCGTGTGCCATCTGCTCACTCACTCTACACCCTTTCACCTTCCCCCTCTCTCCTTTCTGCCTCCTCTCTCTCTCTAAACATTTACTCAGCATCTGTTATGTGCTGAACACTAGATGTAAAGATGAGCACCTAAGTCAGGGTTCCTGCCCTCGAGAAGCTCACGTCCCAGTAGGAACACATACTTCTGACATTCTTCCATCTACTTAAGGAGGTATTTTTAACCCCATGGAACAGATGAGAAAAGACTGAGGTGGAGAGTGACTTGCTGGTAAGTGGCAGAACCAGCATTCCAGCCAGTCGTCACCTCACCTCCAAGGCTGGCCTGTGCACAGGGACTTAATGCCACATACATGCCCCATGCTTGTCCCCATCTCTGTGCCTTTGTGCTGTTTCCCTGCCTGTCTCACCTGTCCTCATTACCTGCTTCCTCCATGCAGGCCCTGCTCAAGTCTCACTGCATTCCCAGCCCCTTACCCAACCTGAGCCCATGCTAGCCACATGTAACAAACAAATAGAAAGACCGTGGCAGAGCCCCCACTGATGGAGCTGTCACGTGCCAGTCCCTGAGCTGAGCGCCCTGCTCGGTGCACCGACTCATTTGCTCTTCAGATCAAGCCTAGCACGTAGACATTCTGTTACCCCCAGTGTCTGAGAGGCAGTGCTGAGAGAGTTAGGGCAGCTTGTCCCCAGTGACACGTTAGGATGTGGAGACAGTGTGGACTGCGGGCTGGGACTTGGACGTGGTCTTGACTACACACTGCCTTACTGGGAGACCTTGCATGGCCGCTTCCCCTCCTGTCAGCCTCGGTTTCCTCATCTGTTATGGAAGAACTTCCATCTGATGATGGTCATTACGTGGGAGGGTGGCTGAGGGAGAATGAGGAGCCTCCTCCTCTGGACGTTTGCTATTAACTTCTTATTTTGGAGGATTTCAAACATACAAAGTAGAGAGGATAATGTAAGGAGCCCTCACGTGCCCATCACCCAGCTTCAAGCGATCAACATTTTGCCCATCTTGTTTTGTATAAAACTCCTACTCCCCTCGACTCCAACTGTTTGTTTGTTTGCTGGAGTGTTTTGAAGAAAATCTCAGATCATGTCATTTTACATGTAAATACTTTAGTATGCATCTCAAACTGATGACAGTTTTTAAAAATGTGGCCATCAAGTATTTATTATACCTAACAGAATTATCCAGCCAGGCCTCTGCTGTCCACTCTCCAGTCCATGGTGATATTCCCAATGGACCCAAAGATAGCTTTTTACAGTTGCTTTATTTGAATTGGTGTCTAAATGAGGTCCACATACTGCATTGGGTTCTTTTATTCTGTAGTAATTCTCCTTCCTACTCTTTTTTGATGTCACTGATCTTTGGAAAAACTAGGGCATTTGTCCTGTTGATTGTCCCACTGTCTGGATTTGGTTTATTCCTTCCTCATGGTGTTATTTAACTCATCTCCTATCTCCTGTAATTCCTGTAAACTAGTAGTTAGATACTACTAGTATTAAGATACCCTTCCTATTGGCACTGTTCAATAGAAAGATAATACGAACCACATACGTACTTTTAGATTTGCTAGTAGCCACATTGAGTAAGAAGTAAAAAGAAATAGGTGAATTAATTTTAATATTTTTTATTTAACCTAATGTATACAAAATATTATCATTTTAACATGTAATCAATGTAAAAATCACTAATGAGATATTTTACAATCTTTCTTTCATACTAAGTCTTCAAAACCCAGCGTGTAGTTTACACTTACAGCACAGCTCAACTCATTTGCCATGCAGTGGTTTAAAGTGAAATGCAATCCTACCAAAACAATAAAGTTATGTTTAGTGGAGAATATTTCACACCACTTCAGTTTTTTAATTAAAATAAAATGAAATTTAAAATTCAGTTCCTCACTTGCACTAGCCATATTTCGAATGTGCAGTAGCCACACCTGACTTGTGGCTGCTGTATTGGACATCATATGTAGAGAACATTTCCATCACTGAAGAAAGTTCTGTCGGATAGCGCTGAATAAGAGGCTTGAGCAGATTTGGGTTCAACTTTTTAGGTCCCAATACTTCATCGGTTGTTGCTGTGTGCTTCTTGTTCCACATCTTGTCCAGTTGTTCTATTTTTCATGATGCTAAGATTGATTAGCGGGTCCAGGTATGCTTCTGGACACTTTTAAAGAGAAGAGAGAAGAAGATTTTGATGTTCTTTATTTGTGATGGACTAGATAGCAGGGAATGATTCCCAAAACTGAGACAGAAGCCATTCTGGCCATAGAAAAATCATCTGATGGCACTCAGTATGATTGAATGGTTCAGAGTCATTCTGCCTGAGCTTGAATCCTGCCTCTACCACTTACTAGCTGTGTGACCTTGACAAGTCATTTTACCTCTCTGAACCTTTGTTTCTTCACCTGTGAAACAAGAAAATAATAGTACTTAGTTTATAGAGTATTGTGATGATCAAATGAAATAATGTCCATACAGTACACAATTATGTGCAGAGTAAGTGTTCAGTGTATGTAATTACTATTATTATGTTGCCGTTATTGTAAAAATACAGGTTCCAAGGCCTTGCCACTGCAGAATCTACTTTGGCAGAGTCTGTGGTGGGATCTGGGAATCTGAATTTTAAGCAAGTTCTCTGGGTGATCCTGAGTTCCTGGACCCCCTGGCCCACATTCCTTCCTAAGATCTTTTCCTGGGGTGATTCTTGGCTCTGTCCCAGCCCAGAGAAGCACATGCTGGCTAGAGACCCCAGCATCTGTCAGAGGACAAACATGCCCAGTGCGATTGCCAGATTTAGCTAATAAACATCTCCTATTTTATCTGGCAACCTGAAATCCATAATTCAGATAAAACTGTAAATCAATATTTATAGGGGAGATTTTTTTTTTCTCTGTGGGTCTCCATTCCTGTCAGATCAACCACAGAGTACAAGAGTGCAGAGTGTCAGGACAAAAATAGTATTTTAAGAGTTTTTAGAGATGAATGTAATTAATGGATCTTCATGTTTAAATTAGGGATCCTGCCTAATTTTCTTGAACCTTCAAAGAGGGCATCTTTGATAAAATCAAAGAAAGGGGCGTTAGGAGCCATCTTGCTCAATGTGCACATTTTGCAGGTGAGGAAACAGGCCTGCCAGGAAGAGGGGAAGTGAGTTGTCCCAGGTCAGAGGCAGGGCTGGACTGGAACCTAGGTGTCCGGTTTCTGGCCCAGCAGATGTTCCTCTTGTCATCCCACAGCACTTGTTTCTGTCCCCTGACACCTCAGTCATATGAGGAGGTGGGAGCAGGTAACACCAGAGTAACAAGGGACCTGGGCCTAGGATGTAAGGCGGCCCTTCTGGTGACACCCTAAGGGTAAGTCCTGCCCTTGTGACCCAAAGGGAAGAACACAGCAAATAGAAGCGGAGACGATCCCTGGGGCTGGCTGGACAAAGCCCCAGAAATGGCCGAGGAGACTCTGCCACACAGGGTGCCTGGGGGTCAGGTTCAGGAGCTGTACCCGTTGGCCTGCCGTCATGATTCATAGGGCCGACTGGGCCTGAACCCTTTCCACTGGTGTCTTGCAGAGTGTCCGGAGGAGAGCTCTTTGATTTCCTGGCACAGAAGGAGTCACTGAGTGAGGAAGAGGCCACCAGCTTCATTAAGCAGATCCTGGATGGGGTGAACTACCTTCACGCCAAGAAAATTGCTCACTTCGATCTCAAGGTCAGTGAGAGGGACGAGGGAAAAGAATCAGTTTAGGAAGAATGGGCCCAGTCCCTCCGGATGTCACTGCCAGGAGCAGCGCCCACTTGGCCCTGCTCCCTTGTCTTACAGTTGAAAACTCTGAGCTCCTGGGAAAGGAGTGATGCCGTGGAAAGAATCCACCTCCTCAGTTTCATTTCACATATCAGGTTTGCTTCACACAGGGGGCTGGCTGCAAGAAGCTTCTTAATCAGACCACAAGCATCTTATCTTTCAGGGAGCAAGTGGGGTGTAATTTTTAAATAAGTAGACCAATGATGGGAAACTTGAAACCACACCCATTTCACAAGACTGAACTTTTCAGTAACCTAGAGCAAACTCCTGAGCAGGCGGAACTAGAAGTGTTCAGTGGAGGACCGCTGAGGTTGGCTGGCTCTCCGGACCCAGCGCAGCACAGCATCCGCCATCCCTTGACCAGGGCCCGCTGGCTGCCCTCCCCCACCCTGCCCCATCTGTGGCCGTAAAACTGCTCCCAGGGACCACTGATCATTTGTGGTAACTGGTATTCAGGGTCAAGGAAGTTCACTGTAACCACATAGGACTGCATATAGCAAGAATGTGGTCAAAGTAGGATCAGTTCCTGTAGTAACTGGGCTCCGTTGCATAGAGTGATGAGCCTTTACAGACACCCAAAGCATAAAGATGCTCTAACCCATGATCAGAGCGCCCTTTTGCTGGGGAGGAGACCCACTCATTGGTGTTTTGTTGTTTTGGTTTTTTTTGAGGAAGATTAGCCCTGAGCTAACTGCCACCAATCTTCTTTTTGCTAAGGAAGACTGGCCCTGAGCTAACATCCATGCCCATCTTCCTCTACTTTATATGTGGGATGCCTACCACAGCATGGCTTGCCACGCGGTGCCATGTCCACACCCAGGATCCGAACTGGTGAACCCCGGGCCACTGAAGCAGAACGTGTGCACTTAACTGCTGTGCCACTGGGCCAGCCCTTCCTGTTGTGTTTTAAGCACTCTGCTGGGTTCCTGGGTATTCTACAGATACAAAATAACTGAGGCCCTGTCTGGGCTTAGTTCCTCTTTTTCAGGGAACTTAGTGCAAGAGACAGAAAAGAAAGGTAACAACTCTAAGTGCTGTGATAGAGGGAAGTACAAGGGGCTGGGAAGCATAAAAGAGAGAGTGTCTAAGTCAGACTGGGGAATCTGAGAGGACTTCTTGGAAGAGGTGGCATTTGAGTTGAGTTCTGAAGGACAGGCAGGCGTATCAGAGGGGAACGACCTTCTAAGGAAGAGAGGCTAGCTGTGTACATGATCCTGAAATACCACAATGCATTCGAGGAAGTACAGGCAAAGGATGAATGTGCTGAATGACTGGAGATGAAGCCAGGAGGAGAGCAGAAAGCAGCTGCAAGGGCATGGGAGGTTGAACGTTACCCTGAGGGATACAGGGGGCTAGGTGAGCAGGGAGGTGAGGTGAGCAGATGTGTGTTTCAGAAGGCTCCCTCTGGCTGGGAGGATGCATAGAGTGGGGACAGCCTGGAGGCTGGGGGCCCACCTAGGAGACTACTGCAGTAATGGGGGTGAGACATGGCGAGTGCCAAACCAATTTGAGGAGGGGATGGATTCAAGACCTATTACAAAGGTTGATCTAGGGATTGATTAGGTGCCTGATAAGATGTGGGAGATGACTATGGGCCGGCCTGGTAGCTCAGCGGTTAAGTGCGCACGTTCTGCTTTGGCAGCCTGGGGCTCACCCGTTCGGATCCCGGGTGCAGACATGGCACTGCTTGGCAAGCCATGCTGTGGTAGGTGTCCCACATATAAAGTAGAGGAAGATGGGCACAGATGTTAGCTCAGGGCCAGTCCTCCTCAGCAAAAAGAGGAGGATTGGCAGCAGTTAGCTCAGGGCTAATCTTCCTCAAAACAAAACAAAAAAAAACCACAACAAGATGTGAGAGATGACTGGGAAGGCAGAGTCCAGGATAACACCCAAGTTCTGGCTTGGGAGACTGGCCCAGAGTGGGCATGGCACGCCCATGGTCTTGCAGCGGCTGTGGCAGGGCGTGGGCTCAGTTCCCGCACGTGGATCCCAGCTCTTAACTTACTGCGCCCTGTGGAGTGACCTACACTGAGTTCCCTCAGCAGTATTTTGAATTCCTGCAGCAGAAGATGTCCCGCAGAGTTTCACTCACGGGTCCTTGGTAAAAGTTGAGGTCATCAAGGAGGGTGTGGCCTGGGCAGGCCTTTGGACCTCAGTGAGGTAATCTACCAAGCAGGAAATGGTCTTATGGATTACCCCTGTGTCTCCGTCCTGGTAATCCTGTGGACAATTAAGTTGTTGTTTTCTGTGTCTTTGTTGGCTCCAGGAGATGGGCCTCAAAATGGGCTCCTTTGTCTTTTCTCTAATGGGTCTGGTAGAGGGAGGAGGGTGGAGTCCCTCAGGCCCCAAGGTCTATGGCACGTTTGTGGTGTTTGATGGCAGCTCGCCTGGTGGGAGGAGTGCTGGCTTGGGGTGGGGTTAGACAGCTCGGGGTTTGATCACTCTCCCATGTACCAGGATACAACTGAACCTCAGTTCTTCAGCTTCAATTTCAGCAAATAATAATACCTGCCTGGCAGAGTCGTTCTAAGAGTCAAAGAGAAGCAGCATGAAGTGCTGAATACCGAATAGGGGCTCTGTCATAGCAGCTGCTATTGCTATTTTCCTTCCCACAATAGAGGAAAAGAAAAGACTCTAGTTACAGTGTTTTGGGCCCCCCTAGACTAGGAAAACAAACCTGGCTAGTACTATTGCCCAGCAGAGAGCTGAGATTGGTTACTAGGCAGGGCTGCTGGTGGGGGATCTTGTCTGGCTCCTGGGCTCAGTCTGGACATTTTCCACAATCTGGAGACAGTCTGGGTTTCCCCCCGGATGCATGGAGGGTGAGGATGCTGCTACCCGCAGCCTTGCCTTGTATCCTTAGAATTGTGTGAACTCTGAGCCTGCTGACTCCTTGGCCCAGGCCCAGCTGGGCAACTTCAGGAAGCAATGAGCAGCTGGAATGCAACAGGATTACCTCATGATTGCGTAGACACTTCCTGGAGTCAGAACATGGGTACACGTGCCCCTTGGCTGGAACTTTCCGCCAGCTGGAGGGGATCATACAGAAGATCCAGCTGATAGTGTAGAGGGGGCTTCTTGGTTCCATGTTGCTTCCCACCATGTACAATTCATTTTATGTAAATACATTTTTCCTCCTGATTTTCGTTCTCCATGAGGGGTCTCTACTTTCCTCAACTCTTGTATCTGTTACTCCTCACCAGGTGAGTCAGGCTAGGCTTGCTGCTCCATGAACACAGCCACCATGTCGTCTCCATGCCACTACCCATGACCTGTTCTCCACACTCACCTTCCAGCTTTAAGGAGCAGGTGATGGGGGAGCTCTCTGGCCTGCCTTTGGAATATGAACAACCTCTCCTCCTGTGTTCAGCCATTGGGCTAGGACCGATGAGGCTCTGTGCCTGCTTATAACATGCTCCCAGCCTTGTGGCAGAGAGCAGATGGATGGACAATTAATGTACGATAAGCAGTCTTGGTAAAATAGGTCACGGCATGCTGTTGCCTAGAAATCTGTGATGGATCCTTGTCACCCATAGGATAAATGAACCCATTCTCAGCGTGGCACTCAGGCCTTTCTCACACTGCCATATCCCTGATCCTGGCCTCGTGCACCTTTCCCCACTCCAAAACACTAGCTCCAGGCAACAAGAGGACAGAGACGTGTTCTGGCCTGCTCCTCTGTTCACGCTGTTCCCATCCAGGAAGCTGCTGCTCTTTTTTTCTCTCTGCCCGTGAACTTCCTGCTCATCCTTTGAGGCCTGGCAGAAATGCCATTTCTCCTGGGAAGCCTTTCCCATCCCTGTCACCTCACAAAGCATAACTGAAAGCTAACCCTGCTTCTCTGCTTCTGTTGCCCTTTGCACAGACTTCTGCTGAGAGCGTTTATCATCATGAATCACTTTCTGCTGCTTGTTTCCAGCACAGCGCCTGACGCATGAGTTACTCAATGTTGAGTGAATGAGTAAATGAATGAATGAATGCCTTAGTAAGACAGATGCATGCCGGATGGCAAAGGCCCTTTTGTGTCACCTGGAAAAGGCAAAAGAGATCTCAGGCAGATTTCAATTCAATCATGTGAACATTTATTGAGGGATTATTGTATGCCAGGGGATAGAGTGACAAACATCAATGTGCTATGGTACCTGCCTTCCAAGGGCCTGCCATCTACTGGGAGATGGCTACAGTGAGACTCGTGTATTTTACAAAGATGGAAGTGACACCCATAGGGTAAATGAACCCGTTCTCAGCGTGGCACTCAGGCCTTTCTTACACTGCTGTAGCCCTGGTCCTAGCCTCATCCACCTTTCTCCACTCCAAAACACTAGCTCCAGGCAACAAGGCGACAGAGACGTGTTCTGGCCTCCTCCTCTGTTCACGCTGTTCACATCCAGGAAGATGCTGCTCTTTTTTTTTCCTCTGCCCATGGACTTCCTGCTCATCCTTTGAGGCCCAGCAGAAATGCCATTTCTCCTGGGAAGGCTTTCCCATCCCTGTACCTCAAAGGGGTAAGCTCTCTGCCTCAGCAGAGTGAATACCATCCCAGTGCACGTTGTCAATTCACCACAGAAAGGCCTGCTGAAGTGGGTAGGTAGGGGAGGTGAGGGTGCATGACGTTGCCCTGTATTTACATAGATGGAAGTCACACTGGGGCTGACTGCCCCTCGGTACCGGGTGGCACCCAATGTGCCTGTGGACATGCCTTCTGCAGGGTGGATTACCAGGAAATAGGGCTCCGTACCACCCAGGACCTCACCCTGGTATGTGATCCCAACACAAATAAAGGCCTTGTAGACAGCGCTTTGGTGTGGTTTTGTGTTTATTTTGGATTTGGGAGTTTCCCATCTGAGTATGGGTGTGTCCCCCACCCCCAAATCCAACTTGAGAATTCAGAAATGGAAGGTAGTCATCATGTCTGACTGGCGTTTTAAGCAAGAAGAACAAACTGTGAGAATGGACTGAAATTGTATGCAAGCCAGGAACCCAAAACTCTGAAGGGGCTTTTCGATTTATCTAAGCAGTGTTGAGGAGAGTGAATTCCTGAGCAAGATACTCCAAAAAGGCAAATTCCTTTATGCCCTGATCATCCTTTGACCTGTTCCTATGTTCATGATGTGATGGGGTCTGCTCATCAAGCTTTCATAAGAATGATATAGTAATACTTTAAATGTATATGGTACTTTCTAGAATACAGCATGCTTGCATACCTATTCTCTCATTTGATCCTCACAGCCACCCACTGACATACAAAGTATTGTCACTTTTTTACACACAAGGCAATTGAGATTCAGAGAGGTTAAGCAACTTGTCCAAGATCACACAGGTATTAAATAACAAGGCTGGGACTTGAACTTACCCAGTGAGGAAACAATGAGCAAAGCTGGGTGTCACCAGCTTTTATTTCACCAGGTTCTAACAGTGCAGATTTTTCACTCCCCTCAGTCATGCCTTTTACACACGGTTAGTCCAAAGGTCTGTACTATTCCATAAATTTATCCTTTCCACAGTTATTTTCTCATCTGGTCACATTGCTTTGCTTTCTAAAAGTTATTCTTCATACTTAAAAAAATTAATTTGTATTTTATTAATGGTTATAAAATGTGCATGCATTTGAAAGTAGAACTTAGAAAAATGAGACGATTTCCACACTAAAACCTGGGACCATGGCGTGGAGGTGAGACTTGGTGGAGATTTGACTGTCAAGATGGGGTGAAATTAGGGTCAGACTGTAGAGGTTTGGGGCAGACCAAGGCATTTGTACAGGTGGTCGCGACCTTGGGAGGCCGTGGAAAGCTTCTCCAATGCCTTTCATTATGAAAACATTTCAAAACATTTGAAGAAATTGAAAGAAGAATACAATAGACACCATTACACCCTCCCCTGAGATTCAACATTGGCCACATTTGCTTCACCTCTTTCTCTTTAAAAAAAAAGAAAAAAAAATTTATATTTATATAGAAAACATTATATGTATATAATGCTTTTTATATTTTATAAATATATAAACTTATAAAAATGTTATATATATATTATTTATATTATATATACACACTGACACATACACATATGTATGTATATATATGATTTTTTAAATTTTTGGTATAATTTGAAAGAAAATTGTAGCCATCCTGACACTTCACTTTTAACACTGCAGTGTGCATCTCCCAAGATTAAGGTCTGTCTCCTAGTGACCCACAATACCATTATCACACTTAAGAAAATTAACAATCATTTATTGAAGACTTTTAATTGGTGGAGAAATATGATTCTATTTCTGTTTTAGAAAGAATGTTCTCCTGTCAGGGGAGAAAGGATGGAGGGGAAGACAAGGCCAGTTGGAGGTTATGATAGGAATATGGGAAAGAGATGAACCAAAGGTACGCCATAAACATTTTTTAAAGGAAATGGATGGTCTTTTTTGCTATCATAAAAAGTAGTAACTCATAGAAAATACAGAAACATACGAAGAAGTTATCCACAGACTCTCCCCTCCAAAGCAACCATGATTAACATTTGGTGTATTTTCTCCAGCTTTTTGTGAACAGGTTTGTGTGCATGTGTGTTAAGATACTTATAAGTATTGCTTTTACAATTTTCTTCTTTCACTTTCCATTCTAACCCAAGCAGCCCACATGTGCTTGGAAGTGTTTTACTTTGCTGTATAATCTTTTATACAAGTCTTTCCTGATTTCCTTCCCCTCCCGATGTGTTCTGAGGGGTGGCCTCTTGTTTCCTGCTCCTCACATCCAAAGCTCAGCTTGTACCCCAGCCCCAGAGTGTACCCCATGAGCCCTTCATCTCAGTCCCAGGCATCAGATTGAGCCTGGAGCCCTATTTTGTGTGCTGGCTGCTTTAGCAACTACTACAAGGCCACTCTAGGGTAACCCGAGGAGAAGCGAACTGAGGACACTGAACTCCTAAATGTGGCAAAAATTAAACTATGGAGAGACATTATTAAAAGAGTTCTATAGATGTAATATAGATGCTTTGAAGTGGGGAGCATTAAACCAACCAGCTTATTCGTACAAGGTACAGCAGGAGGCCACATGGCAAAGTGGAAGGACAAGAGGAATAGGGGTTGAGCCTGCATTTGAGTCTCACCTCTGCTGTGTCATGTTGGGGAAGTCGCATCTCTGACCTTTCCTGACCTTGAAAGTGGAGATAATATTACCTTTCCTTCCTGTCCCATAGGAGCGAGTAAGGGACCAGGGAGATGTCAGTGTTTATGAAAGGGCCCTGCAACCTAAACTCTGTACAAGTGCTGGTTATGAATTTTAACTAGCCTTCCCATTAGGCCACATTTCTCCCTCTTCCTCTCTTTCCTCCAAAGGGATTCAGAGAAGGAAGTGGGCATGGAACTACCCAAAGAGGGAATAAGGTGGTGCTTTCCAGCTAGCACATTCCCAGGGTGGCAGGACACTGTGTGGGACTGATAGGGATTGGAGTGGATGTCATGATTCCCGTTTTACAGATGAGGAAACTGAGACAAAAATGCAGTGTCCTCCTCCTGTTTTGTCCTTATTGCCTGTGCCATCACTGTTGGGTGTTCAGAGGCCTCTTTCTGCTTCCAGATGCCCACAGCCCTCCACTCTGGACCCCTGCCCAGGCCTGAAGTACCTCTCAAGTTCCGTTCACAGCTCCATGGTCAGCCCTCCCACTGTAGCTAATCTCAGTAGGAGAGAAAGATTCTGATTCTGGGAACAGTGAAGGGTGGTAGAAAGAGCAGGTATCTTGGCACTAAGAAGACCTGGGCTCAAACCTGGCTCCACCATTTATTAGTTGTGTGGCGTAGCCTTGAGTAAGTTACTTAACTTCTTTGTTCCTCAGTTTCTCATCTGGAAAACGCAGACAGTAACCTACTTTACTGAGGTTCTGTGCGGTGGTATTCTGGTAACAGCCAGATCTCTGGGAAACAAACGTATGTATACACATACACACACACATGAAATTTATTATAAATTTTACCAATATAAAGGTTTGTAACATACAATTTACAAATAATAAAATATATAATACTTTCTTTTTGTTGTAAATTCCATAGAGTCGATTGATTCTTGTAGAACACTTTCCTTGATTTTTGCTAAACTCTTATATCAATAGCCAGCCTATGGATGCAGTTGACAAGTGAGTGTAGTTCCAACAAGAATGGTGGTTGATATTTTTGTCTATGTTAACACGTAAGGTGAAAATGAAACAATGAAGACGTGTGTTGGAACTTTACTTGTTTTTAATGACATGAGCGACTTCTTTGCTGAATTGGATAATAGTTTCTGAATATTGAAAAAATATCTCCTCGTTTTTCGGTGCTATTCACAAAATAACAGCTACAGATATGTCCCCCTTTTAAGTTTAATCTGTGTCATTAAGTGATCTTCTCCAGCACTCCTGAAGTCTAGAATCAAGAAGACAGGAAATCAAGTCCTGATTTGTAGTGTCTGCTAGTTTCCGTGGAGTCAGTACACCCACTGTGGCCAGTTTCAAGGTACCAACAAGATATCAGTGACTTGAGCTGGGAAGAGGGGTGGCACACCATTATGTAGTATTTCCCCGATACAGAGATAAAAGGCAGAAATAACCTCAAGAGCATAGAAAATACTAAGTTTATATAATTTAATTTTAATATTAAAGTAATATTGCTAGATAGTTCTGTTTAACAACTGGCTCACAAAATTCCTGCAAATTTAACCATCGGCTCTCATGAGCCGGTAGGCACCAGCTCTAGCACCCCCTGGTTCTCTGAGACCCTGTAGGGGAGAGCATTTTGTGAACAGGCTGGTGCTCCACGCAGGCTGATTGTTGTGGTGGCAGCAGTGGTGTAAGGATAATAGTGGCAGCCAGCGTTTACTGAGCACCAGCGAACGTGCAGGCTCTTCTCCGAGTGCTCTGCATGTATTTACTTATTTTAGCCACACAACCACCCTGTGAGGGAGGTTCCCTGGTCATGCTGGTTTCATAGAAAAGGGAGGTTGCTCGAGGGCTCCTGGGGCTTCATCGTGCCTCCTCAGAACCCCTTACCTGATTAATATCCCCATTTTGCAGAGGAGGGGCCAAGGCTCAGAGAGGTGAGTGACTTGCCAAGGTCACACAGCTAGCACAGGGCAGAAGTGAGATTCCAATTGGGGTCTGTCTGTTGACAGGGCCCTCTTTAGCACTGGTTTCCCAAACACTGGGCACTGTCTTGACTTTGACTTCCTTGGGGGGCTTGCTTTACAAAACTGATTCTGTAACTTCACTCCTGGTGGGCTGACTTAGTTGGTTTGGTATTTTTAACACAGTCCCCAGGGGACTCCAATGGGCAGTGAGGTCAGATGAGGGCCCCTAAAGCACAGCTTGGGGCTCAGAATGCCCAGATCCAGGCCCACGTTCCTCACTGGTTAGATGGGGATACTGGCTATTCATAGCTTGATGGCTGTGAGGATCTGATAAGGTGATGTTCCAGGAAAGCCCACGGCAAATGCTAGTTGTTGTGTGGCAAAGGCCATAACACCAGCATTGCTGATTGGCCCAAGACCAAAAGCCAGTGGTCCTGGAATGGCCTTGAAAGTGAATTTTTATTTCCCTCCCTCTACCCTACAAGAGCTTAGAGACAGTAGGTAGTGGTTTTCTCTCCTGCTTTATCAGGCAGAGCAGTGGGGGCTCAGAGCCATGCAGCAGCATCTCCCAGAGGAGGAGTCATGAGTGAGTGGCTAGAGGCTGTGGTTTAACAAATCCAGTGCAACTGAGTTGGGGTGCTTCCCTAAGCCACAGGTGTGAGTCTTCTGGGAAAAAGATGGAGCTGGGGTTGATGAGGCACCAGAGCTGAGAGGGAAATGCCCACTTTGCCAGCCAGCAGGGGTGATCCCAGCGGGTACCCTTGCATCAACTAGAGGAAGGGAGGCAGCATGGGAGAGGGGAGAGCACACAGGATTTGGAGTCAGCCTAAGCTTGAATCTCAGCTCCACTAGTTATCAGCTGGGGCACTTTGGGCAAGCACTTAACCTCTCTGAGCCTTGGTGTCTTCATCTGTAAAATGGGATGATGAGAGTACCTGCCTCAGAGAGTGAGACTCAAATAAGATGGGTGCAAATGCTTTGTAAACTAAGTGCTCTAGGTTTTGCTATATGTGAAACCCTGGGCTGTACACTGTGAGGAACACAGGAAGGGTGTGGGAAGCAGACCCCGCTCTGAGCAAGTGTGCAGTCTAGTGGCGGAGGCAAGGCTAATGCACAGAGCTCTTGGCAGTGGCTGGTACTATAGGTCGAAATTGCTGCATGAGTGTGGATCCAGGAGAGGGAAGGAGCACTGACGGGTCTGGGTGTTCGGATGAAGCTTCTAGGAGGAGGTAGAATTTTGGCTGGGCCTGGAAGGACGAGCTGGAGCTCAATGGGCAGATGCTAAAGACTCTCATTCTGGGAAAGAGAGATACGATCAAGGAAATAATCACAGAGATGATGATTATGGCTACAGTCCCCTTTATCTGCCTTGTTTGAGACTCTTAGTATTGCTTCTTGAAGTGGATTTTGACCTGAGGCTGACAGAGGCTAAGTAACTTGCCCAGTGTCAGACTGCTGGTAAATGGCAAAACTGGGATTCAAACTCAGGTTGTCAGGCTCTTAGCCATTATCTATCTTGATTCCCTAAAAGCAGAATGTGCGGGAGATGCATCTGTGATTGCATTGGCTCATTCATTCATTTATCCAGTACACAGTTCCTGAATACCTAATGCAAGGCCAGCCACTCTTGGGTGCTAGGGATGGAAATGGCAGGCAAGGCCCCTGTCCTCTCTCAGAGGGCTTCCTCCCTTTTGGGGCTCGTCCTCTCTCGTGGGGGTTCAGTATAGTGGGAAGAGGACACGTAAGAAAGTAATTTTAGTAATTATAGGCAGTTGGTTCTTTGCCAGAGGAGTGTCAGGGTACCATGCAGGCCCTTGGGTGGAAACAACTAGCTGCGTGTGTTGGAGGGGAGGGGGTCACAGAAGACGTTCCAGTGTGGAAGTGTTTGAGCTGGGTGGTGAGGCGGGAGAAGCAACTTGTCAGGAAGGCAGTCCAGCAGAGTGAACTGCAGGTTGGGCTGGGGATGAGGAGGGGGTCAGCTGGGATGTAGCAGAATGTGAGCTGGCCGGAGGTGGAAGGGTCTTGAATGCCAGATGGAGATGGGCATGGGGCATGGGCCACACTGGGGGCTGGTGGAGAGGGACTGCCTGTGTTCTCTCCACAATGTGCCAGGGGGAGAGTTTGCTGCAGCACTGTGGAAACCTGCCCACAGAGGCCTGGCAGCAAGTGGCCTTGCTTTCTCAGGTTGCCAGGCACTTCCTGAATAATCTGGGGCTGAGCTTGACATTTCCAGTGAAGGTTTGTAAGCAGCTTCCTTGTCCCCATAGCGCAGACCTGTCTGGCCCCCTGCTTTGCTGAGCTGAGCAGCCTCACCTGGTGACAGGCAGGCCATGTGAGCACCTGGAGAGGGCACTGGACTGGGCGTCAGCAGACTTGGGCTCTGCTCCTTGTTCAGTGACCTTGGCAGTTCCTTGACCTCTCTGGGCTGCTCTGCAACATGAAGGGACTATATATCTCTGAGGTCCCTTGCAGCCCCAACATTGTGAGTCTGGAGGTGAAATGGGGCTGGAGGAGGGAAGCAGAACATGCGTGGAGGAGGAGGAGGGCCTGTGAAGGGCACACTCTTCATTTGTGCGCAGGTGATTCAGCAGAGATTCGGTGAAGTTCCCAGGGATGACTGTTGTCAGTGCTGCATCCCACAAAGGAGAGAACAAACGTAGCCACTGTGTTCTGAAATCTCACTGGGCACTGCTCCTTACACGGACCATTTCTCTGAATCCTCGGAAAAACTCTATGCCCTGGTAGGTGTTGTCCCATTTTACAGATGGGAAACCAAGGCTCCAAGAGGTCCGATGACTTTGCCCAGGTTTCGCTGTGAGTGGTGGAGGTGGGATTTGAACCCACACCTGCCTGACTCTAAGCTCTGGTCTTTTGCACCTTACCTCGTAGCACCCTGAGGCTGCCTTCATCCTTCAGGGGCTCCTAGACATTCTGTACTGGGCGAGTGGAGATCACCTGACATGGGTCCCGCCTGGAGGACCAGCTTCCAGTTGGCACCATAGCAGGCACCTCTGGCCGGATCCACTGGGGTGCTAAGGGGCACGTTGGCCACTCCCACAGCTACCTGCCTGGTGGGCTCAGCTGGGTGGGTTTGTTTTGACAGGTGGGGCAGTTCCACCTCCTGTTGGGCTGGGCAGTGACGGCACCTATAGGAATGTGATCCTCCCTCCAGCTGGCTTTGGAGGTGATGTCAGGTGTGTGGTTGAAGTAAATAAAGCTGGAGGAGGAGGACAGGAGCGAGGGAGTATGGATAGGATCATACTAACCCAGAGGCCAGTCTGGCTTGGACCCAGCGGCCTGTGGTCGCAGCAGCCTGTTCTTCCTTCCTGACCTGTGGGGCCGGGAGACCTGAGTCTTGGCATGTCCTGCCTTGAGGCTGAGAGCAGTGGGAATTTGCCCAGCCAGCTTGGGAGGTTGTGCCATCTTGCAGTTGCAGAGCCTAGAGCCCAAAGGGGCTTTGGGTATCTTCCAGTGTCTATTTTAGAGTTGGGGGGCTGAGGCCCAGAGACAGGAGGTGGCCTGCTTAAACTCACACAGCCTTGGGTGGTGGAGCTGAAACTGGAGTTTCCCAATACTCATGCCTGGGCTTTTTTCCACCACCCTACCCTGTTTGGGGAGGGGGAAAGCAGAGAAGCTTAGACCAAGCCCTTGAGGAACTGCTGCTTTGCTGGCCTTCAGGCTACCCTTGGGGACCCTCCCGCAGTCCCTTTTCCCTCTTGGCTGAGCCCTGTGATAGCCCTGTGGGGAGGAGTGCACTCGGGCGCCCCTAGTGGTGGTGGAAGGGCCGCTGGCCTCCAGTTCTTTCAATTCATGTCAGCAAAGTTTAATGAAACATGCAGGATGCAAGACACCACAGGGGATGCCAGGAACCTTAAAACCCATCTGAATTTTCCCAGGGGCGCCACCACCCAGGAAGGCAGCATCACAGACTGAGAGACAGCGTTTATCCAGGACCACGGACTCTTAAGCATTGTCAGCGCTGAGGGTGTTAAGCACAAGGTCAGGGCCTGCTTCATTGAAAAGTAAGAGAGTAAAAGGAGGCAGGGATGGGGGATCGGCTCTGAAAGTGTGAAGATGAGTAAGAAGGGCATTGTAGGCAAGGGGAAGAGCTGGAGCAAAGGATGGAATTGAGTCATCATTCTGGGTATGGTGATACCCACCTGAGGGGATATGGGGTAGGTGCAGGCAGGTGCTGGGTGATGAAGCTGGAAAGGTAGCACAGGGCTTCCTGATATATCAGGCAGGGCATTTGGGCTTTCTCTAATGGTCAGTAGGACCACTGAAGATCTTTAATCAAACCAGGTGATGTGGAGGAGAGAGCAGGAGCTGGATTGCCCAGGAAGCTCATCTTGACTCTGCCATTACGAGCTATTGGACCTTGGGCAAATGCTTTATGTCTCTGAGCCCCTGTTCCCCTGCCTGTGAAATGGGAATGATAACAGCACCTACCACTCAGGGTAGCTGCAAGGACGACATAGAGCACTCGTGCGCTGCTTGCCTTGGTAGATGTTTGGTAAATGTCAGTCCCTGCCCTGCCTCCTGGGTACATCAGGCTTTTAGTGGAGGCTGGTATAGCAAGAGGGAAGCCTTTCTGAAAGCAAGAGGAGCTGCAGATATGGGGTCCGAATCTCCTGACCAGCCTGGAATCACCTTAGTGGCCTGGGAAGGAAGCAGGAAACATTAGTGGCAAGGAGCCCATGACATCTGTTCACTCTCTTTCAGGGCAGGTCTGAGCCTGGAGGAGCATCTGGTAGAAATGGCTCAAGGCGTGAGTTGTGAGGTGCGGACAAGAACCCAGGTCCTGACCACCCAGCAGGCCATTCCTGCTGCCGCGTGGCCACTTCCCAGCCTGAAACCCCCAGGCCATATCACTTTATCCACACCCACCTTGGGACTGTCTTTGCCAGGACCTCTGTCTTCTCACTGAAATGAAGAGAGTCTATCCCAGGAGGTCCTGAGACTCCTTTCTGAGCCTCTGAACACAGCATCAGGGCCAGGCCAGGGGCGGGGCTTGGGGCCACTCACCTGGATGAAAGCATCACTGGCAGAAAAGGCAGCCAGAGATGGGCAGCAGGTGCCAGAGCAGGAAAATAGCAAGGGTGCCCCAGGTTGCCAGACCCACATGGCATTCCCGCTTCTCCCTGTGATAGATTCCCAGAACCCCTGAGAAGTAGGGAAGGGGTATCATTTAGTCTAGTGTTCAGGGGCACAAGCTTTGGAGTCTGACAGATAGAGGTTAAAATCCCAGTGTCCATGAGCCAGTATTTCAGTCTTAGCTTCCCTTTCTGAAAAAGAGGAATGATAACCCCCACCACATCAGGTAGTTGAGAGGGCTCAGTGAGGTAGAAAGTATGTCATGTGCTTGGTGAGCACATTGCAGGGGCTTACCAAATGGCTCCTGTCCTTGCTCAGGGAATATTTATTGAGCACCTGGTGGATGCCTGGCTCTATACCAAGCTTGGGGAGATGAGAGAAACAGAACCCTCAAGAAGTTCATAGCCCATTGCAGGAGACGGATAAACAAGCCACCACCCTAAGACAGTGGAAGAAGCACAGAGTGTTATGGGAACTGGGGAGGTGGTGTGTGTGTGTGTGTGTGTGTGAAGACTTTCTGGAGGAGGTAGTATTTTACTGAAATGTGGATGGAATTAGCCAGATTTAGGGTAGGGACTGTGCAGGGACAGTGTTCCAAGCAGGGGAAAGGTCACCTGCTGTGTGTTAGGTTCTTGAGGTGGGGTCTGGGGACAGGTGGGACTCAGGGGAGAAAACATGGCTTTGCCCTGAGCTGCTCACAAGCCAGTGGAGAGGCTATTTCCCCTGGACTGTGGGCCACAGAGGTGAGAGGATGTGAGGCTAGGACCCGTCTCACCTCTCAGGGTGGTGCTACCTGGGAGAATTCAGCCTCCAATTGTTCTTCCTTCCTCCCTGTCATTCCCCACCCCCATCTCCACTGCCCCATAGTCCTGGGGATCATCAGGTCCAGTGTGTCTGCCTCTGTCCACTGCAGCTCCCATCCCCATTCAGCATGTATCATGTTGTGGTGCCTGTACCTCAAGCACACTGTGATAGTCAGAAAGACCCGGGCCTGGCCCCTCAGCCCCAGAGACAAGCCTCAGGGCCATTCCCTGGAGGAGAGGACAGTTCCCAGTAAGGTGACTGAAGAATGTGGTGGGATGGAGGGAGGAGAAGATGGTGGGCAGTGGGGAGATGCCTGGGAGATGGTGGGCAGTGGGGAGGGTACAGCTCTCTACATGGGGTGCCAGGACACTTGGGGTCCATGAGCAGCCACTGGAGGGCTGGCTTCGGGGCACTGGAGTGGGGCCCCTACCTGAGCCTGTCTCTTGACCTCTCCCTGCCCTCCACTCTCCTTGCAGCAGAGCCAAGAATCTGCTCTGCTTTGGGAAAAGACTTTGACACATTTTTCAAAATAAAGCTGAGAGAATTCTCCAGAGGGGAAAAAGAATAAACAAGCTGAAAAACATGCAAAAGGAAATGTATTATTTATTTTTTTAAAAAAGGAGAGGGCCCTCAGCCAGCTCACTTGAGTGTAAGTTTCCAGCCACTGTGACATGAGGTCCCAGAGACTTCAGGGAGCTGGGAAGTTTGGAGTCGGGGCGCCTAGAGTGTCTTCAGTCCAGATCCAGAATCAGTTCCGCTAACAGTTACGGCCGCCCTCAGCCTGGCAGCCTCTGCGCTCTGTGCCTCAGGGGGTGAAGATGCAGACCTGAATCCTCTCTCCAGCTGAGGATCCGCTTGGGGTGCTGGGACAAAGACAGCAAGGACTGTTGGACAAGGGAGAGCATGACAAATGTCATAACGAAAAGGTTCAAATAAGGAGGAAAGGGACTGGGGGAGGGAGAATTCACTTATGGTGGTGGGGGGCTCAGTGCTGGGGAGGGAGAGTTTCAAGGAGTAGATGGGTTGAATTAGACTTTGAAGCCCGGCTAGAATTTTGATGGGGAGAGATTGAGCAGAAGGCTTTCCAGGTAGAGCAAATGATGAGAGCAAAGGTGCAAGGTGGGAAATTCTTCAGCACTTTGAGAAACAGGGATATTCAATTTTCTTAAACATTTGTTTATTTATTCATTCATTCATTTAAAACCACTTTATTGAGATATAAGTCATATACGATACAATTCACCCATTTAAGGTATACAGTTTACAAGGTTGAACAACTAACACCACAATCAATTTTAGAAAATTTTCATCACCCCAAAAAGAAACCCCATGCCCATTATCAGTCACTCCCCATTCCCTCAGTCCTAGGCAGCTACTAATCTACTTTCTGTTTCTATGGATTTGCTTATTCAAGATATTTTTGTGTCAATGGAATCATAAAATACGTGGTCTTTTGTGACTGATGCTTTCACTTAGCATAATGTTTTCAAGGCTCATCCATGCTGTAGTGTGGATCAGTACTTCATTCCTTTTTATTTTTTAATTTGCCTTCATTCATTTTTATGGCTAGATAGTATTCCATTATATGGATGTACCACATTTTGTTTATCTACTCATCAGCTGATGGCTGTTTGTGTTGTTTCCACATTAAGACTATTATGAATATGCTGCTGTGAACATTGGTGTACAAGTGTCTGTGTGGCTGTATGTTTTCAGGACATTCCACTTTGAGTGGAGTGCAGGACAGTCACGGTGGGGAGTGGGAGGAAGGAGGGCGAAGCAGAGGGACCTGCTCACCCACAGTGTACTCTGAGCGGTTGAGCGAGAGTGAGAAAGATGGGCTCAGGTTCCTGTTCTAGCCTCACTGGGGCCCTAGGGTGTGTGAGGCCAGGGCAAGTCTGTCCCCCTACCAACACACACCCACATTGTTGTGTCAGTTCTGGGAGCTGCTTGCTGAGCTGGAAATAGCCTGGGCAGCTGGTATTTTCCCTGGAAATCAGGTGCATTTTTTCCTGTGTCCTGCTGGGGGCCAAAATTAGTTAAACACATAGAGAAATGTGAGCTGCATTGTTGGTCTAGAGGAGGGGAGTGTTGTCAACAGGAAGCTGGCTGGCCAGGGGAAAGAGGTGGTCAGGAAGACAAAGGTCAATAAGCCAAGCGTAAGCCGAGACTAAGCTACAACACCCCTGCCCCCATCACACTCACACAGAGGCGGTGGTTTCGTCTACAGAAAATGCTGCAGGTTCTCCCTGGCCCCATTTGACAGATGGGGAAACAGAGGCACTGCAGTAAGGGATCTGCCCGTCAGAGACAGAAAGGGGATTAAAGTCTCCAGTCCTGCTGTAAGCAGCAGGTTTGGTAAAACCCAGGCCTTCCCCTCAGCACTATGCCTGTTTTGAGTTCACAGGAGAAGACCGAGGACACAAAAACAAGACAGAGTTTATACTGTTTTAGTCTCCTAAAAAGGAATGCCAAACCCACCCCAAACCCGAAGCAAAAACACAAAACAAGGCTTTAATTACCATCTTTTCTTTTCTTCCTTTGCTTCTTTTCTTTTGTTCTCCAGCCAGAAAACATTATGTTGTTAGACAAGAATATTCCCATTCCACACATCAAGCTGATTGACTTTGGCCTGGCTCATGAAATAGAAGACGGAGTTGAATTTAAGAACATTTTTGGGACGCCAGAATTTGTTGGTGAGTTTTAGGCCTATTTCTCTCTCAGCTGGGAATCCAGGATCAAAATGTAGAGAAATCCCAGAAGAAATCCTGTGTCTGGGGCTGTGGCCTCTGGGATGAGATGACACCTTGGGGACCTCTAGAAACCTGATGGGTGGGGAAGAAAATGTCTTGCTGGGCCTCTGGGTGTGGGTCCAGTTGCTGGCTTTGAGCGCCCAGTGGGGCAGGGGGAGCACAGGTGGGGCTCAAGGCCTTTGCAGAGTTAAATGCCCCAGAGCTGGCTCCACCTCCTGCTCTTAGATAAGTTTATTGTGAAGATTTAAAATTACCTCGCCCTCTTGCATTCCCATAGACTCAACTTTCTCTGGAGTCCTTTTGATTTCCTGAAAAGGAAAAGGAAAATCATCTGCCAGGTGCCAGATCCACCCACTCGCCTCTCCTGTGTGCCTGGCCTTTACTCATGCCCTGAGGCCCAGCTCCAGCAGGGCTCTGGCTACCTCTCTTCTATCTGTTTCTCTCACCCTTGGCCCAGGCCCCAGAAACCCCCTCCCGGGGCTTGGGCTGCAGGTTGGAGGTCACAAAGAAACAGCCTGGCGGAGGGTAAGGAATGAGAGTTGAGAACCCCCTCTCTCTGCTTTGGGAGTTGGAGTGGCCTTGGAAATGGAGGGAAGGCATGGTCTCTTCAAAACCTGGGCGCTGAAACTTCTGACCACAGTCTAATCGAAAAGGAAGACAGAATGTGTCAGATCATCCACCCTGACAGATTTTCAGGCCATACATACCAGCTCTGCAGCCACTATCGAATGGTGCTGAGAGACCCCACAGACCCAGGGCAAAGGAAGCTCTCTGTGTGCCAGGCACTATGCCTGGTGCTCTACAGACATTATCTCAGTTAATCCTCAAATGACCTCATGAAGCAGATATAGTTATTTTCTCTATCAAGTTCTTTGTTCAAGAAAACAACCAGTAGGTGGTGGAGTTGAGATTTGTAAACAGATACATCCAGCAACAAAGCCTGTGCTCTTTCCATTACGTGGGGTTTTCTTCCTAAGAAAACCCTGCCCCCCAAGGGGCTTACAGTTTAGTTGTGGAAACAACACATCAAACCACAAAATAAGAGTGCTGGAAGGATCATCTGGTCTAGTTTAACAAATGTGGAATTGGAGGGCTGGGGGATTTTAGTTAAGGTCAACCAGTGGTTATTCTTCACCTACCATATGACAGATATGAGAAGTGTGAGCCGTGTGGTTGGTCTAGAGGAGGGGAGTGTTGTCAACAGGAAGCTGGCTGGTCAGGGGAAAGAGGTGGTCAGGAAGATGACAGTAAGGAGTCACACTCAGAATGACACACCCAAGATCACACAATGAGTTGATGGCAGAGCCACTTGAACCTGGGGTACAAGACAGCTATTCTCACACTTTGTCCCTAGGCAGCACTTGCAGCCCACCATTCACATATGTGGTAAAAATGACTATGTTTGTTTAGTTAAGTTCATACCAAGTGTGAAATAACGATAAATGGTTCAACTAGAAATTCAGAGCAATAATGAAGAGGTGTCACAAGACAGGATGTGATTAATTGTAAAACAGGTGATATAGACAGCTCTGAAAGACTGTTCAAACAAGATACCCACTCTGGCAAAGTCAGTGGGATCAGTCAAGGCCTTGAGTAAGTAAGGGACAAGGGGCTGGTGTTGTGGGTGGGAGAAGTGTCTGAAGAGGGCTGGGAAGGAGCTAGGATAGAGGAGGAGCACATCCAGGTTCAGTCATTGATAGCAGAGGGGTAGGGCCAGAATTAGTGCATCTATCGGGGACAAACCACTGTCCACTCTGGATGGACCAGAGAGTTTCTACCAGACTGGCTGTACGAGTCGGATATTGTTGGGTGGGGCCAGACTGTGGAGGATTTTGCCCAGTGGTATGGTGGTAAATGTCTAACAACCAGGTCTCAAGACAAAATAAAACCCTAATTTATAGTATTTGCCAATTTTAAGCTACCAATATGTTGTCACTGAATTTGGAGTTGGGAAGAGATGCACACAGTTGACTCTCATGAGCCAGTATCACTCACTCCAGTCCAGAATTGCTTTTATTTGCACCTTATATACATAGGGTGACTTCTCTAAGCCTCTGCCCAAATTGTGATGACTTTCTTTACCCAAGACTCCTGAGAAACAGGTTGTAACCACCCTCGCTACTCCCACCATTCCTTTGAAATTTCCTCTTGAGACTCAGGGTTAAAAAGTTAGTGTCAGGTTTCAGGAGCGTGGTGGACCCAGTTTCCAAAAGCCTCTCACTACAAAACTGGATTCCTTTTTGTTTTTAAAAGATTGGCACCTGAGCTAACATCTGTTGCCAATCTTCTTTTTTTTCCTTCTTCTTTTCCCCAAAGCCCCCCAGTACATAGTTGTATGTTCTACTTGTAGGTCCTTCTGGCTGTACTATATGGGACGCCGCCTCAGCATGGCCTGATGAGCAGTGCCATGTCTGTACCCAGGATCCAAACTGGTGAAACCCCGGGCCTCCAAAATGGAGCACGTGAACTTAACCACTTGACCACAGGGCTGACCCCCAAAACTGGATTCTTGAGAAAAATATTCTCGTTAATGCAATTCTGGGCTCGTAGGAAATAAGAGACATCTTTAAAGGTAGTAATTCCTTTAGCATCACCTGTCCCACCCCCAAAAGCCAGTGAAATTAACTTAGAGTTGGAGCTGTGAGGAGCGAAAAAATTCAATAGGAGGACCTCTCCTACAGGCAAGTGCGCATATTGGCATTTCAGTTAGAGACTAGCAAGATTCAGATATTCAAAGACTTAAGATACTGAAATTATCTACCGTTGACTATAAAATAAATGAAATGTATATATATATAAAAAAAGGTAGAATCACAAGAATGAGCAAGCAACAAGAGACTGTCAAAAATGACCAGGCAAATTCTGAAAAGAATCGGATAGAACTTTAAGGAACTCAATAGGGCCAGCCTGGTGGCCTAATGGTTAAGTTCACACACTCCACTTCAGTGGCCCAGGTTTCGCTGGTTCGGATCCCAGGCACAGACCTACACACCACTCAAACCATGCTGTGGTGGCATCCCACATACAAAGTAGAGGAAGATTGGCACAAGTGTTAGCTCAGTGACAATCTTCCTCACCAAAAAAAAAGAGAAAGAAATTCAATATATACTTGTGGAAATTTAAAACTCAATAAATGGGTTAAATAGCAGATTACACACAGCTGAGGAGAGAATTGAATTGGAAGACTAAGCTGAAAAAAATTGTCTAGAGTACCACAGAGTGACAAAGACATAGATACATAAAGAGAGGATAAGCAAAAGAGGGTAAAAAAAGAAAGCCTAAGGTAGGTCTGTTTGGCATCCCAGCAGAGGGAATAGAGATGATAGAGGAGCAATATTTGGCGAGAGTGACTGAGTATTTTCAGAACTTAGGTAAAAACATGCATCCCCAGATGCAGAAAGGATAATGTATATTAAACAGAAAAAAAAAATGAATCCACACCTAGACACAATATAGTTAAACTCTAGGGTACAAAGACAAAGAGAAGACCTTAAAAGTAGTCAGAGAGAAAAGATGGAGCAGTTATTTTTTAAAAACCCAATAATTAGACTGACATCATACTGCTCAAAACAATAATGGAAGCCAGTGTCCAATAGAATATTATCTTCAAAGAGCTGAGGAGAAATAGTGTGGATTCCTTCTCTGCCCTCTTTTCTTCTTCATCACCCTTCAGCGCTGACCTGACTAGTTTGTGCCAGAGTTTTAAAGCAGGCCTTGTCGCTAGGCCCCATTTCTCCTTCCTGCGTCTCCCTCTCCGTACCCTCCTCTTCCTTTCTCAGCTCTTCCCATGTACTTTCCTTCTTCCTCACTGTCAAGGCCTCTTTGTGAAAGGTTTCTACCGGGATAACAGGGAACTTCCTCAAAATTCTTAGACTTGGATTATCTCCATCCACTCCTATGATTTTCCTTAGTGGAGACTTAGGATGGAGACATTTGGCTCCAAACTCCGTAAAATTCCCTATAGCCATCTCTTCTCGTCTTCATCCTCCTGCTGACTCTTCGATATGGCTCCTTTCAGCTCCAGAAATTGTGAACTATGAGCCCCTGGGACTGGAGGCTGACATGTGGTAAGTTGTACAGGTCACCCAGGTGGCCTAGGGATCCTTCCAAGGGCAGAAAGCCTCAGACCCTAGCTCTGGCTGACATCCCCCTTGCCCCTGAATCCCCTTTCTCCACACTCACCTTTCAGAGCCTCTGGCTGCTCCAGGTTTGCAGGACTTGTGGCCTGGGCAGCGGGGGGCAGCTGGGCCTGGAGTTGAGGATGGTTAGAACATGGCTGAGGCAGAGGACAAGGGGAGAGGTGAGGCTGGAGGTTCAGGCTCACCCCTGAGGCCTGCCACAGCCATAATAGAGATAATAGTCACACTAGGTCATTCAGTCAGTCTACCAGGGGACCACTGAGAGCCTGTCGTGTTCCAGGCGCCGGGTTGGGTCAGGGGATACCACAGTGGTTGATTCTCTGCGCAGGTAGGACTCATTTCGTTTGGACAGTGCTTTACAGTTGGCCGAGCACTTTGATTACTTGGTTTTCTAAAATCCTCCCAGCAGTTGTCTGAGGTAGTTATCATTCTCCTCATTTTATGAGGAGAAAGAGGCTCAGAGGGATGAAGGACTTGCCCCAATCACAGCCTGCAAGTGCAGGAGTCTGAGCTTGAACTTGGGTCCTCAGACTCAATGTCCAGAGCCCAATGACCCCAAACACGTCCCAGGCTGCTGCTGAAGAGTGGACGGAGAGAGGCATGGGGCTTAAAATCACATCCAGAGGTCACCGTAGAGGGGCAAGTGACCACTTCCCCTGAGAACCACGCGAGGAGGCCGTTGCCGGTCTGTGATTAGAGCCAGGAACCCTGACTTGACTGTTCTTTGTTTTGCAGGAGCATAGGCGTCATCACCTACATCCTGTGAGTATCCCTGATCCCGGGGCCCAGACCCACTTAGATCTAGGGAAACCGGGAGGAATGAGAGAGAGGCAGGCAGACAGACAGACAGACTGACATTTACTGATTTTACTGATTTGCTCATTTACTATGAGCCAAATGCATTCAATCCACACAGCAAACCTGAAGTTAAGCGCTCCTAGCACCATTTCATACTTTTGACCCTGGGGTTGAGGTTGAGCAGGAACCCAGGGGAGAAGCCTGTGGCCCTCCATCTGTGCAGCCTGTGTCTGCATCCCCACCCTGGCCAGGGACCCACCCCTCAGCCTCACCCAGGCTGAGGCTTCCTATGAGAATGTCCATTTTCACTCGGAAGGCTTGAGACAGCTCTCCAGCTGCCGTACCTTCCCTGATCCTGCTTCTTCCTTCTCTCTCTTTCTCCCTCCCTTTCCCCAGCTCTTTCATTCTCTCCTCCTTTTTGCCTGGAGTCTCTCTTTCCTGTCCCTGAAGTATTAAGTTGCTTAAGCAGAGATTTCCTGTGTAGCCCCGTGTGTAGTAGATCTGTCACTTTCCATCTCTTTGGTCTTGGGCAGATACTTAACCTCTCAGCCTGTTTTTCTCATCAGAAAATTAGGAATTGCAAACTTCCCGCTACAGGTGCATTGTGAGGGTTAAATAAGCCGACATGTGTAAGTTTCCCAGCGCTGCTCTGGCACATAAGACATGGCTGATTAATAGGTGTTTATTCCATCATTGCTTCCCAACCATTGTCCCTTCACAGCACATCTGGAAAATCCTGTGGGTTTTTTTTTAAATTGAGGTCATATTGGCTTATAACGTTGTGTAACTTCAGGTGTACTTTATTATATATCAGTTTCTGTATAGACTGCATTGTGCTCACCACCGTTTTTATCCATCACCATACGTATGTGCCCCTTTACCCTTTTTGCTCTCCCCCTACCCCCTTCCCCTCTGGTAACTGCTAATCTGGGCTCCTTATCCTTGTGTGTTTATCTTCCACGTGAGTGAAATCTTATGGTGTTTGTCTCTCCCTGTCCGGCTTATTTCCGTAGCATAATACCCTCAAAGTCCATCCATGTAGTCACGAATGGCACAATTTTGTCTTTTTTTATGGCTGAGTAGTATTCTGTTGTATATATATATACCACATCTTCTTTATCCAATCATCCGTCGATGGGCACTTGCATTGCTTCTACGTCTTGGCTGTTGTGAATAACGCTGCAGTGAACATAAGGGTGCATAAATCTCTTTGAATTGCTGATTTTGTGTTTTTTGGATAAATATCAGTAGTGGGATAGTTGGATCATATGGTATTTCTATTTTTAACTTTTTGAGAAATGTCCATACTGTTTTCCATGGTGGCTGCGCCAGTTTGCATTCCCACCAGCTGTGTATGAGGGTTCCCTTTTTTCCACATCCTCTCCAACATTTGTTATTTCTTGGCTTGTTAATTATAGCTGTTCTGACAGTTGTAAGGTGATATCTCATTGTAGTTTTGATTTGCATTTCCCTCATGATTAGTGATGCTGAACATCTTTTTATGTGCCTGTTGACCATCTGTATATCTTCTTCGGAAAAATGTCTATTCATATCTTCTGTCCATTTTTTGATCGGCTTGTTTGTCTTTTTGTTGTTGAGTTGTATGAGTTCTTTATATATTTTGGAAATTAACCCCTTGTTGGATGTATGATTTATAAATATTTTCTCCCAGTTCATGGGTTGTCTTTTTGTTTTGTTCATGGTTTCCTTTGCCTTGAAGAAGCATTTTAGTCTGTTGTAGTTCCATTTGTTTATTTTTTCTTTTGTTTCCCTTGTCTGAGTAGGCATGGTATTCAAAAAGATACTGCTGGGGCCAGCCCAGTGGCGCAGCAGTTAAGTTTGCACATTCCGCTTCTCAGTGGCCCCGGGGTTCACTGGTTCAGATCTCGGGTGTGGATATGGCACTGCTTGGCTAAAGCCATGCTGTGGTAGGGATCCCATATATAAAGTAGATGGAAGATGGGCATGGATGTTAGCTCAGGGCCAGTCTTCCTCAGCAAAAAGAAGAGGATTGGCAGCAGTTAGCTCAGGGCTAATCTTCCTCAAAAAAATAACAAAATAAAGTAAAATAAAAAAGGTACTGCTAAGACCAATGCCAAGGAGTGTACTGCCTATATTTTCTTCTAGGAGTTTTATGGTTTCAGGTCTTACATTCAAGCCTTTAATCCACTTTGAGTTAATTTTTGTGTATGGTGTAAGACAATGGTCTGCTTTCATTCTTTTGCATGTCCAGTTTTCCCAGCACCATTTATTGAAGAGATTTTCCTTTTTCCATTGTATGTTCTTGGCTCCTTTGTCAAAGATTGGCTATCTGTAGACGTGTGGTTTTATTTCTGGGCTTTCAACTCCATTCCATTGATCTATGTGTCTGTTTTTGTGCCAGTACCATCCTGTTTTGATTACTATAGCTTTATAGTATATTTTGAAGTCAGGGAGTGTGATACATCCTGTTTTGTTCTTCTTTCTCAGGATTGCTTTGGCTATTCGGGGTCTTTTGTTGTTCTACATAAATTTTAGGATTCTTTGTTCTATTTCTGTGAAGACTGTCATTGGGATTTGGGTTGGGATTGCATTGAATCTGTAGATTGCTTTAGGTAATATGGACATTTTAACTATGTTTATGCTTCCAATCCATGAGCATGGAATATCTTTCCATTTCTTTATGTCATCATTGATTTCTTTTGTAATGTCTTATACTTTTCATTGTATACGTTCTTTACCCCCTTGGTTAAATTTATTCCTAGATATTTTATTCTTTTTGTTGTGATTGTAAGTGGGATTGTACTCTTGACTTCTCTGGAACATGCTGTTTTTATGGCAAACTGGGTAAGAGTCAGCCCATAGTCAGAGGGGACAGGGGACACCAGAGCTCAACAGCTAAGGGGATCATTCTCTCAACACCACATAAACCAGTTCTCTGCGTCTTCCAGCAGCACTTGGACTGGGAGCTCTGTATGATGTGGTGGACCCCCTGCACTGCAGCAGAGGGTCTCAACCCTGGCTGCTCATTAGACCTTTTAATACCCATCATGCCCCAGGCCCCACCCCAGATCTATTAAGTCAGATCTTTGAAACCTTGATTTCTTCAGAACTCTGGTTTCCATACTGAAATACTAAGGAATTCCAGTGTTTACAGGACATGTAGCCTTCTTGTAGCTCATTGAATTCCACACAGTTTATTGACTGCCTGCTTCATGGTGGGCACTGTGCCATGCACTTGGAATACTGACATGAGGATACAGTCTGCCCTGCTTGCCTGTGTCGGAGGGAGACAGGTAACTGTCACCTGGTGGGACCAAGGTTATGCTAGAGGTTATGCTGGAACAGATGGGAGAGCCACTGGTTTGCTGGGGCTGCAGAAGTTTAAGAAGAGAGAGATTTGAACTGGGGTATACAGAATGAGGTTAATACTCCAGGTGGAAAAGGAGGGAAGAGCTGTCCTGCTGAGGAAAGGAAAAGTGAGTATGTTTAGTATGGTGAAATGTACTGAGCATGTGGTAGGGACCAACTTCTGATGCCTTGCTTGGGAGTTTAGATGTGATCCTATAGAAAATTAGGAGTGGTAGAAGGTTCTTCTATAATAATGACAATGACAATAATAATGGCCATCAATTCCAGAGCTCTTAGTATGGACCAGGGTTGCATGGAACATTTTTTATATATTTATTCTTCATAACAATCATATGAGGTGGAGACTTTTATTTTCTTAATTTTACAGATGAGGAAACTGAAGCTCCGCTTGGGTAACTTACCCAGGTTCACACATGAGTGGCAGAGCTGGGATTCAAACCCAGGATTGAAATATCAAATTTCTCCCAGTGCACCTTGCTGCTACCATGCTAAGACAGCATCAGTGGAGATAGGGATGACCTTTAAGAGATATTTCGTAAATGAAACCAATAAGAATTTTTGGCCAGTTAGATGTGAGGGAATGGAAGGAAGAGTCAGAGGTGGTGGCTGTGTTTCTAGCTTGGGTACATTTGTGAAGTGACATTAATCAAGGCAGGGAGTGCATGGAGGGAAGTTTGGGCCCAATGACTTCTGGGACAGTGGCTCATCTGGGAAGAGGTATCACATAAGCAACTGGAATTTGAGTCAGGAGACAGTGGATTCGGGAGTCACTATTTGATGACACATCCTTGACAAACCCTGCAGGGGAACCTCAGACGCTCGTCCGGTCCCTAGTTGCCATCCACTTCCACAGTTCTCAGGCTTTGCTCACGCTGCTCCACTAGCCTAGAAGACCTTCCATCTTCTTCTCTGACTGGTGACAAACCTCTTCATTCTTCAAGACACAACTGATGTAAATGTCAACTCTCCCAGGAAGCCTGCACAGGACCTCCCCTCTATCCTGTTCTGCCCCAGCCCACTTTCTGGCCTTCTGTTATATTCTGCCCTGCTTTGCTGGGGATTATGAATAGCCATGCCCCTGTGTCTCTCTCCCCTCTTTTTTGAGTCCCCTGAAGATACAGTTTCTCTCTGTCCTACTCCTACTAAGTACTGGGAGCTCCATAAAGTGTATTGAATTGGACCCAGTAGAAAAGGCTGCTGACTGGCTGCCCAGAGGGGCCAGGCACTGTTGCTAGGAGCCTCCCATCCCCATGCAACAGTACGAGTTAGGGGTCCCTGAGTGCATCTCCCCATTCCATCTACCTTCCTACCTTCACATGTTCCCTCTTTGTACTCAGCCTGAGTGGAGCGTCCCCTTTCCTGGGAGACACGAAGCAGGAAACACTGGCAAATATCACAGCAGTGAGTTACAACTTTGATGAGGAATTCTTCAGCCAGACCAGCGAGCTGGCCAAGGACTTCATTCGGAAGCTTCTAGTTAAAGAGACCCGGTAAGAGGACAGAGAGAGGCACTGGCTTCTCAGGTACTGACCTCCTCCTATTGCCTCTCCCAAAGACTTGTCAGTCTGTCCCCACTTTGCGCGGGCTGTCATCCACTCTATTGTGGTCTGATCTGGGCAGGTGCTGAGAAGTGTGGACCAGCTAAGACTTGGCATTTGTCTTGTTTGCTCAAGTCTTTCTGCTTTCTTTTCCTACTGAAATGCAAATAACTCTGTGTGTGTACGTGTGTGTGTGTGTGTGTGTGTGTTTAGAAGTCAGCTTGGGTTTCTCTAGGGCTCATTATCTTTTGCAGTGTCTCCCAAAGGCACCTAGAACTAGAATTTTTAAAAGGCAGCATTTTCAAGCCAATTCAGCTGGGAGAAAGGGGAGGCAGGCTCAGAGGGGTCATTAAGAGAGAGGATAGGAGACATACTAATCCTACCCCTTCTTTAGGGCCAATCGGGAGCCCTGCAGCTATGGGCTCAAAGCAGGAGATAGGCTAGGGGTTGTAGGGTGCTGGGTGCCCAGAGAATGGCCTAGATGGGGCAGGGGGAAGGTCCACACACTCTAGAAGGCCGTGTCCTCTTAGTCCCGCAGACTTCAGAGAAGGCTAGAGTGGGGTCTTCTAAAGTGCAGGGGCCGGAATTCCCTGTCTAAGGGCGGTGCTAGGTAGGATCATCCTACTGGGAACAGAGCAGGGAAGGGCAGAGAAGGGATCTAGGAGACAAATAGAAAAACAGAGACCAAAGGTTTGGCAATGCAGAGCTGGAAGCTCGAATGAGCACTTAGGACTCTCCTATGGCGTTAAACCCTTCAACTTTGGGACCAAGGACGAGGGTTTATGTAATGTCAATCTATTGAGGTCTGCCTGGACCACTTTCTCTGGAGTGTAGGGAATTCAGCCAGTTCCTCGTCCATCTTGGTATCCCCCATTATTCTGGTGATGGCAGTAGTCAAAAAATGCCAAAATGCAGTTCTAAAAAGAATAAGAGTAGAGACTGTCGCTCTCAGCTTCTGTCCTCATGGATCACTGTTTTCTCATCTTCATTGCAGGAAACGGCTCACAATTGAAGAGGCTCTCAGACACCCCTGGATCACGGTAAGGACAGTGATGAGTTCTAGTGAGCAGGCAGGTCCCTGCTGTGTTGCCAGGGCTGGCTAGAGTGGCCGGATGCAGGGGGCCCATGGAAAGGCGTTTGCTTGAAACACTGATCCTCGGGCACAGCTGAAAGCTGCTCGGGGGCTCCGCAGGGTCTGGGCTTGTTCAAATAGGTTTATAGTTTAAGTTTATGTTTTACAGGTTGAGGTGACTTATGAAATGAAACCCTCACAAACCTCAGTCGAAACCCTTTTTCTTTGAGGCCATCTTGCAAAGTGTTCTTTGTCAGAGGACATGTCACTATCATTCTCAAGCAGAAATCAGGACTCCCCAGTTGTAGAGAGAGATCGATGACAATTAAAAACCACAACTTGTAACCAGGGCTCCTTCTTTCTGATTTTGGAGCTCTGAGTAAAAGATGACAGTCAAACCAGTCACCCAGCTTCCTCAGGCACCTGGACACCTCAGGGACTAGGGCTCTGAGATGGAGCCTGGTGGGGAAGAGAGGCAGCTGCTCTCAGGGCAGTTTCAATCCCTCTGGGGAGGGTGGAGGCGCGAAGGTGAATCCCTGCCTAACCCACTTTGTAATCGGGCTTCCAGCTGCTGGTTTTTCAGAGGGCCTTGCAGTCTAATCACGTACAGTAAAGTGCTAGTGAAAAGCAGGGGGGGATCAGGACACTGGGATTCTGGCCCTAGTTTTGCTGACTGATGAGATGTGCACACCCAGGGACGTCACCAGACTTCCCATTCACCTGGATTATTAAATGAGGTGGCTGGCGAGGGTGATCTGAGGGTGCAGATGAGAAGGGAGATGGAGAGCAGGGAGGGCTGCAGCCCTCGGAGAAGGTCAGGTTCATCTGCTCATTGAAGGATGGGGAAGGCCAAGGCCCTCTACATTTGAGGTGGGCCCAGAGCACTGAGGTGGGGAGTCTCTTGGGCTGCTTCCCTGCTCAGTGTGCTGAGTGTTGCTGAGGCCCAAGGAACCTAGTGATGCTGAAGGAGAGAGGCCCCTCAGCCTCCCTCTGTCAGCCATGCCTGGTGTGCTCCAGCCCTTGAGTGGATGCCTGCAGAGTCCTGGCTATAACCTGCTTGTTGTGCAAGCACCCCTAAATGCTATGCGTGTGGAGACCCTCTCTAATGGCCGTGGACCAGCATGTCCTGAAGTGAGCATGCAGGTGGCACCCACGTACTGCTCCACCTTTCTTACGGTATGTAGGGGTGCTCATCCCACCCTGGGCCTCCACATGTCCTGACGCACGCAGTGAATGCCAAAGAGGCTGCTCGTGTGCCTTCTGCCTGCACCTCGTACTGCCCTTTGGAGCACGTGTCAAATTAACTCTGACTCTTCTGTCTAAACACCCACCAGTACAAAGGAGAAGTCAGAGCCCCAGAACAACGGAAGACAGAGCCTGTCCAGCTGAAGACCAAGCGCCTGAGAGAGTACACTCTCAAATGCCACTCAAGCATGCCCCCCAACAACACCTATGTCAACTTTGAGCGTTTTGCTCGCGTGGTAGAGGACGTGGCTCTGGTGGACCAGGGATGCCGTGCCCTGGCAGAGGCCCATGATACCATCCAGGATGATGTGGAGGCTCTGGTCTCCATCTACAATGAGAAGGAGGCTTGGTACCGAGAGGAAAGCGAGAGTGCCCGGCAGGACCTGTCCCAGCTCAGGTATGAGTTCCGCAAAGTGGAGTCCTTGAAGAAGCTCCTTCGAGAAGACATCCAGGCCACAGGGTCCAGCCTCGGAAGCATGGCCAGGAAATTGGACCATCTGCAGGTGCAGTTTGAGGCTCTGAGGCAAGAGCTCTCAGCAGACCTACAGTGGGTCCAGGAACTGATGGGCAGCTTCCAGCTGGAGAGCAGGAGCATAGATGGCCTGGGCTCTGTGTTCCACCGGGACACCAGTGAGTCCCTAGTGGAGCTGTTCAACAGATTGTGCAGCAAGGAAGTCTTGGCCAACTTGAAGCTCTGAGCACCAGAATCCAGACAATAATGCATCCTGGATGGTTTGCAGAAGCTGGTTCCCAACTGCCATGCCGGAGCATCAGCTAGAATCATCGTGCAGGGGTGTGTGTCTGTAGCATAGCTTTCCACCCTCTTCACAGAATCCAGAATCACAGGGTGCTAGCTAATTATTCATCCTGCACCTCCTCTCACCAACCTGATTTCCTGGGAGAGTGTTGGCAGGGCAGCCAAGCTGTTAAAACCATCGAGAATGAATGCCCCTCACTGTACCCTTCTCCAGAGGGAAGATGGCTGGCCCTGGGGAGATGCTTGATAATTGATTTGTGATGATGGATTTGTTCATGTCTCCCACCCCCATGCCTTGCAGCTTGCAGATCTTGGGTAATATTCGAGTTAACTAGGGATAACAGTAAGTCAGCTTGGTGCTTTCCAGCCATAGAAGCAGGTATTTAAAATGCACAGAGAAAATGTTACCTTTCGTTTGCATTGACTTTTCACTTAGCAAGTACTTATGTCTTTGACCTCATGTGATCCTTAAATGAGCTCTGTGAGAGAGGAAGGTGGGTAGTATTATTGTTGTTGTGACTATTATTTCCATGTAACTGATGAGGAAATTGACTCAGAGAGGGAAAATGACTTACGCAGGGTCATTCACAGCTAGTTGATACAGATGAAACAGAAACCCAAGATACTGAACTCTAAGATAAGGCATATGGGATGAAATAGTGAGACTTTGCTGTAAATATACCCCTGAATATTAAAGGTCAGATCCCAGAGGAAAAGTAGGCAACTTCATGTATTCTGCCAGCTCTGGGTGAAATGCCTCATACCTTCAGACAATTATCTCAAGAGGTGTGTATGGGGGCTGGCCTAGTGGCGTAGTAGTTAGATTCACACACTCTGCTTCGGCCTCCTGGGTTTTGCAGTTTCAGATCCTGGGCGTGGACCTACACACTACTGATCAAGCCATGCTGTGGTGGCATCCCACATACAAAATAGAGGACAATTGACACAGATGTTAACTCAGGGACAATCTTCCTCAAGCAAAAACAGGAAAGATTGGCAACAGATGTCAGCTCAGGGCCAATCTTCCTCACAAAAAATTTAAAAAAGAAGTGTGTCCCAGAAGGTATAGTTCATTATCCCTATCCAGCCCTGTCCCTATCTGAAGATCAGCCTGCGGAGCAGGAGGGGAGGTGCAGCATCTCACTCTTCTCCTTCTTTCCCCTGGCTAAGGGCCCCAACTTTGTGTTGAGAATGAAGACCAAAGGGACTCAACAAGAAGGTTCCTTTTCTTGTGAACCCAGGGCACTGGGCCCTGAGAGATCTGAGAAACTCCATGAGAGTTTTTGAAGAGTGTTGACATTAAGATTGGGAAGCACAAGGCTCCGTGGTCCCTTCTTGACCCGAAGCTTTGAGCACAGCTACCTGAGGACTGTATGATCTCATCTCCCTTTTCCTGGAGGAGGGCCAGTCAACCAACTCACACAGACAGAGCATGGAGTGTGGGCCCAGTGCTGTGCTAGAAGCTTGGGGTAGGGGAACAGATTGTATGGTTGTAAAGTGCCTTCACAGACTCATAAAATACCCTTATCAGATAGTCAGGGTCAATGTTATTCCCAATTTGGAGTTGAGAAAACAGAAAAGAAGTGATTTGCTCAAGGTCAAAATAGTGGCAAAAACAGAAGGCTTCTGATAATGACTCAGTTGCTCTTTCTGCTTCCCCTAACTGTCCCAGGGTCCAGGAATTTACTGGCTGCTAAGAGGGCAGGTTATACGCAGATTCATCCATCTATCCATTCACAAATAATTTTTGAGCATCTACCAACTGCCAGGCACTTATCTTGGCACTGGGGATACAATGTTGAGTGAAAACAGGCATGTTTCCTGTCTTCACGGAGTTCGCAGTCCAGTGAAAGATTCCAACATTAATCAAGAACGTTCTACCAATGGAGAACTGCCACTGGGAGATATGCTATGAAAGAGAAGCACTGCAAGAGCCTGCAGTGGGCATCTGATCTTGTTAGGGAAGGCGTCCCTGAGGCGGTGACACTGGAGCTGAGATTAGCTAAGCAAACCAGGGAGAGAGAAGTGTTCCAACAGACCCATCATGCCAGGGCTCTGTGGTGGGAGGGGCCATGGAAGGCTGAAGTTTGGGACAGAGGAAAGCTGGAGAGGAGAGAATAAGAGTGTGGTGTAGACATGACTGGAGAGGAGGCAGGACCAGCATGTCTTTGCTCTATTAAAGGGCTCTACCTTTATCCCAAGAGTCATGGGGCGCCATGATGGATACTGGGCTAGTCAACACCCCGAGACGCTGGGGGGAAGATGCCTAGTTAGCAGCACAGACGGGAAGTGGTTTAGGATGAGACATGAGATTTCGAGCCTATGAAACCATTTCTTCAAAGTGCTCTCTCCTTTTCTATCAGTGTGCTGGATCATTTCAAATATCATATATATTTGTAACAGAAACTTTTTTTGTCAAATATAAGAAATCTTGATTATAAGATACATCATTTTATGTACCAAAAGTAAGAAAGAAAAAAAGCCCAAGGTGGGAAGTCCAATAGAAGACCCCACACAAAGCTGGGATGCACTCACTGAGAGGGTAAATGAGAAATAAAGCCACATGCGGAGAGGGACAGCAAGGAAACGTGTGCCTCAGCCCTGACACTTGTGGAGGGATGAAAAAGTCTCCCCTGAGAGTAGGAGCCCCAGGCCGGTGGGACTCATGCAGCTTTGCTTTCTGAATTTGCACAATTAGTGTGGTCCAAAAGAACCTCAAGCAGAGACTCTGATGTCTGAGAATCTAACAGTCTGAGGCTGAGTGGCCCCTGTGGCTGGCAGAAGCAGTGTGGTCATCTCCCAAAGCACCTCATTCACTTCAGACCAACGGCAATGATAGGACACCATTGACTGGGACATGCATCCTGATTTCAGAGATCCAAAAATGTGCATCTTGGAATCAGTGGGAGATGGCAAAGCCCTGTATCCCATACGCTGCCTGGGAGAATTGGTACAAATGACACCTACAATCCCTCCAAGGACTTACCTGCCCTGACATGGGATGTGATGTACTCATTTGTCATCAGACTCTGCAAATACGAAAGGTCCCTTTGGCCACGTCAGTAGACCTTGACCTCCATAAAGCCAGGTTTCCTAAGGAAAGGAAGCCCCTGATTGAGCGACTCAGGGCAAACTTTCCTGTGAAGGTCAAAATAAAATGCAGTAAAAGAGTAAGATGCTGATGATGATTTGAATTAGGGAGACTGGGAAAAGGGAGTGAGAAGCAGTCATTGTAGAATGGTGGCATGTGCCACACCCCATCCACTGGACACCCTCACTTTATGAGACAGGATTGTCTAAAGTCACCTACCAGGCCTGGGTCAGAACCAAAAGTCGTTTTCCTCACAGTAGTGGAATCATCTCCTCTGTGTTCATGTCATTGCTGGTAACTACTTTTCATTTAGATGTTTTATAAACAGACCCTTTTCTGTACTAACACATTCCAGAGAAAAGTTGAAGTGAACTGGGAAATGTCCCCAAGTCTTTCAAGGAAATCAGAGAAGACTGTGACCTTCCTCTGTCACCCGGCTGGTCCAACTCCAGACCCTGCTGCCGAGGGGAGCCCCAGGAGGCCTGTGGAGTGCTCAGCCAGAGGACCCGTTTAGCTCTTCTCCACGTGCCTACAGCTGGCATTTTAACAGTGGAGTCAAGAGCAGAGCAGGGCTGATGACAGTGGGGTAGGGTGTTGGGAGTGGAATGTTTCACTGGTACCTAGAAAGAAGAAGGCCTGGGGGATGCTGCTCTGTGGGCAGGCCCCTCTGCCGTCATGGAGGATTTTTCACTCACGAGGCTGTGAATGAAAGGTTGGCCCCTGTGCTCTGTGCAAATGCCATCCTGGGCCATTGGGGAGGGGAGGGTAAGTGGGTGACGTCTTCCTGAATCAGGATTCCCAAGGACGCTGGAGAGCCGATGCTTGGAGAAGGCAGCAGCCTGTCCCTGCTCTGAGGCAGATGCACGTGTCTCATGACTACCTGGCTTTGCACTGGGAAGGGTGGGGATGGTGTGGTAACCGATAATTCTGTGGATGCAGGAGGCTGGCAGTAAAGGGATGGGGCAGAGTAATAATGACGAGAGAAGCCAGAGTCTCCTCCCTGAGTCCCCTTCTCCCACAGCCCCCGCTTCCCCACAGGCGATTATGAAGATGGTGGCTCCCCGCCTCCCCCTATCACACAGCGCTATTGGCTCGTGTGGGACGTGGCTGTGTGTCCAGCTACCACCTCCACTGTTGGCCTCTGTAAATGTCTGTGGAACTGAAGGGCCTTTTCTCCTCTGTCTGTGAAACTCTTGGCCTGTGGAGAAGATTCTTTGCGCTGGAGAGGTAACCCAGTGGTGGGCATATTTGAGGAGCAGAAGGAGCCAGTTTAGTTGAACAAACACTGATTGTGCTCTGCCTCTATAGGGAGGTGACAGATAAGGACAAGAAAAATCCCTGAATAAAAGACTCAGTGTTAGGACAGATGGGGCCCAATCAAACGGGAGACAGGAAAAGCTGTGGGGAGTGATAAAATAGAGGTACCTAATAGTCCAGAAAACAGGGGAGAGACAAACTCTGAGGGAGAAAGGGTGAGAGGGGCGGCAGGGAGCGAACCTTCTCAAGGAAGGTCTCCCCACTACTGACACCCCCAAGCTGTAACCTTGTGGAGAAGGTGCCCAGTAGAATTTGGAGGGGTGAGGATGAGCCCAGATTGGAGTCAGGGACCTGGAACTGTTAAATGGAGATTAAAGAGGAGATTACAGAGATTAAAAAGATGGAGAGTTTTTGTTTTTAACTTTTTGTTATGGGAAATTTTCTTCAAAACTTGCACAGAAGTATCAAGAATGGTATAGTGACTTCCGTGTACCTCTTACCCTGCTTCAAGAGTAAGCAAGGTGTGGCCAGTCCTCTCTCCTCCATCCTCCACCACTACATTTTCTGGAGTATTTTAAAGCAAACTTCAGACTTCCTTAACTCATAACTTCTTCAGCATGAATTTCTGATAAGGACTTTCTTTTTAATATGATCACTGTGCCATTATCACACCTGCAAAATCAATAATAATTCCTTAATATCTGGATACACATTTGATACTTACATGTCCCCACTTTTCTCAAGGGTGATCTGTGACAGCTGGTTTGTTCAAATCAGGATCCAAACACAATCCACACATGGCATTGGGTTGTTGTCACTCAAGTCCCTTGTCTTCTGTAACAGGACAGGAGGGAGAGCTTTTGAAGCTTTTCCTGGGGATGATAAATTGCTCTGAAAACCAAAGTTCTCAGAGAAGAGAATTAAAAGACAGTGTATCTGTGATGAGACCTAACTTGCAAAGTGAGACCAGCTCAGGCAAGGGAAGGGGCATTCCTGCTTCTTTCCATTGGCTTGTTCGACATAGGGGACAGCCGGCAGGGACACAGCCCTGCTGCAGCCATACAGATGCAGGCACCTGTAAGCCTCACGCACTCCTTTCTGGGAGAACAGGGGCTTAAGGCAAGCAGGGCCCAGGCTCCAGCCAGCTAAAGGGAGAGGTGGATATGCCACTTATAAGATTAAGAGAGGGGCTGGCCCCGTGGCCGAGTGGTTAAGTTCGCGCGCTCCGCTGCAGGCGGCCCAGTGTTTCGTTGGTTCGAATCCTGGGCGCGGACATGGCACTGCTCATCAGACCACGCTGAGGCAGCGTCCCACATGCCGCAACTAGAAGAACCCACAACGAAGAATACACAACTATGTACCGGGGGGGCTTTGGGGAGAAAAAAAAAAAAAAAAAAATTCTTAAAAAAAAAAAAAAAAAAAAAAGATTAAGAGAGATAGGTGGGGGGCAGAGTGACAGATGACACAGATGGTGGCTTGAAAAGTTGCAAACTGTTTGCAGTTTCTAGAGGAGGCCTGGTATTTAGAAAAAAAGTCTTCTGGGGCACTTCTCCTATAAAGCTGGGGTTCTTTTTCGTGCCTGATAGGATGGCTGCTGCTTCCTCTCCCTGCCCTGAGGATGTCGGTGCTGACCTAGCACACCAGCTGGACTTCTCCAAAGGCATTTGCATCTGCATAAACAAAACTTGATTTCAACCGCAGTGTTCTGTCTCCTTGCCTCCCTTCCCGACATTTTTCCCAGACACAAAACAGGCTCCTAGGAGCCTGGTCAGAATTGCCCCAGCTCTCTGGTATTGCCGAAGGACCACAAGGCCAGAAGGTGGGCACTGCTGTTTGTGGGGAGGGGAAGGTCACAAGAAGGCGGAGCATAGCTCCATTCCCCCTCACACCCCCAGCTTAATCAAAAGTGTTAATGCCACGTTCCTTCTGGGAACAGATTTCGCTGCGGAATTTACGTCTGTCTGACTTTCAAGCCTTAGATAACAGCATCAGCATTTGGTGAGCCTCTCAGCAACCGAGGAGGCCCATGGATTAGGAAAGGCCAGCCTGACAGATTTGTAGTCCGGTGGCCTCCTCCTCAGGGTTCATTCTGTTGTGTGCAGCATATAGACAGGGCCCTGGAAATAACAGCGTCACCTCCCACTAATGGCCTCTGTGAAGGGTCCCACCTGATATTTTAGTTGGGCCTCTCTGCTCAGTGGCTGGCATTGCTGGGCCAGATGGAAGATGGGATTTTCACTAATGGGATTTCCCTGGCCTGCATGTTGACCTTCCAGCTGTGGGGTTCAGGCATGTCTCTCCTGGCAAGGGTGCCAGTCGGTAAGTGGATGAAAGGAAGTCCCTTCCTGCCCAGAGTCTACTTATTCCACCTCCTCCAACCTTGCAAGTGAAGCACATGCATCCCCTGCAAGGGTTAGGCTCAAAGGTGAATTGTAGACATCAGTGAGGTTAGAGGTAGAAATGTCTGTGGGTTGGGGAGGCAGGAAATCACCCTGGAAAGGAGATACCAGTTTCTGGGAGGTGCAGGGCAGGGCGACTAACAAAAATCAAATAAATACAGAATAAAATGTCAGGTAGTGACACGTGCGGTGGAGAAGTAGGACACAGGCAGTGCGGGGCACTTGGGGTGCTATTTTATATAGGGTGGTCAAGGAAAGCCTCCCTGAGGAGGTGACCTTTGACAAAGACCTGAACAAAGTGACAAAGTGAATATATGAAGGAGCAAGGGCAAAGACCCTGAGACCTTGGGTTCCTGGCCCAGCAAGCAGACCTACGTGATGGGAGCCACAGAGGCAGGAAGGAGAGAGGGAGAAAATTGGGTTGGAAGAGGACCCAGATGGTACAGGCCTTGGGGGTCTTGGTGAGCTTGTTGGGTCCCATCAGGAGTGCCAGGAAGCTGCTGGAAGGCTTTACTACCAGCAAAAGGCAGACTTTGCCCTCTTCAGCATCTCCCTTCCAGGTGAGATGTAAACCCAGAACTGGGCTTGCAGGTGTGGCAGAGGAGGTGAGAGGCAGTTAAGGACAGAGCTGGGAGAGTGTGGCCTGATGGTCCCCTCAGCGCCCTCCTCCTTTTCTCTTCTTTTCCCTCTCCGTCTTCCTTCTTCCCTGCCTCTCTTTCCTCCTGTACTCTTTGGCCCAAACCGCTGTGTTCCAGTTTGGGAGGGTGACTAGCCTCTGGCTTTCTCTTCTCCCCTCCATGTCAAGGTTGTGCGGGCCACTCCTCCCTACTTCTGTACCCCCTCCAAGGACTCTGCTTACTCCCAGGCAGAGCCGTGGGGAGGCATGGTGTCATGACACCCAGGCATGGTGTCATGGCTGCTGAGCCAGGTGGCTGGGCCTCTCATTGGCGAAAGTGAGCAGGTCCCAGGTCCTAGGATTTCATTCCAGTTTATCTCTTCAGCAGCTCAGGGAAACGATTTAACCATACACCTTAAGCACCCACCTTTTATGCTCTGAGTAGGGAGGAGATGGGGCAGGGGATGTTGACAAAAACATGAAGAAAATTCTTCCTGTGTCCTCAAGTTGTTTTCCACTAGTGGGATGACTCCGCTGCAGAGCTGACCGAGATAGATGATGTACTGTATATAGTGAGGGAGCTCACGTGTGTTTTGGTCATGTCGGGGAGAGAGACATTGTTTCTTGGAAGTTGTCTTGGAGGAGGTCATGTTTGAATGGAGCTTTGAAATACGTAGAGGCCTTCCAGGAGGATGAGGGTTGGGCGAATATGGAAAGGGCTTCCTGCTAGAAGATTTTAAGTCCAGAGCAGTATGGGCCAGCAGTCTGCGCTGGTGCTTAGCGCCATGATGAAAAGTAAACAAGCATGGAGGTGTGCCCCAGCTGTGATTAGGAGACGAGACCAGCTCTCAGGAGCCTATGAGCTACCTCACTCAGCATTCACAGTGGTGCTCAGTGAGGCCTTGCTGTGAGGAGGCTGTCAGCCCAGAGGGGAAAAGAGAGCTGGATGGACCTTGAGGATCATCCTGGGCAGTTCATTTTCTTGAGTCATGGAGTCCCTTGAGAAAAGCTATCGACTTTCCTCAGAGGAAATGCATACCTGTAAATACACACTAATTTTTTTTTATAGAGATATAATTCATATACCATAAAATTCACCATTTAAAAGTGTACAATTCAGTGGCTTTTAGTATATTCACAAGGTTGTGTAACAATCATCGCTATCTAATTTAGGACATTTCATCATCCCAGAAAGAAACGTCATACCCTTTAGTAGTCCTTACCATTGTCCCCTCTCTCCAGTCCCCGCCAGCAGCATTAGTGACCCCTTCTCTGTGGTTTTGCTTTCTGCCCTTTCAGTTACCCATGGTCTGAAAATATTAAGTTGAAAACTCCAGAAGTAAACAGTTCATAAGTTTTAAATTTCGTACTGTTCTGAGTAGCGTGATGCAATCTTGCTCTGTCCCTCCCAGGATGTGAGTCATCCCTTTGTCCAGGGTGTCTACCCTGTGTACGCTACCTGCCTGTTAGTCACTTAGTAGCCACCTTGGTTGTCAGATCGACTTTATGGCAGTGCTTGTGTTCAGGTAACCCTTATTTTACTTAATAATGGCCCCAAAGCACAAGAGGAGTGATGCTGGCAATTCGGATATGCCAAAGAGAAGCCGTAAAATGCTTCCTTTAAGTGAAAACGTTGAAAGTTCTCAACTTACTAAGGAAAGAAAAAATCATATGCTGAGGTTGCTAAGATCTATGGTAACTTTTATTACAGCATATTGTTGTAATTGTCCTATTTTATTATTGTTGTTTTTAATCTCTTACTGTGCCTAATTTATAAATTAAACTTTATCATAGACGTGTATGTATGTATAGGAATAATCATATAAACGGTTCAGTACAGCCCGTGGTCTCAGGCATCCACTGGGGGTCTTGGCGCATATTCCCTGCAGATAAGGGGGACTGTACTAATCTGCTTTCTGTCTCCATGGATTTGCCTATTCTGAACATTTTATGTAAATAGAATCCCACAACATGTGGCCTTTTGTGTCTGGCTTCTTTCATTTAACGTAATGTTTTCTAGGTCCATCCATGTTGTCACGTGTATCAGTACTTCATTCCTTTTTATAAATAATATTCCTGCATGATATTCCATTGAATGGATATCCCATATTTTGCTTATCCAATCGTCTGTCAAATGTTGATGCACATTTCAGTTGTTTCCACTTTTTGGCTATTATGAATGATGCTGCTCTGACCTTTCAGATACAAGTGTACACACTAAAATTTGCAAACCATTTCAGAAGGTTCATAGAACCCCTGAAACCCATTTCTTGATCTCTTGATCTAGGAAAACCTTGTTTTATAAAAGGGAAGGAATTCAAGAGGGAATGGACTCATCAAATTGTATACATTAAATATGTCCAGTTTTTTTGTGTATCAATTATACTTCAAAATTCAAAAGAGGGAATGGGGGCTGGCCCTGTGGCATAGTGGTTAAGTTCTGCACACTCGCTTCAGCAGCCCAGGTTTGCAGGTTTGGATCCTGGGCATGGACCTACACCACTCATCAGACATGTGGCAGCGACCCACATACTAAATAGAGGACGATTGTTGCAGATGTTCGCTCAGGGCTAATCTTCCTCAAGCAGAAAAAGAGGAAGATTGGCAACCAATGTTAGCTCAGGGCAAATCTTCCTCAAGCAGAAAAAGAAGAAGATTGGCAACAGATGTTAGCTCTTGGCAAAATCTTCCTCAGCAAAAAAAAAAAAAAAGAGGGTATGGAGAAGCCAAGAAGGCTATCAGTAATTTATTACTATTTATTGAGCATCTGTAGGTTAAGCACTCTACATACCCATTTCATTTAATCCTTGACAACCCCATGACATAATGTCATGTATTATCCCCACATTACAGATGAGAAAAGTCAGGCTCAGAGAAGCCATGCCAGGCTTCTTGGAGAAGTTGGGATTTAAGCAGAGCCTTGACTGCCGGACTGTGAAGGGCAACTACACATCTCGGCTCCTCTTCACCCCCATCGAAGCCCCTATTTCCTTCAATTCATCTTTGAATGGAATACTATTCTCTGTCTGCCAACAAGGCGTCCATTCTGCTAAGTCCAGGACCAGCCAGTGCACACTGGGCATCCTAGGCTGCTGTATTACTGTGACCCTTCCCCAAAGAGACCCACGATCGTAGGCCCTCCCTCACTCTTCCCCTTCAGGGGGCTGAGCTTCCAGCCCCGCTGGCCTGTGTGTCTGGCTGTGGTAATAATAGCTTGGGGGCACCAAGGGCATCTCCTGAACAGCTGAGACATCTGTAACCATGGCCCTCAGTGCTACCGACGTCCCTCTGCATGCCCTGCCTGGTGGGGAGGTGTCAGGGTCAGGCTAGGGATGGCCTGTGGTCGGGGGTGGCTGCGGTCCGAAGCGGGGCATCAGCCACCATGCCCTGTTTTGTCTCCCAGCCTGTCGACAGCCAGCAAGCCCTGGTGCGTAGGGAGTCCGCGGTCAACCTGGAGAACTTCAAGAAGCAGTATGTCCGCAGGCGGTGGAAGGTGTGTCAGGGTTTAGGGGTGGGGGCAGGGGCCCAGGCGGCTTCCTGGTTCCCTCAGGGTCTCCGTGCACATTCTCACCTGGCACTTCCTTGTCTCTCCCTCCCTCAGCTCTCCTTCAGCATCGTCTCCTTGTGTAACCACCTCACCCGCTCCCTGCTGAAGAAGGTGCACCTGAGGCCGGATGAGGACCTGGTGAGTAAACACAGGGCCCTCTTTTTGAGCGGAATTCTGGGGTGGCCTGGAGCTCAAGGACAGGGAGAGCAGGTGGGTCTTAACTGTTTCCAGCCAGTTCTGCTGGTCCTGTCCTCCTCTGTACTGTGTGATCAGTGGAGGCCACGTGTTCAGGGGGACCACTGGGGTGGGGCTGGGAGGGGAGCACTCCAACGGGCAGCGTGAGCTTCTGGAGGGTCTCCATCCTTTCTTAGTGGGCCTTCAAAGGGACTTCTGCTGCTGCTCCACCGCCCCAGCCTTTCCCTGAGGACTTGTGGCCTGCTGGGGACCTTGAGGACTCTGGATAATTAGATTACAACAGACAAACCAAATTTTATTCCTGACGACCCAAAGATGTGCAGTAGAAGGGGAACTTTATATTCAGTTTTCAATTCTCCATTTCTGTTTTGCTTTAGATTACCATTAATAAGAATAAGAAGACTATCTAGGGGCCAGCCTGGTGGTGCAGCGGTCAAGTGCGCATGTTCCACTTTTGCGGCCCAGGGTTCGCTGGTTCGGATCCTGGGTGTGGACATAGCACAGCTTGGCACTCCATGCTGTGGTAGGTGTCCCACATATAAAGTAGAGGAAGATGGGCATGGATGTTAGCTCAGGGCCAGTCTTCCTCAGCAAAAAGAGGAGGATTGGCAGCAGATGTTAGCTCAGGGCTGATCTTCCTCAAAAAAAAAAAGAAGAAGAATATTTAGACGATATCTTATATTTGATTAGCTTATTATTGTTTTATGTACATTTAAAATGAGGGACTTATAATATACTATACTGATCAAGAGTGTGGCCTTGGAGCTAGACTGCCAGGATTCGCATCTGCCCCTTACTAGCTGTGTGACCTTGAAGAAATTACTTAATCTCTCTGTGCCAAAATGTTATCATTTGTAAATTGGGGTTAACAATAGTTCCTACCTCACAGGATAGTCATGAGGATTAAATGATGACATGTTCTTAGAGGCTGGCATTATAAGTGCCCAATACGTTAGCAGTCGTTATTGTTTAAAATCCTCCCGTAGACTTTAAAATGCAGTGCCACTGCTTCTGAATACAGTGTTAGTATTTCAGCTGGTAGAGGTTCCCTGGACAGATGCTCCCCACTGCTCCCTGACTGTGGTGAGGGCCCCAAGAGTGTCTGGGACAGCACAGATCAGGACAGAAGGTGACTCTTGCTCAGGAAGAGGCTGGAAGGCAACTGCCTGAGACAAATGGGTGGTCAGTCCAGAGCAGCCTCAGGACACACAGCACTGGGGCTCCAGCCCAGGACCCGGCACCGACCCTACGCTCCTCCCTCCCCCCACACATCCCTGGGTCCTCTTTCTTCAGCCTGAGCTCTTCTTGATTCTTCGTCTTGCCCAGGACTTGAGGATTTATGGCTCCAGAGGCCCAAAACAACTGTGTGGCTTTAGCCAAGCCATGTCCCTTTGCTAGCCACTTTCCTCATCTGCTGTAAAAGGGGCCTGGACTCTGTCCCTCTGAAAATCCCTCTTGATGACAGGCAGACTTCCCCCAGCTTACTTTGTTATGGTTTGGCTCCGACTCCTGCTAAAAAGTTGCTGTTCAGCAGAGCTTCAGTTATTTTTATTGTCATAGCCAGACTTGGTCCAGGATGTATTTGGCTAAAGTTGATCTTGACCTTGGGTTTCCAGCTGGCTCAGGCAGGGGAAGGAGAGAAGGCCCTGGGAAGGCGCATGGCCGACAGAGGACGTGCCTTTCAGGCTGCGTTGCACTGAAACAATGCAAACCTCCTGGGTGGAGGCCCAGAGAGTAATTGAAAAGAACGTGAATTTCTTTCCTAATTTTTGTCCTTGTGCAAACATTTGAAAATAGTCCTCTTTTTACTCGAGCACTCAGCACCATCAGCTCAATGGCCCACCCTACAAGTGGAAAAGGATTGGGTCCCAGACATCTGCTATACAGCTTTCCCAAAGGGACTTTCCTTTAAAAGAATAATAATAGACCCTTTTGTTTAGGAAGCATTAAAGTGGAACATCTGACAACAAATTTTTTTTTTTTAAAGATTTTATTTTCCGTTTTCTCCCCAAAGCCCCCCGGTACATGGTTACATAATTTTAGTTGTGGGTCCTTCTAGTTGTGGCATGTGGGACGCCGCCTCAGCATGGCCTGATGAGCGGTGCTGTGTGTGCGCCCAGGATCTGAACCAGTGAAACCCTGGGCTACTGAAGCGAAGCACACGAACTTAACCACTCGGCCACGGGGCCGGCCCCTGACAACAGATGTTTTATGACCTGCTTGAGTCTTTCTGAATTAGTACTTCTTTTAGTAATTTTAATAATTTGATTACATTGATGTGGCCTGAATGAAAAGGGCACTATTACCTCCACAGTGGCTGCCTCAGCTCTGGTTTAGCTTAGAATGCACTTTACTCTTTTCCTGTTTCATGAAAATGGAGCACAGAAGCCATTCCCCTGGAGAAAGTGCATGGCCAGTCTTGCTACAGGTGCAGCCTAAGCCGGTCCAAGAAGTGGGGGTGTAGAGTGGTGGCCATCAGATCAGAGCTTGGGGAGATCCCTGTGGCTTGCCCCTCCCCCCATTCTTTCTAGGCTGAGTTCATGAGACCCACCAGCCCACAGACAACCTATCCAAGTGGTCCACAAAAGATACCAGATATAATCTTCATTATTTATAGAATTTGGCTTTTCCTGGTGCCTGGTTACCCCTAGACACTCTGCTCATTTCCCCTAGTTGCTTCCTCCTGTGAAGGAGGCCTCAAGGCTGTTGGTCTGGCCCCATTTCAGGTCCCTCCCCAGCTCCTCCCACCCACCCCCAGTCTCTAGACAGAGCAACAGGCTTCCTCTCAATATCTCCCTCCCTGGCTTGCAGGCCCCAGGCCCAGGTGTATCAGCCCACGTCGCCCAACGCAACCCCATTCCTGGCATCTTATGACCCTCTTGCCCTGGGCCTCTTTTTTTTTCCAGAGGAATTGTGAGAGTGACACAGAGGAGGACATTGCCAGAAGGAAGGCCCTCCACCCCCGGAGGAGAAGCAGTACTTCCTAACTGGGCCGGCTCTCCATGGTCACCAGGGAGGCCCAGGACCAGTGGAGCCCCTGTCTGTACAGACTCTTGGTTTCCGCTCATCACCAGCACCCAGGCATTCTGCATTCCTGAACACTTTGCAAGAGAGGTGGGCCTGCAGGATTCAGAAGAATTTTCAGGGGAGCCAGGAGACCCTGGGAGCTGTGGCTGTCTCCTACAGAGGCGGCTCCGGCATTCCCAAAGCTCTTATTCTCCATGAAACGGCTTTCACCTTACTGCCAACCTCAGAGCCTGGGGTGGGAGTGTGGACTTAAGAAAATGATGCATATGAACATCATCTTCGTGGGTGAAGGTCAGACTCAGGCAGCTATCCACAAGGGATGAGGGAGTGCAGAGCCAGCCTGGTCAAAAGTACACCAGGAAGACAGAGGCCTCCCCCACGGGAACAAGACAAGTGAGGGAAGTGAATCCTGGGGTGTGAGGGACCAATCCTGTGACCTCCCAGAACCCACATGGGGTCAGCATGTCAGGCTGACCAACATATCAGGCCTCCTAAAGCAGCCCATTGCCAGCCCACTGTATTGTGATTTCCTTCATTTTTATTAAACTTCTGGTTTACCTGATGCTTGGCTTCTTTTAGGGCTATCTGCATCTGATTTTCTTCAGCTCAGGTGCCTGTGACTCTGAGGGAGCACCCAGGGTGGGAGTGCTGAGTAGACAGTACCTCGAAAGGTCATACTGAACCACCCCCTCTGGGCTACAGGGCACTTATCTTCTACACCCTTCCCTAAGGTTTTCAGCCCAAGAAGATCAGCCCATGGGAATGGCCCAGTGGCGTAGTGGTTAAGTTCACATGCTCTGCTTCGGTGGCCCAGGGTTGGCAGGTTCAGATCCTGGACACGGACCCAGCTCTGCTCATCAAGCCACGCTGTGGCGGTGTCCCACATAAAATAGAGGAAGATTGGCACAAATGTTAGCTCAGTGACACTCTTCCTCAAGCACAAATAGGAAGATTGGCAACAGATGTTAGCTCAGGGCCAGTCTTCCTCACAAAAAAACGAAAAAATCAGCCAAGATACAGCATATAATGCCTGTGTTCCCACTACCCCTATTACCATTACCCTGCTGGTGTGGGCTGAGTTGTGTCTCCAAACCCCTAGTACCACAGAATATGCGTAAATTTGGAGAGAGGGTCTTTAAAGAGGTAATTAAGTTAAAATGAGGTTACTGGGGTGGGCCCTAATCTAATATGGCTGGTGTCCTTATAAGAAGAGGAGATTTAAGACATGAAAGGAAAACCACGTGAAGACATAGGGAGAAGATGGCCAATGATAAGCTAAGGAGAGAGGCCTCAGAAGAAACCAACCCTGCTGATACCTCAGTCTCAGACTTCTAGCCTCCAGACTGTGAGAAAATAAATGTCTGTTGTTTAAGCCCCCAGTCTGTGCTGCTTTGTTAAGGCAGCCCTAAAAAACTAATACACCTGCCAACTATGGCCAAGATAGGGGCAGGGGACTTTTTAAGGATGTGGATGGAGAAGGACCCACAGGGAGAAGGGAGAAGAAAAAGAGATGGATTACCTGGACCCTTGAGTGAAGATGGTAAGGGAACTGTAACAACATAGAAATCTGGGCCCTGCTTTCCAGGCCGAAAGAATGGTGTTGCTGACCAGAAAGCCAGGAGAAGGGCCTTGGAAGCCAGAATAAAAAGGATCAGGGAGAGGCACTGAGACTGAGGAAGCACATGGGAAGAGGTGGAAGGAAAGGGAAAGTTTTGGAAGGTGAGTGGGGGAAAAGTGAGCCAGGAGGGAGAGAGGAGAAAACAGTAAGATGAGCAGAAAGGAAAGGGCCCGGGGGAAGGGAGCTTCCCCCAAAGCTGTGCTCAGTTAAAAGGCAAATCTTTAAAGAAGTCTGAGGGTGCCCTGCCCCAAAGTACTTGCCCATGTGTTTGTAGGATGCTGCATTAATATTTCACAAATGCACGTATAAATATTTTAGTGTGCTGCACTTTAAGGTCGATCTCACTGGCTTTCTTGACTCCAGATCTTAGATTGCATTTGCCTTTTCCACTCGCATATTTATTTGCTGAAAACCTTATTTTGGAAGCAAATGAAGGCCATATCATAAGAAGTGAGCCATAAAATCTCTATGAAAGAAAAGTCAAGTCCTGTGCTCTACAGGCAATCAAGTAGATACATGTGAAAAGAGCTAAATTGAGGTCAGGGATATGGCAAGGAATTTCATCTGGCACAGGCTTGTAGAGCTTTCTTTCCGTTTAGTTCCCAGCTTGATGTCATCCTCACATTGTTCTGTCCACTGTTGCTGTACCCCAAAGAATAATGTCTTCCTTGGTGGTCTGCTGAGAGAATCCCATTCTAAGCAAACCTTAATACACTTAGGGATTGGAGCAGTGGAAGAGCTGTGAACAATGATTAACTGATATTTCAAAAAGCAGAAACACAGTTGGTGACCTCCCATTAATAGTTTCTCTCTTCCTGTTTTTTCCTTTCTCCTACTATTTCTCTTTTTCTCTCCTCCTCCACCAATTAGCATGGCACAATATATATTTGAAGTACATATTTTAGTAATGTCTGTACTTATTGAATAAAATTCATGTTCCCATTCTTAATCTGAAAAACAGTTGATTATATTATCTAGGGAGAAATAATTTTGTTAAGTATTTTTTCCCCTGTGGATCAGGATCCTCCACCCCTGAGCTAGAAGACAAATGAAAGAAAAAAAAAAAAGAAACTCACAATTTTTAAAAACCTTTTCTGGAATAGGAACATTTCCTGTGCAGCATTTCATTTAATCCTCTTTATAACCTTGTAAGGGAAATGAGAGCCCCATTTATATAGAAGAGGAAGCTGAGACTCAGCAGAGCTGAGAAATTTGCATGAAATCACACAGCTGGAGTAGCTGCAATCTGGATTCCAGCCCAGTTTTGCCTCCCCACAAATCTACATTCTTCTCTACTTCTCCTGGAGAAACAGTGTTGAGTGAAAAAAAGCATCCCAAAGAACCATATACAGTAGAATACTATTTTTATAAAGCTCAAAAACTATATCATACGTTGTTTAGGGATACATGCAAACATGATAAAACTATATTTTAAAAGCAAGGCAATGACTACACTCAAAATTCAAGGTGAAGGCCAGCCCCATGGCGTAGTGGTAATGTTCAATGCACGCCCCTTCAGCAGCCCAGTTTCACAGGTTCGGATCCCGGGTGCAGACCTACACCACTCCTTGGCTATGCTATGGCAGCAGCCCACCTATAAAGTGGAAGGAGGTTGGGACAGATGTTAGCTCAGGGCTATTCTTCCTCAGAAAAAAAAAAAATCAAGGTGAAGCTTACCTCTGAGCAACTGAGATGGGGAGGAGGATAAGGGAGGGTGCTAGGCTATTGGCGGTGTTCTAGCCAACGCTAAGTTCACAGTGGGCTCACAAGAGTTTGTTTTATTTTTGTGCATGCTTACACATGAGTTAGGTATTCTTTTGTGCATATCAAATATTACATCAAATAATAAAAGGAGGAAGTGAGGTAAAAAAAATCAACCCAAATGGCCACCAGATGCCAGAGTGGACAGGACATGGAGGCTGCATGGGGATTGTCCCTGAGTGTGCTTCTTCCCTCACGACTGGATGGCAGGCTTTTCTCTGTGTTCTTTGACTGGCACTTTGATCAGAGGCCATCCTGCCACCCTATGAGAATACCTGGGCTAGATTATTAGTCCCATTTTAAAGAGAAGGGGTAGAAAACCCCCGCCCCTCCCTGCTTTGCCTCCCCAGTCACCTCCTCCCCTTGGAATTGCCCAAGGACTCTGGTCTGAGGACATCTTCTGAGCCCAACGAGGCCAAGTTTGCCAACTCATGCTCTGGGTGCCTTATGTCTCTCTGGGTTTACACCCAGAGGCTGCCTGGGGTTTGAAAAGCCATCTGGGCTACCCACAGCTCCTACGCAGCCCTGCACTTGGGTTTCTTCATCTCAGTTTGAATTGAAAGAAGGTGAGCCTATGTCTTTGCTCAATTCCCTTTTCTAGTTCTTCACAGTTCTTATTATATTTCACCACTCAGAGCCAAAAGGCCCAGGCTCAGTCCTGCCACTTGTCAACTGTTGCATCTTGGCCTTGTCGTTCAACCTTTCTGATCTTTGAATTTTTCATCTGTGAAATGGCGATAATAACATCAATGTTACTTGTCATGAGTGCCTCATTGAGACCAACTGTGTAATTTAATCGCACTCAGACTACAGGCAACTCTGAGAAATGTAAAAGGAGAATAGTGGCCAATAGTGGCACTCAACCCTGGTGGCCTGAACTCTGAGTGGAGGTCTCCTGGGGCCCGGATGCGCTCTCCCTCACTTCTTCCATTCCAGCACACCTGTGTGGTGCCTGATTCTGCACAGACACTCGACGGAGGTTTATTACACACAGGATACAGTGTGCTGGAGGCTCTCAGCTGGCTGTGCAATTCCCACCCCTCCGGAGGGGCCTGCTGGGGGGCCAGAGGCTGCACCTGGCCGCTGGAGTCAGGGCGCTGGAGGGCGGTTTCCTGCTGCTTTGTCTTTTCTCTCAGGGCTGTAGCTCACCTCAAGGGGCATCACAACTCTTTGAAGAAGTAAATGCAGGCCACCAACTCTTTGCCCCACCCTGTTTTGTTCTTTTTGACATCGTATTAGTCAGCTCAGGCTGCCATAACAAAACCCCACAGACTAGGCAGCTTAAACGACAGAAATTTATTTTCTCACAGCTCTGGAGGCTGGAAGTCCAAGATCGAGATGTCAGCAGGGTTGGTTTTCTGTCTCATTGTCCTGTAGACGGCCGGCAGTCTTCTCCCGCTATTCCTGTCTGTGTGCTAATCTCTTCTTATAGGGACACCAGCCATGCTGGATTAGGGCCCACCCTAGGGGATTCATGTTAACTTAATCACCTCTTCAAAGGCCTTATCTCCAAATACGGTCACAGTCTGAGGTGCTGGGGGTTCGGGCTTCAACATATGAAACTGAGGGGACATAATTTAGCCTGTAACAGGTGTGAGCATATTTAATTCTTCATTTAAAGAGAGCAAGTGTTTTGCCTTCTTGTTTTGTATCCAGCTTTGAATGCCCCTGGGAGCTGGAGCTGTGGGCCTGAACTGGCACAGCCTACCCCGGGTGTGTGAGCTCCAGCATGGCGTGTGCCTGGCAGAGCAGGGACTGACGTCTTTGTAGACATTATATTCCAGATGCCCTTTGAAGCATCAGAAGCCCTGGCTCTTACTCAGACGTCAGTGCTGATGCCCAATAGACAACATTTGGGATGCTGTAACTCTGCTGTGGTTGGTGTATATACACCTTTCCAACTCTAGTTTGAGAAATGAAGTATCGGTTTTATAATGTACCCAAAAAAGTGACTTCAGGGGAATAGTGAGTTAAGGTGAGGTGAGCTAAGGTGAGGAAGGAGTGAGGAAGAATTATGTTGTCGTTGAAGTTTCCAGATATACTTCAAATCACCAAACTAAGCGCTGCATTGACGTGGCCGCTTAACTTGTCTATGCACGTTGCCCTGTGAACAGGCATGGAATGGAGCGGAGTCTGCATCTAGAGCTGGCCAGCAAGAGGGAGGGCAGATGGGGTGCTCACGAGGTTTGTCCAGAGGAGCCAGGCAGCCTGAACAAAGGGACGTGCAAGTTTTCCATCTATGAATGAGAGAAAATTCTGGATCGAGAGCTCTTTGAGAAGGACTGTGTCTGATAGCATTTATGAAGGGCCCATAATGTGACTGCCTGGCACATAGTATGACTACTGAAGATCTGAGGAGGGAAGGCAGGGTGGAAGGGATGAAGGGAAGAAGGAAGGAGAGAAGCAGTGGCAGCAGTGGCAGCTGTGGAGGTGTCCCCCTCAGATCTCCCTTCTAAGGAGAACCCGCAGTGAGGAGCTCTGTTGGCTGCCAGCCCCCAGCTGCCAGCACCTTAGGCATTTACCAGACCATTCACACTGAAGCCACATTCTCCCCAGGTTGCTTTCAGCCAACTATTGAGCATGAGGGGGTGGGGGTAGCAGGTATTAGAACCAGGGCGTTCCTGTCAGTGTGGGACCCCCTAGTCCTCGCTCTGGGGCTCTCCACCCACCTAGCCGAGACTCTCAGAGCTGCACTGCAACCAGAGGCCCTTCCTGTCCAATCCTCCTTCCTTCCCTCTCTCCTTTCTTAGGGGTCAGACCTCCATCTGATCTGAAAGCTCTCCCTTGCCTACTCCTGCTTCCTCACCCTTTATCTTTCATAGATACTCTCCTCACCCAGACCTCTTACACTTCTGACTCCATCTTGGCATCTGCTTCCCAGAGGACCTGAGCTGACCCAAGGAGAGAGGGAGAAGGGAGGGCAGTTTGAACTCTTGCCTTCTTTTTGTCTCCACTGATCTGTTTTGGCAGGCATGGACAGACAGAGCCATCCCACTCACCTTATAGCTGGGTACAGAGCAGTTAGTGCTCAATTTGTGTCTTTTTAAAAAGTGATGGCGGTTTGTGTCTTTGGCTAAAAAGCATTTCTCAAAGTAAAAGCTAACCCACTGATTCAGCCATTTCTCCTGTCTCTCATCTTGAATCCCAAAATCCTGAACGTGGCCAAAGATGCGCCTTCTCAACTGGCCCCTGCCTGTTGCTCCAGCCTTGGGGCCCTTTGCTCACGTGCTCCAGCCTCCGGACCAGGAGCACCGTGTGTTCCTCACAGGTGCAGGCTCCTTCCTGCCTGCTTCAGGACCTGGGCATGGTCTTCTGTCCACAGTGTCCCCTCTTCCACCCCAAACCCTACCCACTCTCTACCTTTTTAGAAGTAACTCCTAATTCTTTAGGTCTCAAGTTAAATGACATTTCCTGTGACCCTCCCCCCTTTCTGGAAGAGATTAGGTCCCCCTCCTACAACCTCTCACTGCACCTTTGTGACACTCATTAATTTTAATTAAATATTGTATTAGTTGACTAGGGCTGCCATAGTAAAGTACATAGTCTGGGTGCCTTAACCACTGAACTTTATTTTCTCACAATTTTGGAGGCTAAAAGTCCAAGATCAAGGTGTCAGCAGGGTTGGTTCCTTCTGAGGTCTCTCTCACTGGCTTGTAGATGGCCGTCTTCTCCCTGTGTCTTCATACGGTCTTCCCTCCCTGCGTGTCCTAATCTCTTCTTATAAGGACACCAGTCATATTGAATTAGGGCCCACCCTATGACCTCGTTTTACCTTAATAACCTCTTTAAAGAGAATTTACCTCCAAATACGGTCGTATTCTGAGGTACTGGGGGTGAGGACTTCAACATAGGAATTTTAGGGTGGGGATGGGCAGGACACCATTCAGCCCATAACAAATACTTACTTTAAGAATTACTTGGGGGTGCCGGCCCAGTGGCGTAGTGGCTAAGTTTGCACACTCTGCTTTGGCGGCCTGGGGTTCACAGGTTTGGATCCTGGGTGTGGACCGGCACACCGCTCGTCATGCCATGCTGAGGCAGCATCCCACATACAAAAAAATAGAGGAAGCTTGGCACAGATGTTAGCTCAGTGACAATCTTCCTCAAGTGAGAAAAAGACTTACTTGGGTTTTTGATGTTTCTCTCCTCTGGTGGGCCATAAGCTGTATGAGAGCAGGACTGGGTCTCTATTTGCTGTTTTCTGTGCAGTGCCTATGGGTGCTCAGTAAGTATTTACAAAATGAATTAATGAATGAGTTATCATTCCTTGGTTGGTCCAAAATTGCAAGGATAGCTGCAGGACGTTAGAGTGGCAAGAAGCCAAAATAGAGTCCTTGGAACCAGGTGCTGGGCAGCCACCCTCTCCCAGCTCACCTGTCCCTCAAGGCCGTACTAAGTTCAATAGCATTGATGTTGAAGGCCTACTATGCGTTAACTTTTGTCTGGCCTTAAAGGATGGGTAACCTTCTGATAGGAGAAGGAGAGAGAAGGTATGGGTTAGTGTTCTAATTGCTAGTCCTTATGCCTTCCCATGGCTGGACTTGGGAAAGTTACCAAATAAATGAAAGAGTGACACTTCTTTTCTGGGTGTTGAATTAGTAGTTCTACCATTTTCCCTTCCTCTAGCCATCATGACCCTGGTTCCAGGTCAGAGACCCAGAGAGCCAGTGGCCACCTGTTGAGTTTGGAAGAGGTGTTCAGGGTCAGGCGTAGAGGACAGATCTGACTCGGGCTGAGTCCTTTGGAGGAGTATGTGTATGTGTGTGTGCATCAGTGATGTGTCTGAGTTTTTGGTGTGTGTCTGTCTTTGTTTCTGTATGTGTGCATCTGACTATGTGTGTGTGGGTGTCTGGGTGTCTGAGTGTGTGCATCTGTCTCTGGGAGTGTATCTGGGTGTCTGGGTATTGTCCAAAAGGACTCATGGGGAAAGTGCCTCTGGGCCCAGGCTTTGCAGTCTCTGTTCTAATGCTGTCAGACCTCTGAGGCTGGTCTATTTGACATTCTAGGGGATGGGATTGAGGACAGCCACATCTGCTGAGTCATAAGGATGTGGGCTCTATTTACAGTTGGACATATCTCCTTTCACATATAGGGAGGGGAAATTTCAGATGGGCTGGCTGACCCTGCACTCTTTCAGAAGGTCATGACCTCAGCCAGCCCCAGGAAGGAGCGGAAACGAGAGTGCTCATGAGACCTAGAGTTTGGCAGAAGGTGAGCTGAGACCCGAGTGTTCCCTAGCTGGTCCCCTGGGTCATGGCTTTCTCAGGACGTTCCCATAACCAAGCTGCTGGCTTTAAAACTGACTGACGGGCACTCCCTGGTGTGGAAGGAAACCAGGGCGGGTTGCCCTGAATGGTATCAACTGCAGATCTCGCCAAACTCTTACAATTAGTGCTGACCCTGGGAGGCCCCACCAAGCCATGAGTCCAGACTCTGGAAAATCCTTCTCTTCCCTCTCCAAACCAACCAACCAACAAATAAACAAAAACACCACAATGGTAAGCTTAGCCACAATGCAATCAAGTGAGTCTTTCAAGCTTGTCTGATTTAACAGTAAAATTTCCCCCAGGGATGGCAGGGGCAGGAAGCCTCAGCCACAGGCTTCTTGATTGGAATGGGTTTCACAGGTTCTTTCCTAAGAGCGGATGGGGAAGGGCAGGAGGGCATCATGTGTACCTGGTAGGGCACCATGAATGAGGAAAGGGTTTGAACAGGGCCTGGGAAGTAAACACACACCTTCTGAGCGTTTACAGGTGCCTGGCGTGGGCTAGGCACTGTTCCCAAGGAACCCAGGCTGGCAGCAAACCTGTACATATTCAGCTTACCCATAGATGAGCTGCTTCCTTCAGCCCATGAGACTGGAGGCACAGGTGTGGATGAGGTGAGGGAAGGGGTTGTGGGTGCATCAAGGAGGGGTTGGTCTTTCTGAGGAGGTAGGCTGGCCTGGAGCAGGGGAGCCCCACCACTGGTCACTTCTCCTATTCAGACAATGAAGACCACTGACACAAACTCATGTTCACCTACCATCACTTGCCTCTGGAAGATCCAGCCAGCCTGTGGGGCCTTGTGGGTCTGGAATGCAGGGCAGTGGGTTTGATGGGGGTCAGGATCTCCTGGGGAGAGAGGGGCCTGAGAAGGAGGTTGGGGTGGTCAGTCCCTGCCTAACTAGGGACCTCAGGGACTTTGTGGGTGCTCATCCAACCCCACTGAAGATGCCCAGAGTTGACAGGGAGCTCTTGATCTCCTGGCAGGACCCTCAAGAGCTGGTGTCAAACTGTTCACATTGTTACAAGTTCTTTCTCAGATTGAGTTCAAATCTGCCTCCCCGAAGATCCATCCATTGTCCTGGTTCTGTCTTCTGGGGTCACATCTATTTAACAAATACGTAGACAAAGATGGAAATGACAGTCCGTGACTTCAAGGGGTCCACAGGCCAGTGAGAAGGACAGCTATTACACAGGGCAGGATGAAACAGGGGCTAAGCTGCAAGCTGAGGGAGGAGTCCTTCATCCTGACTGATGGGGGCCCAGGCAGGCAACCAGAGGAGGTGGCATTTGAGATGGGCTTGAAGGATAAGGGGATTTGTGTGTGTGGAGGGGACTTGGAGTCCAGGCCAGGAACCGCTGGAGCAAAGACACAGGCAGGAGAGAGCAGGGTGTCTCCTGAGGATGTGGAGTGGCCTGGCAGGATGGGGGCCTGGAGAGGAGGGGAGCTGTAGGGGTGAATCACAGAGGGCCTTGAACCCAGGCCTGGGCCTTTATTCAGTGAGCATGGGGAAGTCCAGAGGTTTTGTGAGATGTTATCAGAGCTGTGGTTTACATCCATGATTCTCAAAGTGTGGCCAGCACTTTTCTAAATTGTTAGAAATGCATATTCTCAAGCCCCACTCCAGCCCTCCTGAATTAGAAACTCTGGGGGTGGGACCAAATGGTCTGCTTTAACAAGCCCTCCGGGGGATTCCATGCCCTAGTTTAGAAAAATAGCCCTGAGCACGGAGGGAAAGCTGGATGAGGTGGGGGGTAGGAGGAGGGGGAGCAGTTAGGGGCTATGAGAATCATCTGAATGGGGCAGGAAGCAGGCCTCATGTGGGGAGGGGGCAGGAAGAGTTAGACAGATTTGGGTTCCAGCCGCTTACCTTCCAGCTCCGTGACCCTGGGCAAGGGACTTGCCTTTCCTGGGCCTCAGTTTCTGCATCTTCAAATGGGAGTCACAACTGGAGGATGGTAGGAGATTGCCAACAACCCTTCCTGCTTGCACAGGACCGAGGAGTTATGGGACATGGGATTTTCAGTGCTAAAACCAGGAGCGTCCAGGGCAAACCCAGATGGTTGGTTCCCTATGCCCTATACGATGTCCAGAGACAAACACTGTTCAGGATATTTACAGTGGAATGGGCAGAGGATGGAGTTGCTGAGGGGCCCAAAACCCATTCTTGGGCACTTTGGTGGCAGCTAAAGTTGCCCTCTTGCCTCCTGCTTCTTGTGCCTGTTGGGCCTGGCAGGGGCCCTTCCCACAATGCCTCTGCCCTGGTCTGGCTCTGGAGACCAGCAGAAAAGGAGATGGGGCCCAGGTCAGTGGCAAGGGCACAAGGTTGGCTCCCCGTGGCTGCATTGCTGGCCCAGTGCCTGGGTCACATGAAATACAATATGGCTGAGGCCTCCTAGACCCTGCTGATGATGCTGGAGCCTCAAAATACCCAGTGCCTTGGCCTGGGCGCCTGGCTGACTCCTCTGGGCTAGGAGTCAGGAGAGCGGCTATGGTGTCTGTTAGCCCATTACTCTGGTCTCAACTGGGTTCTCACCACTTTAGCCAGGGGCCTCTGCAGGGGGGTGCAGGACTCTGTGGCCTCTCATCTTTCCTACAGGTCGCGTTTTTTAAAATAGGGCCCTGAGGTGTAAAACCACATAGAAAGGTGAACCATGGAAGCTTTCTCGGAAAAGTGGGCGGCTTCTTTCTGAAGACCCCAAGGAACCTCTCCATGTGTCTTGCTGGTCCATGTGCTCACCCATGGACCACTAACAGAGATGGGGATGGATAAAGGTGATTTGTTTAGGCCTGAGACCCAGGGCCTTCGAGCCTCAGGCAGAATCAGCTTCCTTCTAAACTGGTAGGGGGTACTGAGGGCATTGCCAAGAGCAGGGGAGCAGACGTTGGAAAGGACCTAATGTCCCCCTCATTGTCTTCCCCTTTCCTGCTGGGCGGTGCTCTTTACCTTGTTCTGCTGCTGGGCTGCCCTCCACTCATTCAGAGTTGCCTCATGAATAAACTCTCTGGAATTCACATGAGGCTCCCCACTCCCCCATGCACCCATACTTGCCCAGGAGCCAGGCCTGCTACAGCCTCCAAAACCTGCAGGCCCTGCCCACATCTACCCCTCTTCCCTGGAAAGAAGCTTCAATCCCAGGCAGGAGGTGCTAGTCTCAGGTGTGGAAACACTGGATTTGAAGTTGGGCCAGGCATCTGGATCTAAATCTCAGTTCTGGCACCTTCTTGGCTGAGTGACTTTCAGCAAGGAACTGAGCCTCAGTTTCCCCTCTTGTAGAATGGGCATGACAACATGTTCCTTGCAGGGCTGCGGTGAGGATTCAGGGGAATGAACTAATGCATGTGAGCTAATATAATCAGTGCCCAGTACCTTGCACTCAGAAAGTGATTGTTGCTGCAACAACCACACTTCGTATTGACATCGTACAGGAAAAGAATAAGAATAAATACATCCGTGAGGAAACTGGAGCAAAGGGAGAGGAGGATAGAGACTCCTTGCAGTATTTCTGCCCCTGGTGACCACTCTGGTGACCGCAAAGCAAGCGGTTGGCAAGTGCCCTAAGGTGAGTAAGGGGCCATGCCTCCGCAGCCTCTCCACACCGAGGCTGGGTGTGTGGCCCCCATAGGCTGCACGCTCTGCAAGCTGGGGTTAGTTAGAGAGCCTCACCGCCAGGCCATGAAGCACATTCTGCTCTCCACACATCTGGCTCTGCCATCCAGGACCCCACGCCGCTGCCCTGACCACCACGAAGTGCAGCTGCAGCAGCTGCCCTCTTCCTTCCTGTCTGTGCCAGGGCCAGTTTGGGTAGGAGAAGCAATGATAACAGTGGCCCCACTTGTCCTGTGCCTGCCTCGTGTCAGGTGATGGGCATATATTATCTTTAGTCTTCTCAACAATCCTGAGAGAGAGCTATTGTCTCCATTTCACAGATGAGGAAAACCGAGGCTCAGAGCGGTGAATGATTTTTTTCTAAGACCACAAAGCTAGCAAACTAACTGGAGAGTTCAGGTTCAAATCCAGTTCTATCTGGCTCCAAAGCCCAAGAACAATGGGGAGAAGAAGACTCAAGGTCCAGCTCAGGGTCATCCGTCAGCTCACGTGGGACTGCGGCGAGTACCTCCGCTGGTCCTCAGTTTCCTCACCTGTGAGTCAGGTGATGCCTAAGGTCATGATTCTGTTCTCCTGGCATCTAACTTCTTGGAGGTTCTCTGCTGCCATGGGTACATAGTACAGCCAGCGCAGAATTGTAACACTGGTGACCTTGCTATTTCCTCTTGTGAGGCTCTTCCTCTGGCCAGGCTGGTGTCTTCCCACCCCAGACAGCTCTGAACCCTGTAGTCACTTCTCCCAGGCTGCTTTGCCCTGTTCTCCGAACATTCCTGCCCACAGCATCAAACAAAAACTTTTCGGTCTAGTGTCCCATCTGCCTTGGGTTCTGCCATCTTTGAGAGGACCTAGGAGGGAAGCTAAGATGCTAACCTGAATGAAGAGTGAGGGGCTAATGGGCTCTGCATTTTAACAGGAGCTGCTAGAAGCAGTGTCATAATCCAAAAGATCAAGTGACCAACTTAGTAACTTCACCAGTGTCTCTCTGAGTCCCCTAACCCCTTGCTCGTTCATTGTGATCTTTGCGCTATCTTGCTCTCTGGCTAGAGAAAGAGCTTGATGGAGCCCCAGGCCTACTGGAGGAATGAGTGGATCTGGATCTGGATCTGACCCCACCCGTGGGAACTGCAGCCTCTTCCTGAACTCCCTCCTCACCTCAGCCAGGCCTGGATTTATTCCTTGGTAGCTAAAGAAGAAATAAGAAGGTGGAAGGAGGGAGGGAGAACGTTTAGGATTACCAGGATTTCTTTTTCCTCAGTCTTTCCAGTGCTGAGCCCTCCTAGCACTGCGGCCACAGAAAGCTCCCAGGAGCCAGGCTACTCTTTTGTAGGGCAGGGGAGTAAAGTTATCAGTAGTAACAAAAGAGAAGAGAATTAACATTTATGAAGTTCTTGCTATGCACAGGCATTGTTTCAGACTGGTGTGCAGACTTTCCCTGACTTATATCAGTGCCCATTTGGCAGATGAGAAAACTGAGGACCTGAGACATCAAGCCATATGAGATAATAAGGCTAGTAGATGGCGGAGTCAGAGTTTGAAGCCAGGTCTAATTAAAGTCCACGTGCTGTGTGCTCCTGCAGGCCGCTTCTGGGTGGCTCCTTGGGACACAGAGGCTATGGAACTCTAGGAGCTATGCCTCATTCCAATCGAGACCCAGACAAGCAGCCCTGGATGCTGACTGTGTGCCCACTGAAGCCACCCCCACTCAGCCTGTGAACACAGTGCCACGTTGCCCTCAGTCCTTGTCTGTATCTGCCAGGCATTCCCACGAATTTTTCATAGGGATGCTTGGAATCTTGTCTGGCTAAGGCCACCAGGTGGCGCAGCACAGGCCGTGAGACCTTGACTCCTGGATCTAAGGCTCAGCCAGTTCTTAGGGATGTTCTATGACAGGCCAGGATTCCCCACAGAGGTTCCTGGGCAACTCTGAAAAACAGGGCCCTGAAAGTCTGGTTTGATATTCTGAATTGGGTTCCAGGAATCAGCCATTATTTTAAAACTGTGTTTTTTAATCTTCTGAATGAGCGAAGTATCATACACATGGTTCAAAAATTTAAAAGTATGAAAACATGTAGAGACAAATCTCCCTCCACTCTCCAGCAGGTATTCACTATTATTAGTTACTTGTGAATCCTTCTAGAGATTATACATATGTATATAATATACATATATATAAGAGCACATATATAATAATATATATGGATATATATTCTTTCCCCTTTTTTACACAAATGGCTGCGTATCTTTTTACTAACTGATTTTTATTTTGTCATATGCAATTTCAGAATTTTATGCCTAATCATAAATTTTATAAGAAGGAAAAGACGTATTGCAGTCTTCTACTAGATTAGACTAGTTGCCATTTAAAGCAATAAAGTGACTGATCTGAATCATTTTATTTGATCACATATAGCTAAGATATGAAACGTGTGCATTCAACAAAAGAAGCAAAATGAAGAATTTTGATTAAAGTAACAAGATAAGTAAGATATTATTTTGTTGTCTAGCAAAACATAGGTTATCACAAGTAAAAATATTAATATTCAATAGCTACTGATTTGGTAGAAATACGAATATCTCAGCCATGATCCTTACTATAAAAGTGCACTTGGTTTTTGATTGGCCAGTCTCAAATTGTGGTTTGAGGACTGTTTCATAGTCTGAGTCACCAGCTTTGTGAGCCTTGCTTATTTTGTCTGTCTTCAGTGTTAAACCCTTGTGTGGCAGCCTTGATTCTTGCTTGCACAAGGCTGTCCAAAAACTTCTGGTCATCGTGCTGTTCCCATTCAACTTTCAAGCAATCCACTCATTTGACTTAATGGAAGCCGAAATAACAGGACGCTTGTAATGGCTGTGTTGGGTTCTTTCCAGATGTCGTTCAGCCTCTTTGCGTTTGGGAAGGTCGGCTGCCATGATAACCACTTGGGAGTTGGCCCTTAACCTCCCACTGTATGATGATGCGAAACCACTGGTTGTACATTTTCAAGTACCCTCGGGATGGGGTGGCACTTGCCCGGTTCCCCAACCATTGTGACCTGTGGGACCTGCTTCCAAGGTGTGGGTGTCTGGTTGCCTCTTGGGGTGAGAGTATTGCGTATTATAAATACTGCTCTGTGCCTTGCTTTTTTCACGTAACAGTATAGAGATTTTCTTCCATATCAGTTCATAAAAGCTTCCTTATTCTTTGTTATGGTTGTATATATGGTTGTATATGTATGGTTGTATAGCAGCCCACCGTATGGATGAAACACATTTTTACCAGTTTCCTAATGATGGATATTTAGGTTATTTCCTTTGCTGTCACAAGCAAGGCTATAATGAATAACCTTGTACATATGTCATTTCATACATGCATAATATCTGAGGGTAAATTCCTGGAGGTAGAATTGCTAGATTAATTGGTATGTACAGTTTTAATATTTACAAATATAGCAAAATTGCCCTTCATAAGGGTCATACCAATTTATGGGAAATTTAAGGGAAAGTATGACAGTACTTGCTCCTCATCAGCTTCACCAGTACAGTGTTTTATCAAACTCTAAGATCTTTGCTAATCCAATAATTTGAAAAATTGGTATCTCAGCATTTCTTTCATTACAAGAGAATTTGTGGGAATTTTTTCTTATTTTTAAGATCTATTTATATTTCCTTTTCTGCGATTTGTCTGGGGAATCTCGTTTACAAAATGTTTCTCACTTATAACCTTAGACAAGACACAAAAACATAATATCTTAAAGGAAAAGACGGATATAGGTAACTCCATTCAAATCACAAACTTCTATATAATAAAAAATACCGTAAAAAAGTTGAGACATAAGAGGAAAGAAAAATATTTACAAAAATATTTCCAATATATCTTGAAAGATGAACTTTCAAAGAAAGGGAAAAGGCCAGAGTTCTGACTGTCCACCATCCCTCACCATGTTTACAGCTTGCAAGGAGGGTGCTCATGCCACATGACTCCTCAAAAAAGCCCACTGAAGTAGGTGTTATCATTTCACAGATGAAGACTTGGGGTTCAGAGAGGTTAAGTGATGTGCCCAAGGTTACACAGCTGGGGAGAGGAGATAAGGTGTCGTGTCTCCGCTGCACACAGCTACAGCTATGTGGAGACCTAAGCACCTGCTCTGACTTGGCCGCTATCCCTGGGGAACGTTGAGCAGGTCTCTCCTCTCTCCACCCTCTTCTTTTTGTCTACAAAATGGCAGGATTTTTAAGACCTTGCTAGCTCTAGACTTCTGTGTGTGGTGGGGATGGTGGAGAAAGGTAGGAGTGAAGCGTAGGGCGGGGTTTGTGGGGATGTGCTGTGGAGGTGTGTCCACGATATATAGGCACGTGTGTGGTATATGTACAGTGAGGGCATTTCTGCAGGCTAAGAGCCCCTTCCAGGGAGTTCATGGGCTCTTGCAACAAGGCACTTCCATCCAGCCTGCCTCTGATTCGTGTCAGCAAGGCAGGCTCCTGAGCAGTGGCGGGCATTGAGCCACCACCCGCTTTTGTCTGCAGGGCCCTCTTACTGTGCTTCTTCCCCCTTTTCCAGAGTTAATTGTACTCGAGCTCATCCTCAGGCTCTTCCTTCCTGATTTTGAAGGAAAGGGAATGCAATAAGCTCACCCCTTTGAGACAGGTGCATTCTAAGGAGGCCCTGTAAGGAGAGGACAATGCTTCACCCTGAAGGAAGGCAGCCATTATAGCTGCGGATGAGGCTGATGTTCTCATAGATGCTCGAGTAGGGGCTCATATCCCATAGATACTGACGTGGAGGCCTGGAGTCACCTTCCCACCCAGTCAGCCCTGTGACGATCTGGACAATTGACCTTACCACAGACTGGAGGTCAGTGAACTATGATGGGACCCATGAGATCCAGCCACATAGCCTGCTGGGCAGATGTCTCCAAGGCCAGGCTGGGGCAGGGGTGAGACCAGGGAAAAGGCCAGCCCTGCCCCTACTCTCCTCACACAGCACTACAAATGGGGCCTCGTTCACCCAGCATGGGCACATAACTTGACTAATGGCCAATCAACATTCTCTTTGAGAAAGAGAGAGAGAGACAGAAAGAAAGCGAGGGAGGGAGGGAGAAAAGCACTGGATAAACAAACTTTGAAAGTTAAAATCTAAAACAAAACACAAGAACAAAATAAAGATGCTATCTATAAATACAATATATTATTCCAGAGTTTTAAGCATGCTTAGGAGGTCTCTGTTGTTGGCGTTGCTAGTCCTGGTTTCTGTGCATGTGAGTGTGTGTATGGGGGCTCCCTGGAGGGTCCTCATCTCCTGGAGCATCATGTGGACAGAAGAAGGGTCGGAGGAAGGCCTGCAGGGTCCTGCCCCAGGCCCTGTGGCTTTCTGGATGACAAGAGCTGAACCGCAGACCAGGACCTGACCCTGCATCTGCCCAGAGGCCTTTTCCCCCACCTCCGTGCTCAAACCAACCTCAAAGAAGAATGGCCCAGGCCTGGTCTCAGTCTCATGGAGGAGCCGCTGGAGGCAGCTTGCCCAGGCCTCCAGCACAGGGCCTGGCCCTCAGCGAAGGTGCTGACAGAGGGTCAGTGAGACCTGAGGCCTGAGGCCTGAGGCCTGGCCAGAGGAGGAGGAAGTCCTCCAAAGGAAGGAAGTGGATCAGAGGTCAAAAAAACAGAGGAAAAGGGAAATGCATCCTTTGAGAAACCACTGTCGCCTGGGCTGGCTTCACCACTGAATAAATACTTGTTTTTCTCAGCATGGGGTTGGGGCCCAGAAAAATTCACCAACAATCTTGGGCTGCTTGCCTTTTCCATCCATTTGAATCCTGTGAGAGGCACTGAGGGTAATTAGGGAACTAAGTCTTTGCTCCTCCCGTCTGGGAGCCCACAGGACCGACTGTGTCAGAGGTTTAGACACAGTGCTATGGGAGCGTGGAGATGGGAGAGGCTCCTTAAAAGTGAGGGTAAGATAGTGTAAGATCCCATTTATATAAAGTACAGAGCAGGCACCCTCCTCTGTGGTGTCAGGACAGTGATCACCCTTGGTCAAAGGTTGGGAACATAGTGGTGGTGACTGGAAAGAACACAAGGGAGCTTTGGGGGCCTGATCTGGGGCTGGTTATGCAGGTGTGTTCTGGTTTTGAAAGTTAACCGAACTTTATACTTAGGATTGGTGTACTTTTATCCATGTATATTTCAATAAAAAGGTTTTTTTAATGAGGGCAGTGTAGATATTTCCTCTGATAAAAAAATGAAAAGCATTAGGATATATTGGAGTATATGAGGAAGCCATTTGGTTTAAAACTAATTCAACCTGACCTTGTTTTTTCAAAAGGGCCTGATATGGCCTGTTGAGCATGCATTGTACATCTGCTTTAAACGTTTACGATGCCCCCAAACCAAGAATGATACCCTTAAAGATAAGGATGTATCTTCCCCCATATTGGCATTCCCTTAAGGATAAGACTCTCTTCTTAAAAACTGAGGATTGGTTACTGACCTGCTGTGCTCACCTTGTGACCACTCACCTGCTGTGCCAGCAAAGCAATCTTGTGACTATTGTAAGAGGGAGATTCCTATCATATGTCATATACGCTCTTTGTCCCAAGATGGTATATAACCACTCTGTGCACCCCGCTTCTTTGGACTGTGCTTCCTTCCTTGGGGAAAGAAGGCCACAGGTTATAGTCCTCAACCCTGGCTCTTAATAAACTCACCCCAATTTTGATTTATAGATTGATTATGGATTATTTACATCAACACCTCAGAGGAGCTCAAATTTGACAAGGGAAGGATTGAAACCACTGAATACCTATGAGTTCAAGCACTTCACATATATCAGCTCCGATACTTAGGACAACCTACGTGAGGCAGCTCCTGGTAGCTTCACTTTACAGATGAGGAAGCTGAGATCCAGAGAAGTTTAAAAACTTGTCTGAGGTTATAGCTACTAAATGACCGAGTCAGGAATCAATCCCAGGCCCTTACAGTTTCCGCTTGACCAAGCTTCCTCCCCATCTGGTAGGTCTTCAGTGAACCACAGTATGAGGCTTGAGGGAGAGAGAGGAAATGGCATTCCAGGCAGAGGAACAGCCTGAGCAAAGACCTGAGCCTCCTTGTTCAAGAAGCTGGCGGAAGCCCCTGTGACTGAAAGGTAGAGGTATACCCGAGACAAAGCTAGGAGCTGGCTGAGGCCCCCCTCCCTGCTGAAAGCTTTAAAGCCAGGCCAGGAATTTGAGCTCAATCCTGTGGTCAACAATGAGCCATTAAAGGTTGTGGGGCAGAACTTGACCAATGTCTTGGACACTGAAGACCCTATTCCTGACAAATCCAGTGTCAATTTGAACTGTCCCTCAGCCCACTCACTGTCATGGCCCATAAAGGACAATGAAAGAGAGTCCCTGGGAGCCATTCTCCCCAAAGTCCCAGAGGGAGAACCAATGGGTATATGAATGCTTAGCACTCTCCTGGGGACTGGGGCTTGGAGCAGGGGTGGGGAAGGGGGGCGTGGGGGTGGGGAGTGGTGGTGGTGTAGAAAAGCAATAGAAAAGGTGGCCCTGACCTCAAGACATTTGTAGCCCAACCAGAGAAAGAAGACACATTCACATGCATAAAAGAGATTCCCACAACATGAGAGAACCTTGAAAACATTATGCTAAGTGAAAACGCCAGGCACAAAAGACCACATGAGTCCATTTATAGGAAACGTCCCAAATAGACAAATCTGTAGGGCAAAAAAGTGATTGCTTAGGGCTTGAGGAGGTTGGGGGATGGGGGAGTGATAACTAAAGTATACAGTGTTTCCCTTTGTGGTGACAAAAGTCTTGTAAAATTGACTGGTAATGGTTACAGGTATCTTTGAATATACTAAAACCCATTGAATCACACACTTTTAATGGTAAATTGAATGGTGTGTAAATCGTATTTCAATAAAGCTGTTAGATTCCGGTGGAGAGTAAGGTCATCAGGAGCAGTTGGAGCAGGCCTTACTGGGGAGAGGTGGCAGAGGTAGAGAAAGCATAGTGGGGGCAAGGAAGGCTGGGGGCAAGAAGGGGGACTTGAAGTGAGTCTAGAGGATGGGCAGGATTTCCAATACCTTCCCAAGAGGAAATAGAAGCCTCTTTCTTTCCCCGCCTCCGCAAACCATAGGCATCCTGCCAGAAGAGCCATAAGTCCAGATCTCAGAGAAAAACCCGGGAGCCCATCTCAGGGACTCGTGGGGGTCCCAGGACCTGACTCTGGCAGGAATGGAGAGGCAGCACTTCCTATGGCCACAAGGAGGGAATTTGGATGTGACTGGCAGCCCTCCAGCTGGTGGCCTTATACGTAGTGAGGTCCTTGTGAGACCAAGTGGTTGACAACAGACTTTCATCAAATGTTCACAAAACATCCACCATCCTCTGCCTGTCAAACCCAAGATACGGAAAGACACGGGCCATGGCCACAAGGAACTTCAAAGTCGAGCCAACCGCAAGGTCTGAAATTTACCACAAAATACTTCCTTTGGAGGGGTAAAGGCTGCTGATAGAATCATAAAATCTTAGATCCTGAATACAGCCTCTATTTTGTAGGAGAATTTAGTTCAAGTTCTACCAGCTGTGTGACCTTGAGCTAGTCATGTGAGCTGCCTGAACCTCAATAAATTTGATAAGGAAATCTACTCTGCCTTCATCAAATTATCTCAGGTAAATAAATATGCTTTGTGACAAATAAAAATGGCAAGCAATAGGATATATTGGAGAATATGAGGAAGCCATTTGGTATAAACCTAATTCAGCCTGACCTTGTCTTTCCAAAAGGGCCTGACCGAGGCTGTTGAGCATGCATTGTATATCTGCTTTAGAGATTCCCTATGGCAAGAACAAAGGCCCTTGAGATAAAGGTGCAACATCCCTCCCCCTCCCAACGTTGGCATCTCCTTAAGGATTAAGCATCTTTCCTTAGGCTAGAAACTGATTGCTGGGCTCACCTGTGACGGCCCAGCTCCAGACAATAGACTTGCCTCCTGCTATGCCCACCAAGATAGCAGACCCACTACCTGCTGTGTCCATCAAGTGCTGTGCCGACAGGGCAATCTTGTGACTATTGTGGGAGGGACATCTCAATCATATGTGAAACACCCTGTTTGGGGGTATATAACCACTCTGTGCACCCACTTGTTCGGTGCCCTTTCTTCCTTTGGGAAGAAAGGCCCCCGGCCATGGTCCTCAGATTTCAGCTCAGAATAAACTCACCCAAATTTTCATTTATAGATTGGTTATGGATTATTTTTGTCGACACTTTGTAAATTGGAAAGTGCTATGCACATGTTGGCTATAAAATTAATGAACTACACAGCATTATTTACAATAGCTAAAAAGTGGAAACAACCTATAGGGCAGGAAGACATTTCCTCTACCTGCTCTGGGTCCTTCTTGCCAGAGAACGAATTAAATTCACATGAGACAGAATAACAGGAGAAAATTAAACAAAGCTTTATAACATGTATACATGGGAGAGGCTCAGGCAAGCTGAGCAACTCGCCAAAATGGCTGAAGCCACCACCTTAAATATCATCTTCAAGACAAAGGAGGATGTTGGGGGTGGGGGAGTCAGTTATGGGAGATTATCACGCAAGTACAGTAAACAAGAGTCAGGTTATTATGCTGACTTGAGTCCTTGCCTTCTGCATTGATTAAGAGTTTCTAGAGGTAAGATCATCCCCCCTTCTTCCTGGTGCAGAGAGGGAGACACCTTTACAGATGGAGATTTCCTTTACAATGTAAATGTCTCTTAACAAAGGGTAAGTAAATTCTACTTTTCAGAGTCTCTTTCCTGTCTGCAGTTTTTAAAAGTAACCAGCCCAAAATAATCCTCATGCCAAGAGACATATCTTGGGGTGGGCAATTCCAGTCCCCCACAAACCCAAATGTCCATCAATGAATGAATGGATTAACAGAATGTATTATATCCATACAATGGCATATTATTCAGCCTAAAAAAGGAATGAAAGTCTGCAACATGGAAGAACCTCGAAAATATTATGCTAAGTGAAATAAGCCAGACACACAAAAATAAATGTATGATTCCACTTATATGAGGTACCTAGAATAGTCAAATTCATAGAGACTGGAAGTAGAAGAGTAGCATATGGCTACAGAGTTTCTCACAGGGGACTTTAGCCCTGCTGCCCATTCCACCCACTGCCTATCACACCAAGAGCAAAATAGCAGCCGAGCAGTACTTCATCCCCATTGTCCATTTCAATTGGGAAGATGAAAGTTCTGGAGATGGAGAGTGGTGATGGTTGCCCAGCAATGTGAAAGTACTTAGTACCACTAAACTGTACGCTCAAAAATGGTGAAAATGGTAACTTTTATATTATGTATATTTTTACTACAACAAAAAAAGATTAGGTAGTGATATATCCCAGCTTGTGGCCTAGCTAGGATCAGAAGAATAATAGCAAATGTTTATTAATCCATACTGTGTGCTAAACATTTTGCATTACATTATTTCATTTAATCCCCCAACAAGCCTACGAGGTAGTCTTCATTATTCTTCCTACTTTACAAATGATTAAACTGAGGCTCAGCAAGTTTAGGAGTCTGTATCCTTTAGGCAGCAAGCAAGAGAAGAGTTAACTCAAAAGATCTGAAACAATAAGACTTGTTATCTGTCTTAACAAGAAGTTAAGTTAAAATGGGACAGTTTAGGGTGGGTTAATTCTGCATCTCTCAACGAGGATCCAGATTCTTCCTTTTTATAAATTAAATTTATTTTTAATTATTAAATATGCTAAACACTCACATAAAAAAGGGAAATAGAATGAACACTTGTATATTCACCTCCCAACTTAATCACCTCTTAACATTATCACATTTGCTCTACATTCTTTCCTCCTCCATCTTAAAAAAATACAGATACGGTTAAGGCCTCCTGTGGGCCCTACCATAACCCACTCCTCACCCTCCCGTCTTCCCCATGGGAACCACTCTCATGAATACAGTGTATATCATCCCCATACATAGCTTTATGCTTTTGCTAACATATTTATAGCCAGCCCTGGTGGTCTAGTGGTTAAGATTCCATGCTCTCACCGCCACAGCTTGGGTTCGTTTCTCCATCAGGGAACTACACTACTTGTCTGGCAGGTGGCAGCTGTGTGTTGCTGTGATTCTGAAAGCTATGCCACCGGTATTTCAGATACCAACAGAGTCACCCATGGTGGACAGGTTTCAGCGGAGTTTCCAGACCAAGATAGATTAGGAAGAAGGACCTGGCCACCCACTTCCAAAAAACATGGCCATGAAAACCCTGTGAATAACAGCGGCGTGTTGTCTGATAAAGTGCCGGAAGATGAGAGGACAGCACAAAAAGACAGGGCAGGGTTCCTCTCTGCTGTACACAAGGTCGCTAAGAATCGGAATCGACTCAACAGCACTAACAATGAAACATGTTTATGTATCCATAAAGATTATATAGTATTGTTTTGCAGATTTCTAAACTTTTTTGTGCATTCTTATATTGTATATTTCTTTCTACAATTTGTTTTTTTAAACTCAACCTTGTATTTTTGGGTTGATTCATATTGATACATATAGCTCTAGTTCATTGATTTTAATTGCTATATAGTACTCCATTATCGGAACTTAACCACAATTTAGCCCTTCTCCTATTAACTGACATTTTACTATTAGGTTCATTGCCACCCTGTTTGTTCTGATTCACATCTCCCTATGCCCAGGTATGAAAGTTTTCCTAGTGTGTATCCTTACAAGTGGAATTTGTAGGTCCAAGGGCGTGACCATCTTCAATTTACTGGACATTGCTAAATTGCTCTCCCAACCAGTTCTATCAATTTAAGCCCACACTAAGCAGTGTTGAACGCGTCATTAACACCCTAGCATAAACCAGTGCACTCAATCACTTTCCTTTGGCCTACCAGCTGGGAGCTGAGCAATTTTATTTGACCTAAAATACTTTTCTCCCATAGCATTTCATGGGACCAAAGTTCTGAGCAACACATGAGGCCCCGTGACACTGCAGCCCATTCCACCCCCTCCCTGTCACACCAAGAGCAAAAAGCAGCCTGGTAGCCCTTCGCTCCCATTTTCTATTTTAACTCAACAAACATTTATCGGGCATCTGCTGTGAGCAAACACTGGGAAAACTCAATGCCAAATAAGACTCATTTCTGTCCTTCGAGGGGATTACCGTCTAGTAGGTGAGAGAGATGCAAATATATGCAAACTGTTATCCAAATCACATGAAATCACCCTTGAGCTACAAACATTTTCTTTTAAATGAAGATTTTTGTTTTGATTCTAAAAGTAAAAAGTCTTGAAAAGAGAGAAAATTGGCAATCCTAACACCCAGAGACAACAGATATATTTTCTGTCAGAGCTGGGGTGACTTGTTCGAGCTGGGGAATGCAGTCAGGAGGTGGTGCATGAACTGTGCGGAAGCAGAGGGAGCAGCGGGAGCAATGTGGGACCCTTGTTACCTAGAATCTGACACGAGGTAACAGCTCCTCCCTTCCTGGAATGGAAATTACAGTGTATGGTGCGTGGAGATACCTGTGTTTAAGCCCTGGTTCAGCAAGTCAAGCCAGTCCTGTCACCTCTGTAGGCCTCAGTTTCTCCATCTTTAGAATGATAACCTCAAGGTTTTACCCTTGGACAGTCTGGCCCATGGATTTATTTGTTCAAAAGTCAGATTATTCTGTGTTATTTTCTTTAATAACAAACGAAGGGAAACAAAGCCAAACCCCTATCCCTCTCAGACAACAGCTCCCATTCTCCCCTCTTCCTGTCCCCACCTGCTCTGGGGCAGCCCTGAGCAGTGGGAAGTTCCACCTCAGCGTTGTCTCCCACAATTCCGGTCCTGATGACTCTGAAACTGGAGGTCTATCTGCCTCTGGGGATCCACAGAAAATGCCAGGAAAGTGCTGAGTGAGCCTGGCATGCAACCCGTGCTCAGTAGAGGGTAGCGATTCTTATGACTGCCCTACCAACCCTCCTGGCCATGGTAGGAAATTCCCCGCATACCAGGCTGCCTTCTGAAGGCCTATGGGCTCTGGCCACTACTGTGCTTTCCTCACTCCCAGGGACCCCCAAAAGGGGTATGTAGTAGCCCCAGAGGGGGCGACTTATCCAAGGAGGGCAAAGCTGGAGCAAAACCCCCAGGATTTCAGATCCCTGGCTGTCCCTGGATGGTGTGGGAGGCCTGTCCCTCTGCCCTCTCCCCACCTTGGCAGAGCACAGGCCTCTCCTCACAGGGTCAGGTCTCACTCCTCATGAGTCCCTGTGTCAGTCAGGGCCCCGTGCCTTGAGCCCTCAGAACTGACCTCTGTGAGGAGGTCCATGCAGTGTGATTTCTGGGGTATGCCCATCCTCTAAACAGCCCCTGGGCCTGCTTATTGACACCCACAATCCCAGAGTTTGAAATCCTTCTCTTCGACACTTTCCTTTGCAGAAAAACATTTGCTCTTACCAGTGACAGGGAGTAAGATAGGAATGAATTCGGGAAGGCCCTTTCCCGAGAGCAAGCTTCTGCAGGGGAAGGGAAGAAGGCCGCATTCCCGCCAAGTGCCCAGAGCCCGTTGGAAGGGAGCTGGGAGGGAAAGAAAGGCACAGAAGCGCTTCCCAGGACCCTTCAGCCTCACAGTTGTGCCCAGGGCCAGATCTGAGGGTGCTCCCCAGATTTTGAGAGAAAGATAGAATACACTTTAACGCTTCTTCTTTGTCAACTAAAAAATAAGCGGTGCGCCACAGGAGGGTGCCTCAGAAGGTGGTGAGAGCATGGACTTTGCCATGAGACAAACTTGGGTCCGACTCTGGTTTTGTCACCAACTCAATATGTGATGCTAGGCAAGTGACTTCACTCCTCTAAACCTCAGTTTCTCCTCCATTAGAAGGGGCCTAATAACACCCACCTCACAAGGCCATTATCACAATAAAAGGAAAGAACGTATGGAAGGTACCTAGCCCAGTGGCTGCACATACTAGGCCTGCCCTACAAGCAGGCTTTCTTTCTTCCTTCCCTCTTCCCTGTGCTCCCATCTGTTTGGATGGTGAACCAGATGGTTCTTTGCTTGAAAGCAATGGAAGCTGCCTGGGACTAACTTAAAGGGGAAAAAAGCATTGGGAGTTTACCAGGTAATTAACTAAGGCAAAAGAAAACAGCCTCGAGAAGGATAGGAACCAGGAGACCATGGGATGGGTCAGGGGCTCAGTCATTTGGAATGCTGGCATTGGAGTGGTCACCAGCCTCCCACGAGTGGGTCCCTCTGCACAAAATTCCCAGGAGGGAGTATCTGATTGGTCAGACTTGGGTCAGAGGCCCATCCTCGGTGCTGGGGCACTGAAATGGATAGTTTTCAAGGATACATGGAATGGAGAAGAAGCAGTTCCCCAAAGGAAGCAGAGAGGAGAAGTGCCGGCTGGGAAAAACAGCAGGTATTAGACGCCACAGATGGAATTTCCTACACAGATGAAGACCAGCTGAAGAATGTTCTTTGAATTTAAAGCAGAGGCAGGACTCCAACATTGGAAAGGCCAAGAGAAAGCCAGAGCTTAAATTTGCTATAGGCTCACATCCCAAGGCATGCATGGAGTGGGAAGAGAGGAACAAAGCAACCGGAAGCTCACTGGATGTGGAGTCATGAAGTTTAGGTTCAAATCCCAGCTCTGCTACTTACCAAATGAGAATCAGGCAGGTCGCTTTACTTCTTTGGACCTCACTTTCTTCATCTGTAAAATGGGGCTGATCCTCACAGGGATGAGGCTCAAATGAAAACGTGTAAAATGTGCTTTTGACACTGTAACCTGTGCTACAGATGTAGCATCAGGGCTTATTATTTGTACAAACTCTGACTCTGACACCTGGAACCTGACCTGCATTTGCAGCATCTTGAATGACACCATTGTTGGTGACTCTACTTGCTGTTGAGAATGCAGTCACCTGGGAGTTAGGGATACTCTCCTCGGTCTTGGCTATTTGGGAAAGTATTTTATAGGGATTCCAGGTGAGTCACTGGCTAATCACAGTGTTTTATTGGAACTGTTAGAAGCCCAGCCTACCCTTGTGAGCTGGTGGGAGGAGAGGGAGCAGGAAGAATCACTAAAATACAGAGGACTGTAAAGGAAATCAATTATACTGACATAGGGTTAGAAAAATATTTTTTAAAAAATGAATGTGTAGTATAATCAATGGATTTCCTTATTGACACTTTCAATAACAAAATCTAGCAGTGGGCATAGTAACTGCCAGAATTTTGAAGTGATGGTGAGTATAAATCATATTTTGAGATACCTGCAAGAAATTGTGATAAGAAAGTATGATTTCTATCAGTAACAAAGTCACAGATACTGCTAGTACTGCTGAAATTTATTGCCTGCATTCATAGTCAAAGGAAATGCTAGATTTCAGATAGAGGTTAGTGATAATAAAGATATAATTTTTTTTATCCCATCCAAATATGTGGACCCTGATTTGCACCCAAAGATCCAGTTAAAGAATGCCTGGGCTTATAGAGACTTTCAGATGCTGATGAGTTGGAGACCAGCCCCTCACCTGCCAGCAGGTTGTGGCCATAGGCCTGGTTCCCATTCAGAGTGTAGAGTGAGGCCAGTGCCTGCTCTTCCTGAAGGCTGGTCTTCTCGAGCTCTCCAAGGTCTTGCCACATCCCCAAGAACCTGGACTCTGAAGATCCCCAGGGATGAAGAGAGCCTTAAGCAGTCTTTGGCTAACCACAAATAAGACCCAAACCCTAGTTTCCTGTCCAGCACTCTCTGGCCACTGTTGAGTAATGCATGTTAATTCAACCCGAAGGGTATGGGCGTGGAAGGCTGAGGAGAAGCCTTTTTCTTAAAATTATTCTTTTAATTATTTTTTTATTTAGAGGATTTTTTTCTTATTACAAAGTCAGAATACTCAATAAAGTATGTTTGAAAAACAGAAAAACAAACATAAAAAATCCTCCCAAGTCCCCATAATAGCTCTACTCAGATCTAACTACAAGTAATATTTTAGGATATATTCTTTATTTTTTCAATGCAGATACACATGCACATTTTCTACAAAAATGAGCTCATACTCTCATAAGGTTTTATTATCTTTTTTAATTCAATAATATACAAGTTTTCCCATGTTAACAAATACTTTTCACTGACGTAATATTTAATGCCTACAAAACACTTCATTGTTTGCAAGCACAATTAATGTTATTTATCATACTGTTGATGCAAATAATCCATAATCGATCTGAAAATCAAAACTGGGGTAAGTTCCTCCAAGGAAGAAAGGGCACCAAAAAGTGGGAGGTACAGAGTGGTTATATACGGTCTTAGAACAAAGAGCATGCATCACATATGACAGGAATATCTCTTTTGCTATGAGTCACGCATGCTTAGCTGGCACAGCAGGTCGGTGGTCAGCAGGTCAGTGGTCACAAGGTGAGCACAGCAGGCTGTTAATTAATCCTTGGTTTCCAGGAAGAGATGCTTGTCCTTAAAGAAATGCCAATAAGGGGGGGAGGTTATATCCCTATCTTTAAGGCCATCATTCTTGTCTTTGGGACAGAGTAAATGTTTAAAGCAGATGTACAATGCATGCTCAGCAGGCCACGTCAGGCCCTTTTGGAAAAACAAGGTCAGGCCGAATTAATTTTAAACCAAATGGCTTCCTCACGTACTCCAATATATCCTATTGCTTTTCATTTACTTATTAATACTCTGTTCAACATTTAGTGCACTTCCATTTTTCACTATTATAAGTGGCACTATTGTGAATATTCTTATACATTTTGGATTTCTTTTTCCACTGCTTCCTAGGATAAATTCCTCAATAGAATTTCTGAGCCAAAGCAAAGGAAGAAGTTTGCAAAAAACTGCCCAATTGCTCTCATAAAGTTTATTCCAATTTATAATCCCATCCAGGAGTGTTTGTGTGTCATTTCTGCACTTCCATGGCCACCCTGGGCATTTAGAAACTTTTTCACCTTCGCCAGTTTGAGAGTTTAAAAAATAGTATCTCATCTTAATTTTAATAGTTTTGATTACTAGTGAGGTAGAGTGTTTATTCATATGTTTATTAGTAATCTGCAACTTCTTTTGTGAGTTGCCTATTCAAACTTTGCCCATTATCTACTTGGATATTCATCTTCTAACTGGTTTGAAAAAACTTTCTCAGTAAAAAGGATATTATCTTCTTATCTGTTATGTGTACTGAAAATATCTTTCCCTGATTTCTCACTTGCCTTTTGGTTTGGTTTGTGGTACACTTTTTTCCAGTATGACTCATTTGAGGTTTTGTGTAGTCAGACTGATTGATCTGTAAGGTGGGGGTAGTCCTGCCCACTTTGCCTTGGGGCCTGACAAGTTTACATTTGTGTAATATGAACCTCTCATATTTTCTCCCATTACAGGTTGAGATCTCTCTGCTTCCCAAGTGGGGTTGTTCCTTGATTATACTAGTCTGTCCATCCGTGGGGCATAGCCAGGTGAAGAACCCTCTCCCAACCCTGCCTCAGGTCACCAGCCTCAAGTTCAAACCTCACTTGGCGAAGATGATTCTGCCGATGACATCAATGTTCATGTCAGCCCCAGGTGTTCAGAGCATGTCCATCCACAGGCCACTCTGCAGCCACTACAGTCAAGGCCAGTCCCAGATAACCTACTTGGAGCCCTTGTCCAGGCTCCAGCTTCAATATTGGCCAGGTCACTGCCTGAGGCTCTCAGTGCTGGGGTGGGGGTGCTGCTCTCTGGCTTTGCCCTGGAACAGCTATGATATGGACAGCCTTCCTCTCCTGAGGCCCTGTGAGGAAGGAGGGCAGGCAGGCAAACACAATGACTGAGAGCCTAATGCATCTTCACGCACGTATCTCTATCCATGGTCTCAACAACCTTGGACTTACACTTCCTTACTTTTGGGATGAGGAAACTGAGACTCAGAGAAACAGGTTATTAGCCCCAATTCACTCAGCTGGCAAGTAGAAAAACCTGGGTCTGAACCTATATTCTGAGTCTCCCAGATTGGTACCTACTCACCATAAGGCCTTAGGGCTTGAGCTCTCTTCTTAATTTCTGGGAAAATTAGGGGAACTCATTTACACTAGAGTGCAAATGACTGATGTAAGTTAACAATATCCTGTTTCCCAGGGAGCTCCAAGATATGGGACCGAGTCTGACCTGTCTCTGTCTCACAACCAGTCATGACCTGGGATGGCCCTGGGTCACAGAAAGTTGGTTTAATTGAATTATTTCTTTTGGGAATTTCCCCTAAAACTGAGGTATTTTCCTCTAGATGTCACTGGAAAGTTCCCAAAGGGCCTACTTCCCTATCCTCTCTGCCTGGTTGGCCCCAGGACAGATAAGAAATCAAGACAAGAATGTGGCAGCTGTGGGGCTGGGTCTGCCCCTCCCATCCCCAGCTTGTCTGTGGCCTCTGTGCAGGTTCCTGATCCTTCAGGATAGGGGAAGGGGAGATGGCCGGTGTCGGGTAGGGGATGGGGAGACTCCTTGCCAGGCTCACTGTGAGGAGCATGACTCAAAGGTGTCTGATTCTCCAGGACCAGGCCTGGTGTCAACTGAGTAATATGGGAATAGGAGCAAGTGGGTCCTGCAAAAGCACCAAGGAGCTCCCAGGGCCGCTACAGTGGAAACTGGCCCTCTCGACGGCTCCAGGCTTGAGGAGAGAGGGAGAACCTGGCCTTTGGATTCTGGCAGACTGGATTTGAATCCTGGCTCTGCCAATTACCATTGAGGGCTTTGGGGGAAGTGACTTAATCATTCTGAGCCTCGACTTCCTCACTGAAAAATGGGAATGCTCTGGCGAGGACTGAAACAGGCAATAAATGAAAGTCTAGCAACTCAGGTGGCAACTTCAGTAACTGGCAGTGTCCGCCCGGAGTGCTGTGTTGAGAGAGTCAGGTAGAAAGAGTGCTGGATCAACTAGCTTGTCTGCCCTGGGTAAGACAGGGGAGTAGAAACACCGGTGTGACCCACTAGCCATCTCTGGCCTGGCGAAGAGTGGGTGTTAAATAACTGGGAACTCCCTTTCACCCTTTCTGCGAGGTCACCTTCCTCACTTGTTGCTCCCTCCCCTGCAAGTGCCTGGATGTCCCCTGTCCTTCTCTGCCCCAAGCCACAAACCCATTGAGCCTCTAAGGGTCTGAGGTTAGTGTCTCAAAGGAGTCTGGATTCCTAATTGCAGAAATCTCCTTCCTGCTGTTTTTGCCTCAGGAGGCACACCACTAAGGGCCTCAGATGGCAGACAGAGATCCCACGTCAGATTGGGGAATATGTCCCAATGTACAATTTTGAAAAAAAATCTATACTTAGCAAATGACTGCAAGTTTACATGCTGAAACATTAACAGTAGCATTTTATGTATGTTATGCCTCAAAAAAGTACACATACATGCATGCACATATACGTACTATATATATATGCGGAACTGCATTTCCTTTTTATACATTGATGTACTTTCCAATGAACATATACTTATGATCATGTCGAACAATACATTTTCCCTTGTGTAACTGTACCAATGTTGCTTTTTCTTTGAAGTACTGAAATCAGGTGGATCAAGGTATAGATTGGACAGCTCAAAGGTCACGCAGCCTCTCCCTGCTCATCTTGGTCCTGTGAATTCTTAGGTACCTTTGAGAACCCCCAAAGAATCCAACTCAATTTTTTTCCCCTCGACTCAACACCCATTTCCTGAACACCGTGCATCCCAGCTCTGTGCCAGGAGCTGGGGGATTATGCTGAAGATGGATCACCTCCATCCTCAAGTGATCAGGCAAATGAAGGAAGGAAATAAATGCCTTTCAGTAGCGGGCATTCAGAGATGAAAAGATTATATAAAAGATGGAAAAAGGTGGAGGGAGGCTTCCCAGCTGGGCAGTGTGTTCTCACACCTGTAGTCTGGGTCCCCCAGTGTCCTCTCAAGCTTTGCTGAGGCTTAGGATCCCCAAGTGTGCTGTGGCAGCCCTCTGAGGACAACTTCTCTCCTGACTCTGAGGGCAGAACTATTGAGATCTGGTCCCTGGGGTGGGTGTTCTGGGGAGCAGTCACTAGGCCAGGCTTCTGTTCGCTGTTCCCCACAGCTTTCCTGGGGCTTGGTGGGAGCGCTGGTCCCAGGGAGCCCATCCCTGCCTGTGAAGAGCCACTCCCAGCTCAGGGGAAGAGTGAATCTGCTGGCCTCAGACCTCAAGAGAGCGGCAGCCTTGACGACCTGAATCCTGAAAGAGGGAGGGAGGGAGGGAGGGAGGGAGGAAGGGAGGGAGTGCCTGGCAGTTCCCCTGTGCACCCAAGCTGCAGCTGCCCTCACTGCCAGGGGTTAGGGCACCAGCTGCTCCTGCTACCAACGAGAAGATCAGAGAAACTGGGCCAGGGCATGGCGTTCAGAGACATGAGCTCTAGTCCTGGCTCTGCCACTAATTCTGCAGGCAAACTTAGAAACACTTGTTAGCTAGGATGTGCCAGACACTATGTGAAATACTTTACACATGTTTTTAAATGTATTTTCTCCTTTCACAGGTGAGGAAACTGAGGCCTGGAGAGGCTTCAAAAATTACAAAGTCACTGGAATTTCAATCCAGTTCTCTCTGGCTCCAGATCTGTGCTCTCTTTCTCCTGCATTGCCTCTGTCTCTGGACCCCTCCCCACCCCCTACCTCTTCCTCATTCTAATAAGAAGCTGGATTTGGTGAAAGAAGGAGCCAGGAAGGAAACCCTTCAGACAAACAAGCCTATCACTGTCCCTCACCCACCCAGGGGCTCACTGTCGTTGCCATCAGCCACTGGGCCTGGGATTTCCCCACTCTGGGCTCTTCATGGTTGGGTTTGCACCAAGGCCTCTGGTCCCCTGAAGATTGGGTCCAGAGTGGCCCCATCTGGTGGTCTCAGATCTTCCCTCCCACCCACCTGCACTGGCCCTAGTCCACCCAGTGTGGGCTTTTTATTCTTTCTTCCTCTCGTCTCGTCTCGTCCCGTCTCCTCTCCTCTCCTCTTCTCCACTTCCCTTCCCTTCCCTCCTCTTTCCTTCCTTCCTTCCTCCCTCCCTCCCTTTCTTCCTTCCTTTCTTCCTTCCTTCCCTCTTTCTTTCTCTTTCAATAACTGGGGCCAGAAAATCAACTCAAGGAGGAAAATACAAATAAAGTGCTTTCTCCAGAGAAGACCCTGATCACAGGAGCTTCTCCACCTGAAGCCAGACTCTTTCTCCCCCTGCCACCCTTCGAAGAGTGAAGACCAGCATGTCTTATTTCCTCCACTTGGCCAGAAGATGGCACGCCCAAGGATTCTGAGGGTGAACTCCCCCCAGAAGTTCCACAGGGCTTTCTCATTCATTCCTTCATCATCCTCACAACAGCCCTGCTTTGTTGTGGTGGGAGAGAGGGGTCAATGGGCACATAGTTCCGTGACCATTTGACAGACAAGAAAACTGAGGCCATACAACTAGTAGGAGATAGGCCTTCCATCTCCAAGTCCCGGCCCTTAGGTAAGTGACTGTGGCTTCTGATCTGGTCATTCTGTGCTCCTTTCCCCACTTTCCGTGGAGTTTTCTTGCTGAAGCCGTCCAGAGTCTGTAATGCAGCCAGTCTCCTTGGGTTTCCCAGGTGTGTGCCAGCAGCTTCTAGGCTGGCTCTCTATAGGAATTAGAGCTACCCTCTGCTCCATTCCTGCTGACAAGAACACCCAAGAGCTTTGTTTCTCCCCAAGACAAAATTGGAAACCTGTTGGCCTGCCAAGGGCTCTATCAGAAAATACTTCCCCACCACCTGCCCTTGTCTCCCTCCACCCCAAGGTGGAAACAACAGTCTCCCAGGCTTAATGTGGTGGGACCTTGGCAGCAGGGCTTTGTCACAACTTGAGATCATGTGAATCAGGGGAACCAAAGACTCATGTGCTCCCTCCAGATAAGATAAAGCTTTCGCTTTGTTCTTGTTGAAGAAGGTGCCAAAAATGCTAATGAGGCTCCAAGAGAGAACCTGCCTAGTGGAAAGAGCACTGACCTCAGAGTCACATGGGGCTCTGCTGATTCCCAGGAGCGTGACTTTGGGCAAATCAAGTTGCATCTCTGAGCCTGCCTTGGAGGGTTGTTGGGAGGATGATGAGGCAATGCTGCAATGCTTATGGCCTTAGAAAGAGGCTCATGATATATTGGTATGAAAAAGCAGGTTACAAAAAGGTGTGGAAGATAGGCCCCCATTACTGCGAAATATGGAAAACTAGCTGAGAGCTGTATACTACATGCTAATAGTGCTTATTCTGAATGATGGGACCATGGGTGTCTTATACTTTTCCCTTTTTTACTTATCTATATATTCTAATTTTTTTTCTACAGTGAACATGTATTATATGTTTATCAGCTATTGCCACAATAATGGGGCATAACAGACCAGCCAAAAACTCAGTGGCTTATAATGCAAGGATTTATTCTCATACTCACAGGTCTGCAGGTTAACCGTAACTTGACTGATCTAGGTTGGGATGGCAGGGCTGCTCTGTCTCAGGCTGCAGGCCAATGGGGCCTGGCTCACTGAAGGTTGGGCTCAGGTCTTCATTTTGGGACTCTGGCTGAAGGGACAGCAGCTAGGACTTGCTTCTCCTTCCAGATTGCCAGAGCCCAAGACACAAGCCAACCTGTACAAGCACATAGAAAGGCTCTGCTTATATCATTTCAGTAACATGTCATTGGCTGAAGCAAGTCACATGTTGGCCAAGCCCAATATCAACAGGACAGGGAAGTACACGCCACCACAGTAGGAATGGGAGGGGAGTGAATATATGCTGAGTAATGACCTGAATCTATTCCTTATTACTTGCATAATAAAACAAGCATGATGTGCTTTGTGAGATGCATTCATACTGTCCCCTAGAGAGAATCCTGTGATGTTCTCCAAGAATAAGACAGGGGAGCCATTTTATAATCTTGTTAGAAGATAGAACAAATGTTAAAAGGGTAGGCTGACCCTCTCTTTCTTCATCCTTTCTGTCCTTTTGAGATAACCAGACACTACCATTTGTGGCACCTACAGTCCCACAAAGGAAGGTGGAAAACACCAACACGGGCTTATGGGCAATTACAGCCAAAGGCAGACCTTTGCTACTTCCCATCAGACCCATCTGAATCTACTCCCTGTTGACTTCCTTTCTTTTGGCTTCTCTCAGTTCATTCAGCCATTTATTTAAGATATATTTATTGAGCACTTACTGTGTGCTGGCACTTGTCTAGCCATGGGGTTGTGTGTCGGTGAACAAGGCAAGTGTCTATGAACAAGGAAATCTTCTCTCTAGGGTTTACATTCTAGTAGGGAGGTGGGGTGAATGCAAGGTGTCAGGGGGGAGGGGTGGGGAACGCTAGTGATGTTGATAATGCCAAGCAGTGTGAATGCTAAGAAGTAAATAAAACAGGGTAGTGCACCAGAGATTGATAGGGCAGGGGCTGGCTGCTTTCGATGGTGAGGTCAGAGAAGGCTTCCCTGAGGAAGCGGTGTTGAAAGTTATTGGAAGGTGCCTCTTGGGATCTGAAATTTATATCTGGGCTCTCCAGACCTTGGCTCTGAGTCCCACTCAAGAACTTGGCTTGGATTTTTCCCACCAGCTCACTCCCCACTTTGGCCTGACTTGGGGAATTCTCCTGGACTAGCTGTCTTTCAGAACCCAGCTCAGGTTCATATTGGCTGGCTGGTGACCCAATCAGATTAGCTAGTCCTCGACAAAGAGGAGACCAAGAAAATCCTATTGGATCAAGCCAACCACTTATTGAACTCCTATTGTATGCCAAACTAGCAGGCATTTATTGATCACCTTCTGTAAACCAAACCAATAGGCATTTACTGAGCATCTATCAGACACCAAATCAACAGTCATTTATTGAGTGCCTCCTGTGTATACAAGCCAACACGTACCTACTTACTGTGTGCCTGGAATTGAGGAGAGCACAAAAATTCTACCTACTTCTCTCTAAGAACTTGCAATTGACTTGTGGAGGCAAATGTTGTATGAATGTAGCTATGAAAGGCAGGATTTAATAAGTGCTGTATTGTACAGAATAGCTCTAAGCCCTTTGAGAATCTAGAGATAGGCTTAGAGATCAGCGTGGAATGGGGTAGCCCCAGAAGGCTTCATGGAGGAGGTGAAAGATGAGTGGTCTTTGAAGGATAGATAGAGGGCCGGCCCCATGGCCTAGTGGTTAAGTTTGGCATGCTCCCCTTCAGCATCCCGAGTTTGGTTCCCAGACCTACACCCCTTGTCAGTGGCCATGCCGTGGCAGCAACCCACATACAAAATAAAAGAATATTGGCACAGATGTTAGCTCAGCAACAATCTTCCTTAAGCAAAAAGAGGAAGCTTGGCAACAGATGTTAGCTCAGGGCAAATCTTCCTCAGAAAAAAATAAAACAAAAAAGATAGATAGGACTTAGATAGAAAAGAAAGACAGGGATTGAGGTAGCATGACTGGGCCTGGGGTATAAGTGTTTTGGAGCCCTGGGATTTAATTCTGAGCGTTCATTATTTGGGCCTGGTGTCCTCTCCTTTCTGGTTAGCCTGCAGTCTTGTAACAACCACCTTCTCCGTGACCCCTGTTTCTTCTAGGCCACAGCTGCATTCCTTGGCAGTCTGTAGTAATTTGCCTGGGTGATCAAGCACTGACGTCATCTGGCTAATGTCGGAATGGGCAGCCCTACAAAAAGGTGTTTGTGATACTTTCAGTAGATCAGGGCATAAAACCCTTAAAGGCTGGCCTCAGGATATCCAAGGACGTTTCTAGTCCAGGTGTCCCCCCCACCTCCTAACACAGAAGTCTTTAAAACGATCACGTTCATTTCCTCTGCCTGAAGCCTCGAGAAGGCAGCTAGAGCTATTTAGAATTTATTAGATTTGAGGAATGGACTCAAAGGTCTCTTACCATATGTCTGGAAGCAGCAAGAATGACATACTATTCTTTTATTACTCTGATGGCTAATAATATAGTCTACTTTCCAGAAACCAGTTATGAGAAAATCTAAATTTATAAAATGACTCCATTAAGGATAATCACCTTTTTCACACTAAAAATATTCACCCAGTACTTACTCTGTATAGTCTGGGACTATGGAAAAAGGGAAAATAAGCCATAAAGGAATGAAAGAATTCAGGATTTCTTTAGATAAGGAGTCCCTCCACTCCTTGAATATGAAACTTGATTCAGTTTGTGGAAAGAGTAGGTTTATACAGCTTTTCAGGAAACTTGCTCTTTCTCCTATGTAGGGGCATCTCCACTATTTGTGGAATTACTTTTTATTTCATTTATTTTCAGGTTACAAGGACTGTGCAAAGCTCAAGAGCCATTGTACCTTGTTCTTGTAGAGGGAATTGTCTAGAACTTGGGCAAAATAAAAAATGAAACTGAGAGGCTTGAAGATTCATTCTGAGGGGGAAATGAACCCACACAGGCTTTCTTCCCCACTTGAGTCCCAGGAAAAGTGGAAGCAGCAGGCAGGCACACAGAGTTCTCTGTATTCACATAGCCCCCTGGGAGGAAGTGAGTGAGTTGCCAAGAGAGGAGGACCAGGAGCTCTGTCACGTACATGTTTAAAGAAAACCAGGCAGCCAGCTCCAGGTTCATCCCAGACACTTGTAAGTGTGTCATAGCAGGTGGCACATGATGCAGAGGAGTGAGCATGGGTTGGTCTAAGTCCAGCCAGCCAGGCACCAGCTGGGCGGCTATGCTAGCCTAGGTCTTCTGAGAAGCAGATGCCAAGCGAGGGTTAGATGTGCAGGGGTTTATTAGGCAAATGTCTGTGTGCAAAAATGGAGAGGGAGCTGGGGAGCCATCAGAGCTCAAAGCAGGTCTGACCTGTGTGAGAGAGAGAAGGAAGGAAGGAAGGCTGGGTGGGAGAGTTTGGACTGCAGCACAGGTCTAAGTAAGGTCATCAAAGCTAATGGGGTCTTCAAGCCAAAGCTTTTCTTCAGAGGAGTACCCCAACTTCCAGATCTGCCTTTGTATCCCCACAGGGAGCTGCTGTGGGACGTATGGCCTCAGAGCAAACATGTTGGGCAATTTATGTCACCTTTCTGAGCCTCGGTTTCCTCACCTGCAAAATGAAGGTTGTTTAGAGAACTAGATAAAACAGCATATTTAAAGTGTTTGGAATGGAGTCAAGTGCCAGTAAATGTTCAGCGAACATACGTTCCCTTCATTCCCTTGTCATACCCCATCCAGAGGCAAGTTCATCACAGCAACATGACCTCTCCCCCCAGCCCTTCCATCAGCCATCCTTCCTCCCGCTCCATACACTCAAGAAGGCAGGTGTGTGTGGCCCAAGGCTGGGGCCTGAGGGCTTGTGTTTTGGCAGCCAGACCGTTGAGCCTTTATGACATACGACAGGGGGCTGGAGCCCATGACTAGGCCCTGGGGTGGGGAGGAAGGAGACCCCAGAAGGATAGATGTCCTTCTTACTAAGGGGAACTTACAGCATCGTCAGAGCCATGAGCCAAACACCCCCAGGAATGCCCTCAGGGAAGACTCTCAGGCAAGCTCTCCTACCAAGTACTCTGGGCTGAGGTGCAGACCACCTGCTGCCCCAGGACTAATGGATATCTTCCTTCAGAGGGAGACTTTGGGAACAGCTGTGTAAGGCAGTCCCCAGACCTACCTTGCCCACAACTTGACCTCACCCTCATGCTCCTGCCATGCTGTTCTCTGTCTCTCCCCTCTCCCCTCCCCCCAATAAGTCCAGGTGTTTGTGCCTGCTGGGCTCTCTACCTACAGTGTCCTTCCCCTCCCCTCACCCTCCTAGTGAATGCCTTCTTCCCAGTCCAGCTCAGATGTCTCCTCCTCTGGGCAGCCTTCCCTGACCAACCCCTCTTACTACTGGCTCCAGTCCCCTCAGCATGTCTCTGTGCCTCAGTTTCCATATCTGAAAAATGGAGGTGATGATGACAGTACCGTCGTAGCTAGTCACAGTGAGGTGGTAAAAATTAAATGAGATACTGATAAAAGCACCTTTTAAAGGGTTGTATAAGTGAGCATCATTGTCAACAGTAGGCGTGTGTCCAATAGACACTGCTCTATGGTCACACAGTATGGAAGGGATGGGGGAGGTGAGAGCCCCATAGTGTGGCAATGTGGAAGGAGCACTGGGTTCAGAGGTGGAAGATCTGCTTCTGTTTTTCCTGCTGGGCTATGTGTCCCTGAGCCAACTCTTGTCTTCTCTGGGCCTCAATCTCCTGTTTTGTACAAAGGCGTGGCCTCCAAGGGCCCTCCTGGCTATGCAAGCTTAGCTCATAGGCTCTGGGTCCTAGGCTCTGCAGGTGTCGCCTGAGCTCCAAGACCTTGCCTGGCTCCTTGGCTGGACAGCTCCCATAGTATTCCGGGAGGCAGCAGAGACTCCAACTCTCAGCATCTGGACAGCACCTCAGGCTGGGAGGATGGAGGCCCTAGCTGCCATCAGTCCCGGGTTTCCAGGTTGGGTGTGGGAGAGTGGGGATCTCCCTCCCTGAGGAGGAGAGTAGGCACCAGCAGCCATGAGAAGCTCCAAGACCTGAGAGAGCAGGCAGGAGGGGACTGGGCAGACTTTAGCCCCTTAGTGGAGGAACTAAGAGACTGTAGCTTTTGGAATTTGCCTACAATCTTTAGTGCCGAGATCACCAAAATCATTTAGACCCTGATGCCTTGATTGGCCCTAATCCAGATATAAGATATTTTCACTTGATGCGATGGAAAAGAAAAAACTTCCACAGTGATTGTTCAGAATGTTATTAGCAATCAAGGGCTCTATCCCACAAGCAGAAACTTTGTCATATCCTAGACGATGGGAAATCTTTTTAAAGTCCTTTGGTGTGTCTTTGACGCTGGATCCAGTAATTGGCTGTTAGGTTTTAAAGGCTTGGCATTTCTACTGTGAGTCATAATTGTTCAATGACATGCCTCAATTATTGCTTAATGCCATTTATAGCCCCAAAAGATAACATGCATTGCTTGCAAATTTTAAAAACTGCACTTCTTTAAACAGATTCTATGTTGTATGCTTTTTTCTAGGTATTTCATTCATTTCCTTGTCCATCTAGTGTCACTTGTGTGCTAGAAACTGTGCTCTCATTTTCACACATTTCATTTAATCCTCGCAACCACCCCATGAGGCAGGGATTGTTATTCTCTTTTCACACATGAGGAAAATGTAACTCAGAGAGGTTCAGTGACTTGCCCAAGGCCACATAGTAAGTGACTGAACAAGGATTTCAACTTAGGACCTTGAACTTCTAATTGTATCATATTGGCCTCCTCTTGCCTCCTTAGCTCCCTCCCCCACATAGTCCCCTGCCCTGCCCCCAACAACTGGCTAAACAGGGACACTTGATTTCAGCCCAGAGAGCTAAATGTCATGGTCACCTATTACATGCCAGGACCTATGGGGGCTCAATAGCACCCCACTTCTACCTTAAATAAGAAGGAATAAAAAGGGGGCGCAGCCAGCAGGTGGCTGGTCCTGTAGAAGAGGGTCAAAGGGAACAAGAATGAGAAATTTCTACCAATTAGAAATCAAGTCTGAACTTGAGACGGGAAAAGAGAAAAGAATCATCAATTCAAAAAACCCTCTGTTCCCACTAATCTCATGAACTTTAGCTTAAGATATTTTACATAGTGGGAAGATACGGTATAAAACTATATCCTTGGGAAGGAGGTGTTAGGAGGTGGGAAAATAGAGCACCAACCTTGGGACCAAATCCTGGGCATTGTCCGAGGCAAGTAGCTCCATCTCTTCCGGTCTTTGTTTCTTTATCTGGAAAAGGGAGAGGCTTCCCATCTCTCGGGATATTATGAGCAGATTAAATGAGATAACGTGTGCAAAGCCCTCAGTGCCGTTCCTGGCATGGGGCAGCTGTTGAAAATTGTGATTTCAGTTCCAGGAGTTCTGTTGGAGCAGTTGGTCCAGAGTAAAGGAGGCTCAAAATTTGGGTGAAAAGAGGTTTCCCAGGGACTTAAAAGAGTTAACACAGCATAGACATGAATCTTTGAAAAGATACTCTTTTTTCCAGTGCGCTGATGAGACTCCCACATCCTATCAAGGAGTTGGTCTAAATGGAAAGGAGGTGAGCTCTAATTTGAGAACTGTAATAGACCATCCATGTGCCAACGGCAAATGCCAATGATGATTGCAGACAAAGAGTGGTGGGCTGCATAAACGAAGAGTCTTCTACGTGCTCTGGAGGAAACGAAACATTTATCTGAGACCCCTGGTTGGGTGCTTTATGCTGAAGAAGGCCAATATAATATGGGAGAGAGCATGGTGGTGAGAAGCCTGGACTTATAGCAAGAGGACCCAGGTTCAAATCCCAGCTCTACCCTCCAACAAGATTTGAGACTGTGGGCAGGTCGCCAAATGTCTGTCTTGTTTATAAGAACAGTTGTCTTAGTACTTGCCTTATCTGTATCATAGAACTATTGTCAGAACAAAGAGGTAGCTTCCTCAAAAAGCTAAACATAGACTTACCATATGGTCCAGCAATTCCACTTCTAGGAATATACCCCAAAGAACTGGAAGCAGGGACTTGAACATATGTTTGTATACCCATGTTCATAGCGTCGTTATTCGCGATAGCCAAAAGGTGGAAACAACCCAAATGTCCATCAACTCATGAATCAATAAACAAAATGTTGCATATACATACAATAAAATATTATTCAGCCTAAAAAATGAGTGAAATTCTGGTACATGCTATAACGTTGATGAACCTTGAAAACATTATGCTAAGTGAAATACGCCAGACACAAAAGGACAAATATTGTATGATTCCACTTATACAAGGTACCTAGAATAGTCAAATTCATAGAGAAAAAAAGTAGGATAGTGGTTACCAGGGGTAGAGGGATAGGATGGGGAGTTAGTGTTTAATGGGTACAGAGTTTCAGCAGGGGATGGTGAAAAAGTTTTGAAGATGGATGGTTGCACAACAACATGAACGTACTTAATGCCACTGAACTGTACACTAAAAAATGGTTAAAATTAGATATTTCAGGGGCCGGCCCCATGACCAAGTGGTTAAGTTCACACGCTCCGCTTCAGCAGCTCAGTTTTTGGGTCCTGGGTGTGGACATGGCACCGCTCATTAGGACATGTTGAGGCGGCATCCCACATGCCACAACTAAAAAAATATGCAACTATATACTGGGGAAATTGGGGAGAAAAAAAGCAGGAAAAAAAAATGAGATATTTTATGTCATGTATATTTTACCACAATAAAAAAGTAAGTTTTTCTTTAAAAAAAAAAAGAAAGAAAGAAGCAATATAATGTAGAAGAAAGTACTTTGCAATCTGTAGAGCAATATGAACCAATTAGCTGTGGTAAAGTGGTTAGGATGCAGTATTTACATTTCTGTAAGAGTAACCATCAAAACTGGGACTCTCACCAGGGGCTTTGACAGCTATTTTCTAATCTGTAAAACATCAGGAAGAGGTAGAGACAAATAAAAATGACGTCCACTGAGAGAGTTGGAAGTGGTTCCTCTGAGAAGTGAAAAACATGAGTGGCAGGGACTGATATTTTTCCTAACATGCTTTGTAGAACAATTGGACTCTTTAAACTATGTGCATATACACATTTCAAAAAATAAACTTGGCCTTGGCCTTATTAGAGGCCAAATTAGAGAAAAGAAAAAATATCACGTCCCTAATTCATTATTTTTTAATGCTCCTCATTTACTATCGATTCTGAGCCATGGACGTTCATTCCATAATAAAATGAACCAGGCCACTGAAAACCTCGGTGATGGTTGTCACCATCAGGAAGAGATAGCTGAGGAACAGCGAGCACCCTGTGTTCTTCCTCTCTGCTTGCCAGGCACCCAGTGAGGGGAGGCCTCGGCCCCAGGACTCTCGGTGTGTCCCCTTTGGTAAATGAATCAATCGCCCTTCTTGTTTATTAATCACTCTCTCAAGAGTCTGGAGCCAGGGCCTGGATCCTCCAGAGCTTGGTTCCCACTAGTGAGCTTTGCAGGAGTTTGACAACCTCTAAAACCAGGACCAGATCCAGGATGCAAGGAGGGAGCTGGGTCTCTCTCCCTGCTGCTTGCCCCGACAAAGGCCTCTGCCCCAGGTTTCTGTTCCAGCAGGTGTTCTAGGATCCAAGGGACTTGACAAAGAGCTCTTTGAAGCTCTTCTTGAAGCAACCCGGAGGTCTTGGCCCTTTTAATTACAATGCTTAGGATGAAAATTAAATGATGAACTGTGTGCATAGAAGTTTGTATACACCAACAAATAAAAATTAACTTTGGAGGTAACTTGGCACAATTTCTAAACGACACTTCACAGGCAATAATTCAATGTGCCCATTCATGCTTTTTAACAGCTTTGTTGAGATGTAATTTACATACCATACAATGCATCCATTTAAAGTGTACAATTCAATGGTTTTTGGTATACTACATTATTAATCTTTTAAAATTGTAGTAAAATATACGTAGCATGATATTTGCCATTTTAACCATTTTTAAGTGTACAGTTCAGTGGCATTAATTGCATTCACAGTGTTGTTTCATTTAATCCCTGCAAAGACATCATTTTATAGATGAGAAAACTGAGGCCATTTGAAATTATCAAATTTTTTTTAAGAGATTGGCCCTGAGCTAACATCTGTTGCCAATCTTTTTTCTTCCTCTTCTTCTCCCCAAAGCCCCCCAGTACATAGTTGTATATTCTAGTTGTAGGTCCTTCTAGTTGAGCTCTGTGAGACACACCCTCAGCATGGCCTGAGGAGAAGTGCGAGGTCCGAGCCCTGGATCCGAACTAGTGGAGCCGTAGGGCCACCGAAGCAGAGTGCGTGAACTTAACCACTCGGCCACAGGGCCAGCCCCTTGAGGTTAACAAATTTATCCATAGTTACTCAATGAGGAAATGGCCAGGTAGAGTTTCAGACCCAAATCTGCCAACTCTAAAAGCTGAGCGTTGCCTTCTACTGAGGCAGAGAGGTTCCTCAGAGGTAAGCAGTCCAGAGTAGCTGGAAGGTGGGCTTGTGGGTGCCTAAAGGGACCAGGGGAAACAGCAGAGTACACTTTGATCCCTTGTGGCTCCTTGCTTGCCCTCCCTATTCAACTTGAACCACAGTTACTTGTGCTCTCCTTTGTACCTTGTCACTTTCTCTCCTTTGAGGACACAAATAGGCCACTTCTTGGTGAAAATTTGTGAAAGAAGGATCTACAACTCTCTCTGCTTCCTAATTTCTTGTTACCCCTCAACTCATCTCACCTCTGATACTACTACCTTCGTTGGTGTCATTCCGTGGCCTCAGTTTCAATGGATGCCTCTCTTGGTGGCTGTGCTGGCTTTTCCTGTGGCTCCCAGGGCATCCCACTCTCATGGTTCTCCCAACTCTGACCACTCCCCTACCTCCCTCACTCTGCCCTTCCCTTAAATGCTGGGTTTCCTAAGAGTTCAGTTCCAAGCCCTCTTTCCACTGTTCTTGCTTGTCCGGGACAGTTTCATGTGTGACCACTGCCCAACCTACATCTCCTGCCAGGCCAGACCTCTCATCTGAGCCCCAGCTTCCACTCCTGCCTGGCCACCCTCCCTGGTCATCCCACAGGTGCCTCAGATGAACCATGTCCAACATGGAACTCAGCATCCCCACCAACTCCAAACCAGCTCCTCTCCCTGTGTCCCCATCTCAGTAACAGCCCCGTCATCCACCCGGGCACCAGAAGCAGAAACCTGGGAGTCATTGCCTGAAATGTGTGTGAACTCTACCAGGACAGAGACTTTTTTCCTTCCTTTTTTTCTTTGTTCTATATTTAAAGTACCTGGAACTATGTCTGCGTATAGCAGGGTGCCCAGTAAGTATTTGTTGAATGAATGCTTGCCTTCTCCCAAAATACACGAACCATTCCCACAGGATGGAAGACCAGTCTGTTCTGCTCCTAAAACATCCTCTCATATACTTCTGCTTCCTCCGATGGCTCTGCTGCTCTCCTAGCTTAATCTCACCTCATCTCTTGCCTGGACAAGTGCAACCACCTCCTCACTGATCTTCCCATTTCTAAACCATTCCCCAGGTCACCAGCCAGTAGGTTGTCTCAAAAACCCAAATATGATGTTACCATCACCTGCTTAAAATTCTTTAAGGAGTCCCTGTTGTCATCAGGATAAATTTCCTGGCATTAACGGGTCAAGAATGGTTTTTGAATAAGTGTTTCTCTGCTCTCTGTAGCAGACTGAGGGCCAGAGCTCTAGGCCCGCCCAGCTCAAAACCTTCTTCCTAGTGGAGTGGTATTGAAGAGCTCTCTAACATCAGAGACCTCCACTGGCTCCCTGCAAAGATGCTGCCCTGAGTTAGGGCCATCTTGGCCGCCTGCTCCACAGCCCTATCCCCTGTTCCTCCCACTCACTGTGGAGTCCATTCAGGCAGCATGACTTGGGAGCTGCTCCCAACAGTTCTACAGAGCTTGGGGGAAGAAAAGAGTGGGAGAGAGGCAGAGCTGCCAGGGAGACTCATTCCCCTCCCTAATTGGGATCCTTCTTTCCCGCCATCCTGAGTCTGCACCTGGTGCTTGGCAGGTGGGGATGCTAGGCTGCCAGCAAGAGGCAGAGGCGTTTGTCAGGGTAAGCAGCGGGAAGAGAAACCCAGCTTGCTCCCTCCACTGAAGGAAAAGACTCCTGGCTTCAGCTGCCTTAATGGGCTTGGGTCTTGGTAACGTGGAGCCTGGGGGGTGAGCCTGGAATAATGGGGATTGGAGGTACAGTGGCCTCTGAGACCAGGCCAGGGAGTGGAGGATTTCTGGGAGTAGGATATAGAGGGATTTAGGCTGTAAGGGGCTTATTCTGGAATGCTTTGAAATCAGGCTGCAGGAATTCTTGAAAAATGCTTAGAACCCAGGCTCTGAGGACATCCTAGTGAAGTGACTGAACTGAGGCTGTGTGACCTCCTTGGGGAATGTGCTAAATTCAGGCTGCAAAGGTTCACTGGGGACTCATGAATTCGGGCAAGGGGCTTCTTGGGAGATGTACTGACTCTGACTGCGAGGATGTCCAGGGGAGGCTACTGGACTCAGGTCCAACAGGACGTTCTTGGGGACCGCATTGAACTCAAGTTATGGAAGCTTCTTGGAGGGATAAATGAACTCAGCTTATGGATATTTCTTGGTGAGATAGCTGAGCTCACACTGCAAGCCTGGAATTTTGCCCGCACACTCAAAGTCCATGGGGCTTCCCTCTGCCACACAAACCCAGTTACAGGACCTATAGACAGGCATGGACAGAGACTGCAGTCACCCATGGGGTTATTCACAGTCTCTCTCTCTCTCTCTCTCTCACACACACACACACACACACACACACACACACTGCCTTCTCAGCCCCCTGTCTTGGTTCTTCCACAATTTCCTGACTTCCACACACAGGAGTGCTCAGGGTTCAGTCCTTAGACCTCTCCTCCTCTTGTTTATACTCACTCCCAAGGTAACCAACCAGTCTGATGATGTTAAATACCATCTGTTCTCTGAGAACTCTCAACTCTACATCTCCAGCCCAGACTTCTCCCTTCAATTCCAGACTCACTGGTATCCAACTGCCTGCTTGACATGTCCACCTGGTTGGCTGACAGGCATCTCAAACTCAACATGTCCCAAACCAGACTTCTGACCTTCCCTCCCAAACTCCTTCCTCCCACAGTCTTCCCCATCTTAATAAGTGGCAACTGCATTCTCCCAGTTTTCCATGTCTCGAAACAGAATCATTTGTGATCTCTCCTTTCGTACTCTATATCAGCAAATCCTGTTGACTCTAACTGTAAAATATAGTCAGTATCCAACCTCATATGACCATCTCCAGCACTTCCATCCTGGTCCATGCTATCATCACCTCTCCCTGGGTTATTGCTCTAGCCTCCTGGTTATCAATATAGGTCTCCTTGATTCAATTCTTGCTCTGCCCCATGCCAGTCTATTTGCAATGCTACAGAAAGATGGTATTTCAAAAATGTAAGCCAGATCAAATCACTCATTTGTTCAAAACCCGCCAGTGGTCCCCATCTCAGAGTAAAAGCCAAAGTCCTTACCTTGAGCTCCAATGCCTCACATGATTCTTCCTCCCCACTCCTCTCTTTCCTTATTTCCTATCACTCTCTGCCGTGTTCACACCAACCATCCTTGTCTCCTTGCTGTTTGGACGTGTCAAGGCCACTCCATCTCCGGATCTACTTTCGCGCTTGCTCTTCCTCTGATACTCCTCTTTCAGACATCCACAAGGCTCACTCTCTCAATGCGTTCAAGTCTCTGCTCAAACGTCATATCACCGGAGGAACCTTCCTGTTCACCTACTTAAAAGGGCAATGTCCTCCTAGGCATTCCCCACTCCTTTACCCAGCTTTGTATTTTCTCTGTAGTTCTTATCACCATCTGATATAATATAGATTTATTTGCTTATTTGTTCATTGTCTCCCCCCACTAGAATATTGATTCCACGAAGGCAAAGACTGTCTTGTTCATTGCTGTATCTCCAGGTCCTACAACAGTGCCTGGAAAATAGTGAGTGCTCAATAAATATTTGTTGAATGAATGAATGAACCAAGCAAATATTTGTTGAATAGAATGGAACTGGATCCTACCCTTGACCTTTGTGGGTCTCATGGACTTATATCTTCCTTTGTAGAGATTTTAGGAAACAAAAAAGAATTTTCTAAATCGGTTACCAAGGCTATTAGATGGGAAAATCAATACTCAGTCTAAGAGAGGGAGTTTAGGACTTCTAGAACAGAACAGGGTGCTTGAAGCATGACAGCTAAAAGGGTAACAGAATCAATATTGGTAATGTCTAGTCTGGAAGCAAATACCACTTTGAGTATCTAAAACAGAGAGATGTTAACACAGAGACCTGGCTACACGAGTGATGGAAGGACCAAGAAACCACTGGGGAACATGATTCAACTCAGAGATTAGCAACAGCAGGAAGTCACTTCTTCTCCTAGGTCAGAAGGTCAGTGGGAGAGGTTGTCAGGGCATAGGAACCAGGGCCACCAATAGAAACTGGACCATAAAGGAAAAGCAGGGATGCGACCAGAGTGTGTGTGCAATGGGGAGAAATAGCCTGGCTTTTCCCCCATCTCCCTCCATTGTCTCCCATTGGCTGAATATGCTGGAAGCCAGCTGATCCAGGGACCTGGGAAACACAGCCTGCAGGGGTCACTGCCTGTGATATACACCACAGCAGGGGAAAAGGAGGAATGGCATGGAGGGCAAATGGCACATGCCCAGGACAGGCACAGAAGCGCTTAGTGGCTTCAACAGACAAAAGAGGAGAGGGAGAGAAATGGGGGAGAGGCAGAGGCAGCCACTGAGCCTATGAGTTTGAGCAGGAGGGAAAAATCAGATCCGAATTGTACTTTCAGTTTGGACTAAAGCTGTAGGAGGTACCCCGCCCCATATATAATTTTTATCGCTTGCTTCCAGTCCCTCAAGTCTGGGCTCCTGGCCAGGCTTCCAAAACTGTGTCCGCCCTTCTCTTTCAAGGTTGAACCAGCTCTGCTGTTTTTTTTTAAGACACTTTATTTATTTATTTATTCATTTATTTTTAAAGAGTGGCACCTGAGCTAACATATGTTGCCAATCTCCTTTTTATTTTCCTTCTCCCCAAGGCGCCCCCCACTCCACACCTCTCCCCTCCCACCGCCTGTCCTGGTACAGTTGTATATTCTAGTTGCAAGTGCCTCTGGTTGTGCTATGTGGGATGCCACCTCAGCATGGCTTGATGAGCAGTGCCATGTCTGTGCCCAGGATCCGAACCAGTGAAATCCCGGGCTGCCAAAGCGGAGTGCAGAACCCAACCACTCCGCCTCTGGCCAGCCCCCCAGCTCCACTGTTTGACACCAGTCCAAGGTACTGCCTTTAAGAGCCCTTTATTAAGTGGTAGGCACTAGATTGGTGTTGTCCATGGCACATGGCACTCCGATGGCACCCAGAGTATCGACTGTTATTGTGACAGTGGAGGATGGCAGAACATACCTGAGGTGCAACTGGTGCCTTCGATTTAGCAGAAGCACCCTTCAAAGTCTTCATTGCACTTGAAGGCCTCACCTCCAGAAGAGGGAGAGGGCTTGTTCAACCTCAGTTGAGCTGGCACCAACGAGTACACTTCTGAGGAAGAAGGTTTAAGTTAGGGAAGAAGTTTTAACAACTAGGGCTGCCAGCAACGGAACTGGCTATCTTGTAAAGGGGTGAGGTTTCTATTCCAAGAGCTATTCTAACAAGGGTCTGTCAAAAATGTTGTGGAGGGGAAGCCTGCAATGGTAAACTTGACTGAATGCCTTCTCCATCACCTCTAAATCTGCCCAACTCTGAATTTCATGGGTGACCAGCCAGCTCCTTTCATTCTGACCCTCTCTTCTCAATATGTCCTTCTGCAGACCAAGAGCATGCCCAAGTTCCATGACCCTGGTAAGAGAGCCTCTGAGGGGAAGGGAGGTGTGCACCACTCACTCAATAGGCCTTTCCTTCCTGCCTGGCTTTGGGTTGAGGAAACTGGCCCTTGGTGGGTGTGACAGACAGAATAATGGTGCCCAAAAGATGTTCATGTGCTAATCGCTGAACCTGTGAATTTGTTTCCTCACATGGCAGAAGAGACCTTGTAGACGTGATTAAATTAGGGATCTTGACATGGGAAAATTATCCTGGATTATCCAGGTAGGCCCAAAGTAGTTAAGGGTCAGAGAAAAAGGAGACATGATGATGAAAGCAGAAGTTGGAGTGATGTGCTCTGAAGATGGAGGAAGGGGCCATGAACCAAAGAAAGCAGGAGGCCTCTGGAAGCTGGAAATGCAAAGACATGGATTTTCTCCAGAGCCCCTGGAAAGAATGCAGCCCTGCTGACACCCTTGATTTTAGCTCCATAAGACCCATTTCGGGCTTCTGCCCTCCAGAACTGAAAGACAATAAATTGTTATTTCAAGCCACTAAATTTGTGGTAATTTGTTATCAAAGTAGGAACTAATAAGAGAACTTATGGCCAAGTCCCAAGACAATTAGTACCCAGCCTGGTAGTCAGTAGAAAACTCATTTCCCATCAGAAGGGAGTGAACATAGCAGTTAAGAGCATGGTCCTTGGAGGCACAGAGACCTGGATTCAAATCCCAGCTCTGCCACATTACACAATATCTCAGATCTCATTTCCTCATCCATAAAATGGGAGTATTAATGCCCCCGTGCCCAGGGTGGTTGTGAAGATAAAATAATGCAGGCAAAGTACTTGGCATAGTGCCTATAACATAGGAAGGGCTCAACAAATAGTGGTAGTAGTTGTTCCTACCACTATCTCCACCATCACTACTGCTACTACTACTACTACTACTACTGTTACTGCTACTGCTGCCGCTACTACTACTACTAACAACAACGGGAGCAGTATCTATGGCTGAACAGCAGAGCGGGTGCTGCAAGAAAGACTAATAGAGACAGCAGCAGCAATGAGGCAGGAGGGGATTAGAAAGGGTCAGAGAGTAGATGTCGCAACTTCAAACTGTTGTCAAGATTGACTTTGGAATCGGAAGTCTGGCCTGAGGGCCCTTGAGGCTCAGGAGGGCTGCATCTGCCCACCCCAGATCTGTGCTGGAGTGTCTGTTTCAGGGGGTAAGCCGTCTGGCTCAGACACCTTGACTCAGAATCACCAGCCAAGGCCTTCCATCTGTGCTTCTGTCTGGCCCAGTGCCCTCGGTCCAGGCCTGAAGCTAGAGGAATGCTGGAGGAATGCAGAGACATGACAGAGTCCAGGATTCAAGGCACTGGTCCTCTGCTCTGGGATACAAACCAGGACCCTGAACCCAATTACACGTTCATTTCCTCGTGCTATTTTCCAGTTGAGAAAACAAGTCAGACAGCAAAAGAATGTGTGGGAAAGTTACTAACGCTTCCTCGTTATTTCTGTGATTCTATCCTAAGGCCCTGCTACTGTTTAGGGGCCCTCCCTGCTTCTTTTAAGCTACAGAAAGGTACCAGGTGGCTTTTCCCTAAGACACTGGGTTTTGATGGGCAACACACTAAGACAATATGTTGTAGATATTTTAGCATGCAATACCACCTAATATGATGGTTAAGAACCTTCCTATGGAGTCAGAAAAAATATGGCCTCACATCCTGGCTTTGCCATTTTTAGCTCTGTGGCCATGGACAAGTTCCTTAACTTCTCTGAGCCTCAATTTCCTTAACTTTAAAATCAGTGTAATAGCAGATACCTTCTAAAGTCTTGTAAGGAGAAAGGAGATCATTCATATATGGGACTCAGTACATTGCCTTGATTTTAGCAATTACTGAGGAGATATTTATTACTGTTGTTGTTAGTATCATTGTCACGTTATTGCCATTTTTTGAAAAAGCTTTAACTCAGGGCCAGAGGCAGCCGCAAGTCTAGCTATCCACTTGGCTTTACATCTCTCTGTTGTCACAGCAGCCTGAGATTGCCAGTGCTTGGCAAGGACTGGGAGGTCAGGCCCTTCTCTTCTGCAGAGGTCAGGAGGATGGGCAGCCGGATGATCTCCTGGGTGGGTTCAGCTAGGCACAGCTACAAGAGACAAGGAAGAGATGTTGACATGGTCCAGATGTGTTCCACAGCTGTTGTAGTAGGGCTTGGTGCTGTCTCTCCTACCAAACTGTAAAAAAAAAAAAGAAAATCATTTCTGGGAAGCTGGTTTCTAACTTCACGTGTCTTTGGACAAAAGGGTTGAATTAGTGACAAGCTAATCCAGTTATGACTGATGAAAACACGACACTTGAGAAATCACGACACTTCAGGTTTATCTCAAACTTGGTGACTAGGAGCAAATTCCCCCAGAGCACAAACGGGAAATAGCGAATGAGTCAAATGATATTTGTCAATGGCTTTGAATTCACACCCCTGGAGTTACAACAATTGATGGGATGCAGTGAAACAAGCATTCTCCTTCATGCTGGTGACAGTAAAATCACTGTAAGCTTTGGGAATGTCATTTGGCTGTTGGTGTCAAAGCGTTTATTTCCTTAGGCTTGGTAATTCCATCTCTGAGAATCTATCTTAAAGAAACAATCCACAAATTTAGAAAGAGCTGTATGCATATGTTTGTTCATGGCCTCATCGTGTATGAGAGTGAACAGATGGAAACATCCTAAATGTCAAACTAAAGGTCTAACAACAGGGAGTTGGTTAAATAATGACAGCATATCTATTCAGAGGAATATTATGCAGCCATTACTAATGAGTATCATAAAGGCCATGCAGCAGCACAGGAAAAGGCTTGTGGTGTATATGAAGTGAAAAAGTCAGACACAAAATGGTGTAACTATATGTGAAAGACCAAAGAGAAAAATAGATTGGAAAGAGTTATGGAATGATATTATTGGTGATTGTGTTAGGATGATGGAGGAATTGTGGGTAACTTGTTTTGCACATGCTCCAAGTTTTTAATCTTGTAGTTATATAACTTGGTTAGTAGGCAGAATAACGACCCCTCAAAGACCTCCACGTCTTAAGCCCTGGGACCTGTGCACATGTCACCTCACACAGCAAAAGGGAATTTGTAAGCGTAAAGGTAAATTAAGGCTTTTGAAACGAGATTACCCTGAATTACTGAGGTGGGCCCAATGCAATCACAAAGTTCCTTATAAAAGGGAGGCAGGAGAATCAGGGGCAGAGAGAGATTAGAAAATGCCACATTGCTGGCTTTGAAGATGGAGGAAGAGGGCCATGAGCCAAAAAATCCGAGTAACCTGTAGAAACTGGAAAAGGCAAGGAAACAGATTCTCCCCCAGAACCTCCAGAGGGAACACAACACTGCCCACACCTTGATTTTAGCCAGGTGAGACCTATTTCAGACTTCTCATCTCCAGAATTATGAGATAATAAGTGTATTGTTTTAAGCCACTAAATTTGTGGTAATTTGTTACAGTAGCAATAGGAAATGAATATAATAAAGTTGAAATGAATCATTTACATAATAAAAATTAATTTTCTAAAGTGCCAGCCCTTACAACAGTGTGTTACCAAATACAGTGGAATGATTGTATATTTTCTTTACACTTATGCACATGACATTTTTCCTTTGAATGAGGAAAGGATTGATTTGTAGGACTGGCTTTGGAGGAGGCAGACCTGAGTTTGCATCTCAGCCCCTCAGTTGTGTGACCTTGGGCAAGTTCCTAAAAAACTTCTCTGATCTCCTAATCTACATACATGTGGACCCTGAAATACGATCTTTCTCAGCTGCAGTGGGCCCCAAGAGGGTCGGTTGTTTTTACTTCTTAAATGATTTCTTTGAAATTATAAAAATAATATAACATTACAAACAGAATAAAAAATATAGAGAAAAACTCCCATAATTCCTTCACTCTAACACAATAATTCTTTTTAAAAAAGTTTTTTTTGAGGAAGATTAGCTCTGAGCTAATATCTGCCACCAGTCTTCCTCTTTTTGCTGAGGAAGACTGGCCCTGAGCTAACATCCGTGCCCATCTCCTTCTACTTTATATGTGGGACACCTACCACAGCATGGCTTGACAAGTGGTGTCAAGTCCACAACCGGGATCCAAACTGGTGAGCCCCAGGCCGCCAAAGCAGAATGTGCGAACTTAACCGCTGCGCCACCAGGCCGGCCCCAAACACAGTAATTCTTTTGTGCATTTCCTGCCAATCTTTTCTCATATACACATGGTGTTTGTCAAGACTCTGGGTTGCAAGTAGCCAAAACCTAACTCAAAGTAGCTTACTTAAGCTACTTTTTTACTTAAAAAAGGGAAATTTGTTGGTTCAGTAAGTAGGAGATACGCTGGCTTAGATTCATGTACTCAAATGATGTTGTCAGCGTCCGTATCTCTCCATGCTGTGGCTCTGCTTTCTTCTGTGTGGCTTCATTCAATATCCAGGGGCCTCTCTTTATGTGGCGTCACGAATGGGGGCCAGCCCGGTGGTGCAGCGGTTGGGTTCGCACGTTCCACTTAGTGGCCCGGGGTTTGCCGGTTTGGATCCCGGGTGTGGACATGGTGCCGCTTGGCAAAAGCGATGCTGTGGTGGGCGTCCCACATATGGGGTGGAGGAGGATGGGCATGGATGTTGCCTTGGGGTCAGTCTTCCTCGAAGAAAGGAGGAGGATTGGCAATAGTTGGCTTGGGGCTAATCTTCCTCAAAAAAAAAAAAAAAAAATGGCCAACACAAGATGAGGCTTCTGTGATCCTTATAGCTCTTGATCCCAGAGGAAGACAAAGTATCCACACACCAAATAGCATGCTGAGATTCTGATTGGCCTTCCATAAGTCACATGTCACACCTTGGGCAAACCAATATGGGCAGGGGTCAGGGGTATCATGATTGTCTGGGCCTGCATCACATGCCCACTCCTGCAGCCGGGGATTGGGAGGAACAGTGTGATTGCCATACAACCAGGGGGAGGGGCTGTTCCTTTAATGAACAAGAGGTGTTGGGCATGAGAAAACAGGAGACATCCTCTAGCCATATTTTATATCATGAGCAATTTGTATATCATTTCGTAGTCTTCATAATTATCATTTTAATGGATTTAGGATTGCAGCATACCATAGCTTGCTTAACCCTTGTTAAATATTGTTGGCTACTTGGACTGTTATAAAAATTCAATTATAAATAATGTTGTAATGAACATTTTTGTGCATATAGTTGTTTCTATAGTTTAGTTTCTTTCTGTAAGACAGATTCCTGGAAGAGGGGTTGCTGGGTTAAAGGTGAGAACAATTCATTTTGGCATATTGTTTTTCGGGAGGGCTGCACAAATGTACAGGGAGCGGCGCAGCTGCTAAGACTGAGAGGTAGAGTTGTGCTCACTCTCAGGCCTTGCAAACTGAGGTGGGTTGAAAGGATACCACAAGCTGCTCTGCCCTGAGGGTATGACCAAAGCAACAGAAAGGAAATATACTCACTCTGCTTAAAACTGAGATAAAATGCAAACTCACTTGCAGTTAAGGAAATGCATATTAGAACAGTGAAATACCATCTTTCATCCATCAGACTGGTAAAGCTTGAAACACTGAGAACAGGCAATATTTGTGAGACTGGGGAAGAGTCACCCTCATAATCAGCAGATAGAACTGGGAATTATTACAACCTTTTGGGAAAGTAATCAGGCCCTATGGATTAAAATTGATCGGAGAACACCTCTATTGCATCACATAATTACCATCTCTTTTGTGCCGAGAATATTTAAGATCTGCTCTCTTAGTAGCTTTCAAGTACATAACACAGTATTGTTAGCTATAATCACAAAGCTGTACATTAGATCCCTAGAACTTATTCCTCTTCTATTGGAAGTTTGTACTCTTTGACCAACATGTCTCCATTTCCCCCACCCCCCACTGCCTGGTAACCATTATTTTACTCCTTGTTTCTGTGAGTTAGGCCTTCTTAGATTCCACATATAAGTGATATCATACAGTATGTGTCTTTCTCTCTCTGACTTATTTCACTTAGCATAATACCCTCAACGTCCATCCATGTTGTTGTGAATCACAGGATTTCCTTCTCTGTCATGGCTGAAAAATATTGTAATGTACAAGTGGATCAAATCAATCACGTTGTACACCTTAAATTTACACAGTGTTATATGTCAATTATATCTCAATAAAGCTAGAAAAAATTTGATCTGGTAATCCCATTTTTGTAAGCATATCCTATAAAAAAGAGGGTACCAGGTTTGTTTCTTGTTGGTGTCAGTTTCTCTTTCTTTACAGGTTATAGTTCCCTGCATGAGCTAGATCCATCATGTGTCTCTGGCCTTATCTCTAGGAGGTGCCATACCCATCTTTGCCTTAAATAATTAAGCATTTGATGTGGACTGTGACAGAGGCAGCTAACTATCTCCAGCAGCTATTTTCCCTTTCTTTCTCTTAGTAATAGATCCTACAGAGCCTATGACTACCTAGGTAGAGATCATATAACCTAGCCCCCCTAACAGCTATGTGTGGCCATATGAATAAGTTCTGGCCAATAGGAGATGAATGGAAGGGATGTCTGCAAACTTCACAGGTAGAATTTGTTCATCTGGAAACTTTGACCTTTGGGAGATACCAATGAATATCTGCTGGTCTCTTGAACTGAGAAGAGAAAGAACTGGGAGCCACAGGATGACTATTCTCTGCCTTGGGAACAGAGAAACGAGAGGTGGTTTGCCAAGAAAGGAGAATGGAGCAGAGGCAAAACAAGAGGCAGGGTAGGGATACTCTGAGGTCTGAGCAGCTGTTCCAGTCCTGGTGCTCATTCCTCCTGAGTAAGGTCACACTACTCCTGTGCTTGGGTCCTTTCAATAGATTCCTCATTTTCCTTCAGCTAATTTGAATGATTTTTCTGTTTGCAAGAGAAGGGGACTTCATAAAGATAGAGCCCTCCAGAATAACTCTTTCTTTTGTACATGATAGCCAATAAGGTGTGGGAGGAATATTTGTTGAGATATTGTATTTTGCTTTTGCTGTTGTGAAGAAAGAGAGAGAGAGGGAGAAGGAGAGGGAGAGAAAGATCTAGCCCAGTCGCATTCAGCTGACATTCCACAATCACATTTTTCAATATCCTACTTTCTATTTATTTTGTAGTATTTCTTTTCCTGGCCTATTTTAGCCCCAATTAAGTCAGACCCTAACTAACCCCCTCTATGTCAAAGACAAAGAGTCATGGAGTTCTTCCCTTCCATTTGTTTTTGTCTTCTCAAAGTATCAGCTTCTGGTGCCAGAGGCAATCAGGAAATGAGGGAAGTTTCCTTTTCTGGGCAACAGATAATTAAAAATAATGATGTATTGAGTGCTGGCTGTGCACCAGGAAAACGGGCTCTGCATCTTACATGGTTTCTTTAATCTTTACAATAACCCTGTGAGTGGGGATTATTATTGCATATTTATAGAGCCCTATAGGGTTGTTTTGAGGATTAAATGAAATCATGTTTGAAAAGTGCTTCGACCATCTGGATTCAACAGATGTTAGCTCTCATTATTACTATTAGTTTTCGGTGAGGAAATTGAGGCTCAGTTTGGTTAAGATACTCACCTAAAGTCATCCAGCTATAAGATTGAAGAAGGATCCCAGGTCTTGCTGTCCTTAAAATGAAAGTGAGGAATCCACTATGTTTCACAACATCTTTTTTTTTTAATATACACATTTTCTTTTTTTTTGTTTGTTTTTTTCTTCTTCTCCCCAAAGCCCCCCAGTACATAGCTGTGCATTCTGGCTGTGGGTCCTTCTTGTTGTGGCATGTGGGACGCTGCCTCAGCATGGCCTGATGAGTGGTGCCATGTCCGCGCCCAGAATCCGAACAGGTGAAACCCTGGGCCGCCTAAGCAGAACTTAACTACTTGGCCATGGGGTGGGCCCCCTAACAATATCTTAATTGAAATGACAAAACATTAATCAATTTGAACAATGACAAAATTTTCAACTCTATTTTAACCTGATAGTCCAGCAAATGTTCACCATAATTTTGGACTATTTCCCCCGCTTGCTGATATGCTCCTTGTACAGATGCCAACTTCAGTCCCCATCAACTCCCAGAGCACAGCCTCATAAGACTTGACTGCTTTTCCAGACCCATCTCCCACTTTTTCTCATACCATTAGCGAGTACTATGGTGTGCCCTGCCCTTACCCTTGGCCTCCTGGCATTGTTCTGGGGATGGGCACAGATCCAAGCCTGGCCAACCAGCACTTTTTTCCCCCATGATTTTTCAAACTTAAATTGAGCGTTAGTCCCTTTCTAGTGATGAAAATAGTAAGATGTAAAACTTGAGGGTGCCGTATTTCCGGATATATGAAGAAAGCTACTAGCTTTGTCTTGAGAGAAACTGAAGCCAGTGCAGCAAGGGAAGCAAAGAGGCAAGAGAGTTCTGGTGGTGCTGAAGTTCCTGTTCCAGAAGTTCCTGAAGCCTTGGTTCATTTTCCCTCTTCCACCTTAGTTTTACTGTTCAACTCTTTTTTGGATTCCTTCAGCTAATTCTTCTCCTTCACTGTTGCTCAAGCAAGTTCAGGTTGGGTTTCTGTCACTTGCAACCAAGATTCCTGGACAACGTAAGTACCACATAGCCACAACTAAACTAGACTGCCTGCTGATCCTGAGCACACTTTTGCTTATTCTAGTCTTTGTGCCTAGAATGTTCCCTGTTCCCACATGTCCAGAACTAACCACTCAATCTTCAAGGCCCCATTTCTCAAGAACTATCCCTGATACAACTTGCTGGAATTCAACTATCCCTCTTCTAAGCTCCCCAATCCTTTAAAAGGGGGAAAAGTTATCCTATTGTACTCAGAACTTTCTAACTTGTGTTATAATTATTTATATATACACTCTCTCTATTATTTTCTTTCCAGAACAAAGATTTGCTTTGTTCATCTTGTTCCCACTGTGTGACCATCATGTTGGGCATGGATAGCACTATATAAATGTTAGTTCCCTTCTCTTCATTGTAGGCACACTTTTTTCCTGTAGCTTCATTTTCTTTTCCCAGCATCAATGTTCCATTCCCTGCTGCTGAGTGAGAAAATGTTCATCTGTGTCTGCTCCAGTCAATTGTGTGATGAAACAACACTAACAAATTGTTGTAAAAATAATTTATCTAAAAACGGTTATTGCATTGCAGGCTTGAGGAATTAGTGAGGGAAGTTGTTAATGCTGTTTAGTTGGTGGGTTGTCCTGGTTCATGTGATATTTCATGTAGAATATGGATTTCAAGTGGGAAGCCTATAAGGTTTGCATTCAGCAAGAAGGGACTCCATTTCCAAAAGAACTACCTGCCAATCTTGTGGTCCTATTTTTAGTATCTCCACTTCCCTTCAAACCTCTTGGGCAGACCAATTATTCATTAGTGAGAAAAAAGGTACTGAATGTGTTCTTATATGTAGATACACCCAACAAAAATTCTAGGTCGCTTTTGTGGCTTGAAGGTTGGTGTTTTGAGAATACATTACTATCAGGATGAGTAAGTTTTTATATTTAGCTGTCAGCTCCCCTCTCAAACTCTATCACTTGGATGAAATGCTCTCTGTCCAACAATGTTGTCTCTTTTCTGAGTTCTGGGAATATTTATATTTCTGCACCTTCTTTTAGCTTGTATCATACTGCTTTTTATTGATGGCTGTTTTTTGTGCAAGTCTTTGTCTTCCAGGATAATTTTAATCGGTCCTTGGGTTTGGTCAATTTCAAATTTTACCTGTACCCAGAGAAAATTGTAATGGTTACACTCTGTTTAAAGGATGATGTATTCCAGAGCACCTACTAAAATACCTATCATATGTCTATAAATATCAAGTTACAATAAACACCTTGCCCTTCCTTTGTATCCTGCTTCTCTGGAGGAACAGTAGGGGAGAATAAACAAGTTTCAGTAGTTGGGCACCTAACTTTACAATTTTGCTCATTCAACCGACAAAAAATATAGAGGGATAGAATCCACATTGTTGGTTATTTACCTCTCTTTTCATGGATATTTATCTTCATCTTTAGTTTTCAGGACCCTACAAGGCACGGACCTACTTTGTACAGCCTGTAATTCTAGCACAATGTCTTACACATAAAGGCACCAATAAATGTGAGAAATGCTTGAATGATAAATACACTCTCTTGGAGTTTCTTTGTGGGGAACATGATTAAGAATAAAGTGCTAATAGCTCTCTCAAAGTCTTTTGTAAAGAAGTGGAGTATAAACAAACACAAATAAAAATAAGGTATGGTTATCACATTCTGGAAATGCTTCTGGGCTTCTGATGTGCAATAATGCTTGGATCAGAAAGACTGACTGAAGGGAACTATTGGGGACCAAGTAGGTGAGGTGTAATGCATTCTGTTTTTTGGGTGTTTAAACACAAGCTGTAAGAACAAAATGTTTCTAATTAAGATATCACCAATTTTTCCCTCTATTAATTCCATCTTTCTTCAAAGCTAATGGGTCTATATAATGACTCCACATCAAAGACACTTTTCTAATGGTTTAGGAGATATATGAGTTTGATTAGAACAAAGCAGAATTCACAACCCACAACAGAGCAATTTGTTGAAGTTATTTTGGAGTTGATTTGTGAATCACTGTTCATGAAATGAGCTGGATCCTCATTATGTGTGTCATCCTCCTAAACCTCCTTCTCCAAGAAGCATTTCCGCTCTTTGTCCTTCCTTTCACTGGATCCTTCCTCTCATACCCTTGTCACTTGCACTCTCTTCACATGGTGTTATAATTATCTATTTTCTTTTCTGCATCCTCCAGTTAGACAATAAGCTCCTTGAGAGCAGATAGTAAAGCTTGCTCAACTTAGTATAATCAGTTCCTGGTTTATGGTAGGCATTCAACAAAGACCTGTTAAAAGAATGAATAAAAATAATGTCTTACATTTATATAGTGGTTTAGGTTACAAAATACTTTCCTCTGTTATTTGACTCCCATGATACTGTGAGGCAAGCAGGAAATCCATTACCACCCCTATTTACAGATGTGAGAAGAGGTTCAGAAAGGCTTTGTAACCTGAGGGCAAAGAGGCTGCAACTTCCGGAGACACCGGAACTCCTGACTGTAGATTCCTGCTCTAGAGCCCTTTTCTGAACAATGGAGCTGTTTATTTCCTGAGCCAAGTGCCAAAGGCAAAGCGAACATTCCCCTAATCCTTTAAACCTTCTCCCTGTTCTGCATCCACACTTCACTCCTCTCTTGGATCCTTTCACTTCTGACTTAAACGTAGTTTTTATTTAGGAGCCATATATTTCCTACGTGCAGATGAAAGATGAAAAATATATACTCTTCTGTTGATTCTCCAGTTCCTCTGCCTGGGACCTCCTGGGTGAGGTATAGGATTGTGGAGTATGTGGCATGAGATAGGGGTGATGTGTGTGTGTGTGTGTGGGGAAAGACATAGCTGAATGGTGAAGCCAGAGTATGCTGCTCAGAGGACTATCAGGGCAAAGGCCTGCGATGCTGAGGCCTTGGCCTTGAGTTCCCTCTGTTCCCCACCCTGCCATCTCCAACATTTTTCTCTAGAGAAAATCTGGATAAATTGAACTAGTAGAGTTGGGAGAAAGATGATGACAACAAGACTCCAGAAGATGTTGATTTAAGTATTAAAGAGTGTTTAGGGAAGGGGTGGAGTGATCAAGGTGAGGGTGGAAATTAGTTAGGACTTACTTGCTGACTTTAACTGTATTTGATAATTGTATGCAATTGGACTCAATTGTATTCAATTCTCCTTTCCACACAGCCCTGAGAGTGGAAGCTAAGGATAGGACAAAGGGGGGAATCTCTCAACTGGCCTTTATTTACTTTATTTATTTTTTTGAGGAAGATTAGCCCTGAGCTAACACCTGCCGCCAATCCTCCTCTTTTTGCTGAGGAAGACTGGCCCTGAGTTAACATCCATGCTCATCTTCCTATACCTTTTTATATGTGGGACACCTGCCACAGCATGGCTTGACAAGCGATGCGTACGTAGGTCCACACCCGAGATCCGAACCAGTGAACCCCAGGCCGCCAAAGCAGAACGTGCAAACTTAACTGTTGCCTTTAAAATAAGCAGTCTTGGGGCAGCCCAGTGGTGCAGCAGTTAAGTGCACATGTTCTGCTTCGGTGAGAAGGGGTTCACTGGTTAGGATCCCAGGTGTGGACATGGCACGGCTTGGTACACCATGCTGTGGTAGGCATCCCACGTATAAAGTAGAGGAAGATGGGCACAGATGTTAGCTCAGGGCCAGGCTTCCTCAGCAAAAAGAGGAGGATCGGCAGCAGATGTTAGCTCAGGGCTAATCTCCCGCCCCCAAAATAAAATAAGCAGTCTTTTTCTTGTTTTTCTTGAAAGAGAATGGGCAAAAGCAGTACAGTTTTACAAATCCAAGAGAAATGGAACGTCATGGAATGCTTGTGAGTGGCACAAATGCCTGCATCAGCAGCAAGTTAAAATGAGAATGACAAGGGAGATTGTTAGCCTTGTCTCAGCTTCACACCCAATACCAGATCATAAAGCACTAGTAACAATGATGTCACTCCATACCTACCTGCTCCTTCACATCCAGTTTACCAGAAATAGATACACATTTTATATGTATAAACTTACGTTACACACATAATAGGACTACCATTTAATGAGTAATTAATATGTGTCAGGAGCTTTATATATATTTTACTCTTCACAGGAACCCTGTGATAATAAGAACATTATAAGTGAACAGATAAGGAACTGAGGTCCAGAGAAGTCAAATAACTTGCCCATGGTCATACACCTGGTAAGTGGGATTCTGGAATTCTCACCTATGTCTGACACTGAAAACAAGCGAGTCAAATAACTCTTGGGCTAAACTGCCTCACAAATATCCAATTTGACCACGGGCAAGCACTCCCTTTTCTGCCTATACCATAATTTTTTACATTAATGACACAGACATCGCTTCTCTGTTGAGTATCCCTCTTATGTCCCCAATTAGATAGTGAACTTCTGGAGGGCAGAGACCGGCTCCATATCCTCAGTTAGTGACACATAATTGGTGCTCAGGAGAATATTTTCAACTAAGGACACCAGGAAGGTGGCTAGAAATACAGGAGTCCAGGAGCAAGAACAGATGCAGAAAGAAGACGGAAAGGACTATTCATTCAACAATTCAATGAGCACCTGCACCGGTATTAGGTGCTGGGGATACAGTGATGACCAAGCCAGTCAGGGTCCCTCCCCTCATGGGACTTCATTGCAGGGGTCGGGGTCATGATCAAGGATGTGTCACCCAAAGGACAATTTACCTCCGCGTTCCTCGGCGGAAAAGAAAACCGAGGAGTGGCAGCCCCCAGCATCTGCAGGGTTCTGGCAGTCCTGCAGCGCAAAGACATGAATAATAAGATGGAAGTAGGTCAAGTGAAACGCTTTCATGAGACTGAAGTCAACCGGCCAGAGGTCTTGGCCGGGCGGGACGGGAGATAAAAAGCGCAGAGCGCGGGGCGCGCGGCCGAGATAAAGGGGTGGGGCCGCCCCGCCCCTGCCGTCAGCTTCCACGCGTCGCCGCGTCCCGCAGCACTAGGACGCCGGGCGGTCTTCCCCGCTCACCACGAGGATACCGGGGGCCGCTGGCAGGCCCCCTACTCCTCACCGCCCTTTGTGAAACGCCCCCAATTGTGTCTCATAGGCAGAGGCCGGTCTCCGCGGGCGGACAGGGCTGTCCGGACTCTGCGAGGGCTGAAAGGTGAGGGCTGCGCGGGGACGGGGTGTCCCCAGAACCTAGGCTCCCGTCTCCCATTGAATCCCTTTCCCTCTTTCCCTCTGCCCACAACCCCGCCCCGGCGCTCCACCCTCAGCCCCTCTCGCCTCCCGCGCGGCGCTTGGGGGGCGGGGTGAGGGTTCCAGACTGCGCGAGAGTTCCGCCCAAATCCCGCGATACTCGCCTGCCGCCGCTGCCACCGCCTCTTACGTCGTTCCCTTTGACAAGTCGCCGCTGCTGCAGCAAAAATAAAGGACGCGGCCGCCGCAGCCGCTGCCGAGCCGGCTTCGGGTCGCTGGAGCCGCGTCCTAACCCTGCCAGCTCCGGAGCAGCGTACGGTAACCCCTCATCTTCTGCCCTCCTGGCCGCCTGTGCCGCGCCGGCGGGCAGGGCCGGCTGGGACCGTTCCCGGGCCGCTGTCGAGCGGGGCCGCCGGGGTCCCGGGTGGGCGGCGGGCGAGGCCTGTGGGAGCCCTCGGCGCGGTGCGGCCCTCCAGCCCCGGAGGCCTCCCGCTGCCCGAGCGCCTTCAGAGCCGCGTTCGAAGCCGAGCCGCTCGCCCCAGAGGGCGGAAGGACCCGCCCCTCCCGCCGCTCGCCGCACATGTCTCTCGGCCCTCCGGGTCGGATCTCGGACCTTCTCCCCCACCCCTTTTTCGCTAACGAGCGCCGCTGTCCTGGCCGGGGTCGGGCTGGGGGTGCGGCTGCCCGACTCTTTCGGGATCCGAGAGAGCCGTGACCCCGGTGCCCCCTGTTGCCGTCTGCCTTCTGAGGGGTGGAGGTTGGGACGAGGTGTCTTTCTCCTTTCCTCTGCCTTGGGCAGCTCATCATCTTAGTGAACCTTTCTCCAAATCTCCCACTTCGATAAAATAATTTATAAAGCCTCTGCTACCTGGAGGGGAGACGAGATGCATTGTTTAGCCTGTGGGATGAGATGAGGATGATGATGACAGGGAGCTGTCCCAGGGAAAATGATGAAACCTTTTCTGTGATGGGTGGCAGGTTCACGGGAGACACGGGGAGGACCGGAGCTGGTACCACCTCTCTCTGGAGGTTATATAAAAGGCATGCTCTCCATCCTAAATTGCTGTGAAACACGGGGACAGAATTTGCCTTAATTTTAAAATATTGTCTATAATACAGTAGAAAATATGGATAATCAGAATAATAGGAATACCAAATCTGAACAAACTAACTCATCCTTGTAATTCAATTTCTAGAGATAGCATGTCATGGTTAACATTTTAGTGTATTTCCTAACGCTTAATTTTTTCAAGTAGTATTTGGCTCATTGTTGATTGGGACTTCCCCATTCTATATATGTTCCAAAAATGATTTGTTTTATTTGAGTCACTTCTTTGGCCTGCTTGATTAAAACTGGTTACTTGTTCGTTATCACTGGCTGTACTCTGTCATTGCTATCTATTTCATTGGGCCGTCTTCCAAAATGATTGTTAGCTAAATGGTTTTAACAATCAAACATTAACAAATTACGTTCTGCTTGGATCCAGTACATATGTGTTTTTAGAATTCTGCCTGTGGTGGGTACTGAAAAGAAGCAGTACTTGTGGAAAACAGATAAGCTTTGTTTATTCATAGAAGAAACCTGGTTACCTTAAAGGTTTTATAAAATTAATTTCCATTGGTTATTTTTAGGTCAAAATCGTTATTTGATGTTGTTAGTGCTTTTTTGATTGGGATAGGGTGGATATGTGCCTTTGCTTGTCTGGGTTTCTATAGTGTGTGTTTATACAAGCAAAACTGAGTGTCTTAGGTGCCTGTGTGCATATATGTGCATATATATATACATGCATGTGTATTATGCACCTGTACACGTTTGCGTATCTTGGAAGTGAGTTAAAATGTATTGTTCTATTATTTGAGAAAATAGATCATTAGGTAGGGCAAAGGATAGTCTTGTAATATTTCCCCCGAATCACATGACAGAATTATATGGCAGAATGAGACATCTAGGGAGGTTGGAAATCTGGAGGCTTTTAAAAATAGGATAGATTGTCATCTGTCTGGAGTTGTCATCAGAATGGATTAAATGGTCTATTAAGGCCTCTTGTAATTCTAAACTTTTATGAATTTTGCTTTCCCTAAGGTTCTTATCGCTTTGCTTCTTAAATTTCTAGTCATGCTGTTTGCGTGTGACACTTACCCATTCATTTGCTGGTCATGTATTCCACTCTCAATGCACGCATCCTGGTGGTGCATAAAGGAGAAAGCAAATGTAAACTTGGCACTTAGTCTGCTTATTAATATAAACATCTCCTGAAAATCCTGTTTGATTAAAGGAATTTTGAAGACTGTATTGTTGATTGGGGCTAGGTTGGTTATTAGAGGATGCAAATAATAAATAGCAATACAGTTCTGATGTCCTAAGTGTTCCCTGCCCTCCCCAAATACTAAATTACTCCATCTTGATGTTTGAAATAAAAAAAAGGACTGGATACATTGAACAGCTGATCTTTTAAAATTTAGACTTTCAGAACTTAAAATAATAATAATGAGAACTTTATGGTTTGGAGTGTGGAGAGAAATTTGTGTTAGGATAAAAGCGAATTGACTTGTGAAAGAGAACTTGAATTTTATTTTATTATTATTATTTTTTTTGAGGAAGATTAGCCCTAAGCTAACATCTGCTGCCAATCCTCCTCTTTTTGCTGAGGAAGACTGGCCCTGAGCTAACATCCGTGCCCATCTTCCTCCACTTTATATGTGGGGCGCCTGCAGCAGCATGGCTTGCCAAGCAGTGCCGTGTCTGCACCCGGGATCTGAACCGATGATCCCCGGGCCGCCAAGGTGGAACATGTGAACTTAACTGCTGCGCCACCAGGCTGGCCCCAGAACTTGAATTTTGTAGTTGGACAACTTTGCAGTAATACGTAACAAACTTCCTATAATCTATTGAGGATAAAATTTTAATGTAAATAAACTTTGGCTTACCAGACAAATGAAATGCCTTGTATGGGCACATACTGCAGATTATCATGATGTTGAAAACATAAAACATTGATCACTTATTTAGAAAGAAGTTTGCAAAGTCAGTAAAGTCACAATACCTAGCAAATGTTTTTAACTAAAAAAAATATAAGGGAACATAGTGTAGATAATTTACTTTTTAGATGCCAGATCTGATTTTTATGATTTTAGTTTGTTCTGCTGTTACTTATTGGGCCCTCTAAATTAATGGGAATATTAAATTCCAGATGAGATCCCTGAGCAAGGAAATACGACAATTGCATAAGATGATTGATTAATGGATTTTATTTATTTATTTTGAAATAATGTTAAATTTACGGAAATGTTGCAAAGATAGTACAGAGAATTCCTGTATACTCTTCACACAGCATCCCCTAATGTTCGTGATTTATATAATCATAGCACAGTGATCAAAACTGGGAAATTGGTGTAATGCTATTAACTAAACTACAGACTTTATTTGAATTTCATCAAATTTTCCCCTAATGCCTTTTTTTTCTGTTCCAGGATCCCACATTGCATTTAGTTGTTGTATCTTCTTAGTCTCCTCCAATCTGTGACAGTTCCTCAGTTTTTCCTTGTTTTTCGTGACCTTGACACTTTTGATGAGTACTGGTCAGTTACTTTGTAAAATTTTTCTCATTTTGGGTTTGTCTAATGTTTTTCTCATGATTAGATTGAGGTTAAGTGTATTTGCAAGAAAACCACAAAAAGTGACGTGTCCTTCTCAGTGTATCATATTAGAGGGTACATGGCGTTGTTGTATCTTATTGCTAGTAATATTTTAATCTTGATTGCTTTGTTAAGGTAGTCTCTGCTGTATTGTCCCCTGTCAAGTTACTATTCTTCCTTTTGTAATTGATACATATCTTGGGGGAATGCTTTGAGACTATGCAGATATACTGTTTCTCCTCAAACTTTCTCTCACTGATCCATTGGTGGATCTTTTCTGCAACAGTTATTACTGTGGTATTTACCTCATGGTGATTTTGTATTCCCCTCATTCCTTTTACATTTATTATTGGAATTCTTCTGTAAGGAAAAGATGTCCCTTCCTCATTTATTTATTCAATCAATCATTATTTATATAAATATGATCTCATGGGTGTTTATTTTGTTCTATGGGTTATAATCCAATAGTATCGTTATTTTGTTGCTTAAATTGTTTCAACTTTGGCCATTAGGAGCTCTTTCAGATTGGCCTCCACCCTTTTTTGGGCACTTCCTTATATTCTGGCACCACAGGCTGTTCCATGCTCATCTTGTATCTTTCCTTGTGCCAGTCCTGGAATCAACTGCTTCTCTGAGCTCTGGTTCCTTTTATTGGAGAAAAGAATTTAAATCAAGATCTGGGTGCTAGGTGTGCTCATTGGGATGTCATTGCTCCTAGGCCCTCAGAGAACAGCGCTAGGAAATATATGTGTATATGCTAACCCACGCATGCAAGCAGGCATGCGTGCACACACTCACACACATCTATTTCTATGTATGTTAAAAACCGTGAGCTCATATTGATATCTTCTATTCCAGTCCAACACTACAAGGTTCATGCCAACCTTTCCCTTTTTTTTATTTGTACCTTTTTTTCTGACAGAGGGAAACCTAGCTCTCATTATCTGTAGTATACTAATTTATTCACTTTTAGAAGGCATATCAGGTAGAACCTGATTGCTAATCATACCCTTATGAGAAACGTATTTGCTCATTAGAGTGCAGTATTTGTGTCCCTTTTTTTTTGTCTTTAACCTTACAGTATCTAGTCAAAATACTGTTTTCCAAAGTTACTTAGGTTAGTTCTTTTCTTCCTCACTCCCTTTAGTGTGGTTATGTTATTCATTTGTAATGTAGTTAGGTTCTTTTCTTACTCTTTGTATTCCATTTTGGGTTCCTCCAATCTTGGTTGATTTTAATTATTTGTTTACTTATTTACTTTGGTATGTGAAACATTACTATTACTAAACATTACTACATAAAAAGATATACTCAGAGAAGTGTCACTCCTTATTCCTATTACCCCACTCGCATCCCCCCCAGTTTCCTCCACCTGTTTTCCATGCCTGTTGGTAACCAGTCTCTTCCGTTTCTGGTTTATCCTTCCATTATTACACAAATGAACAGATTGTGTATATTCCTTTCTTTTTTTTTCCTGGTTGTTTTTAATTGAGACACAGTTCACGTACCACAAAACTCACGCTTTTGAAGTGTACAGTTGAGTAGTTTTTAGTATATTCACAAGGTTGTACAACCATCACTGCTATCTAATTCAGGAACATTTTTCATCACCCCAAAAAGAAACCCTGTATGCATTGGCAATGACTCCTCATTCCTCCTTCCCCAGTCTCTGGTAACCAGTAATCTACTTTCTATTTGTATGAAATTTCCTTTTCTGGACTTTTCATGTAAATAGAAGCATATAATATGTGGACTTTTGTGTCTGGCTTCTTTCACTTAGCATAATTTTTTCAAGGTTCATCCATGTAGTGGCATGTATCAGTACTTCATGCCTTTTTATGGCTGAATGGTATTCCATTATATGATTATAGTGTCATATGTCATATAACGATGGGCATATGTTCTGAAAAATGCATCATTAGGTGATTTCATCCTTACAAGAACATCATGGAGTATACAAACCTAGATGGTATAGCCTACTATACACATAGGCCATATGGTACGAATCTTCACCATTGTATATGTGGTCCGTGGTTGACCGAAATGTTATGTGGTGCATGTCTGTCCCATGTTTTGTTCATTCATGCGACAATTGATGGACATTTGATTTTCCATTTTTTGGCTGTTAGGAATAATACTGCTGTGAACATTCCCGTACAAGTTGTTGTGTGGACAAATGTTTTCAGTTCCCTTGGGTATATACCTAGGAGTAGAATTGCTGGGTCATATGGTAACTCTGTGTTTACCTTCTTGAGGAACTGCCAAACCGTTTTCTTGTTCCCTTCTTTCTTATATGAAGAGTGGCTTATTATAGATACTCTTTTGCACTTTACTTTTTTTGCTTAACAGTATATCCTGGAAATCACTTCAAATCAGTTCATTCTTTTGATATTCTGCATTCTTTTTTTTACAGCTGTATAGTTCTCCACTCTGTGGATGTATCCTAATATTTTCAACCATTCTTCTATATATGGGCATTTAGGTTAGTTTCATATATTTTGCAGTATAAACAGTGTTGCAATATAAATGATCTGTGCATATGTATTTTTGTATTATTAGACGTATATCTTCAAGATATATTCCTGTAAGTGGGATTGCTGGGTCAAAAGTTAAGTGCGGGCTGGCCTGGTGGTGCAGTGGTTAAGTTCTCATGTTCCGCTTCGGCAGCCTGGGGTTCGCCGGTTCAGATCCCGGGTGCGGACATAGTATGGCTTGGCAAGCCATGCTGTGGTAGGCGTCCCACATTTAAAGTAGAGGAAGATGGGCATAGATGTTAGCTCAGGGCCAGTCTTCCTCAGCAAAAAGGAGGATTGGCAGCAGATGTTAGCTCAGGCCTAATCTTTCTTAAAAAAAAAAAAGTTAAGTGCATGTGTAGTTGTGTTAGGTATTACCAAGTTTCCCCCAAGAAGTGTTGTACTAATTTGCATTTCCACCAGTAATGTATGAGAGCACCTGTTTTCCCTACAGCCTCACCAACAGAATGTGGTGGTGTGCTTTTTAATTTTTTTTTTTTTGCCAGAGATGACTGATTTTAAAAAAGGCTCTGTAGTCATTTAGGTGACCAAACCTGTTGTGGAAGGGCACTTAATGCCTATGGTTGGCAGGTTCTTATAGCTTGAAAATGAAATAGATTGTCTACTAATATTGCACTGATACATGTAGGTTATTATGTGCAGGTGAAATCAATTGGAATGCAATTTCTGGTCTAGCCAGAGTTGCTCATTTGAAACCTTTTGCATTTAATGGAGTTGCTGCATTGATTCATAATACTTGTGCTCTGAAATACTTGTGTTTAACAGAGGGTAACTGAAATTGTAAGGAGAATATTTTTTCCTGTAGAGTATGTATAATGTAGTGTTATTGGTTCACATTGTATGCTGGATATTCTGAACGGTACACACAATACATATTGAAACCATAGTATGGTAGTTATTTGACCAGTAATGGCCGTATCTGGAACCTGTTATGTTTCTATAAGAAAGAAGGCCAATCTTAAGGAAGATGAAATCAAGAGTAAGTTCTGGATTAGGATAATCCTATCAGATTTTAGTGGTGCCAAGCTAACTAAGACAACATTGAAAAAGTCTCCATTTTACTAGGTAACGGTCTGCCCAGTGAGGCTGGAAATTTCGGTTCTTTCCCAGAAAGGGCACTGTTCCAGGTGCTTGGAACACATTAATGAAAAAACGAAGATTCTTGTACCGGAGAAGCTTACTTTCTAGTGGTCTTCTGATGAACTAATGTCTCAGGAAAACAGATGCTGAGTGCTGATTGTGAATGGAAGCAGTAGAGGTCTGGTGTGGTCTTAAGATAAAATCACCTTTGGTGCTATAAAACCCCCAAATAACACTTGATTTTACTGGTTACAAAGAGAATGCCATGAAAAGTCACAGGGTGGTTACTTAAGTTGTTCACCAATCTCTGTCTCATTTTAAATGATTCCTAGTAGTAGTAGTAGTGGTGGTGGTGGAATAGTAATAACAGAATAATAGTTTTTTTCTCAACTGGGGTTCCAAGAGAAAACTAAACCCCAATGCTCTAGGACATTTGGACATTCATTGTATGTAAAGAAATAACTTGTGTCCAGTGCATCTAGAATGACGTTAGTTATCTATCATTCTTGGGAGAATTGAGAAAAATATTCACTCCAATTTTCACTTCAAGATTTGTTGTTCAGATGAACCTCAGTTGAGAAAGGTCATGGTCATTGTAGTCAGTTAGATCTTTGTGTTTTTCCCCTAACTCTCCCACTTATTAGCAGCATGATGTTGCACAAGTCTTAATCTCTTAGCCTCAGTTTCCTGATCTATAAAGTGGGAATAATAATAGTTGCTTCCTCGTAGGTCTGATGTGAAGATTAAACAAAAAAGTCTTTCCCATCTACATTTATCCATTTCTGTGGCTTTAAAAACTATCTATTTGCTGATTGACATCCACGTTTATATCTTCAGGCCAGACCTCTTCCCTGAGGTCCAGAGTCATGGTTCATCTGCTTATTCCACATCTCAAATGGCTGTGTAATAGGCATCTCAAACTAAATTTGCACAGCACGGAAGGTGTGATTCCTTCCTCATCGTTTCCTCTGAATCTGCTCTTAGTAAATGGCAGGATCATTTAACTAGTCACTCAGGCCGAAAGCCTAGGTGTCATCTGTAATTCTTCTCTTTTCTTTATACCCTATAACCAGGCCGTCACCAAATCCTCTTGGCTCCATCTTTTGAATATATTTCTAATCTGATCACATATCGTCATCTCTGCCTTATTACTCTGGTCTAAACCACCATCATCTCCTGCTTAAATAATTACAATACTTTCTTAACTGATTTCCCTGCTTTCTCACTTGACCTCCTACAGTCTATTCTTCACTTCATAGCTAGAATGATCTTTTTAACGGTTAATCAGGCCACTCCTCTATTTAATACTTTAAAATTACTTCCTTTTTTCTATTTAATACTTTAAAATTACTTCCTTTTACAATTAAAATAATAGCCAAATTCGCAGCCATTGCCTACAAGGTCCTCTGTGATGCAGTTAGTCCTTGCTTACCTCTTTCTGTTCATTCCAATTCTGCTATACTGAACATCCCTATATTCTTTGGTCGTGCCATGTGCATTCCAGGGCTCAATGTTTGTTCTTGCTCTGCTGGGAGTGCTCTTCCTTCAGATCTCTGCACTGCTTGCTCCCTCACACCGTTGAGGTGCCTGCTTAAAGAGGGGTTCTCAGAGTCTCTCTCTTTAGAAAGATCTTCAGTGATCACACTATAGAAAATAGCGATCACCTCCCCCTCTTCTTTTTGTCTCTTTTGCTGTATTTTTTATAGCACTTATGCTTCCTGAAATTTAATGAGTTATTTGTCTATTTGTTTATTTTTCTTCCTTACTGAAAGTAAACTTCATGAGAGCAGGAATCTTATATGTCTTGTTCATTCCAGTGCCTAGAAAAGTCCCTGGCACATAGTAAGTCAGGGATGCAGCTCTAGGAAGTTGTCTTTGGAGTAAAATTGTCTTTAAATTAGATTAAATGATTTTACTTTTTTTAAGGTTTTAAGCCAAAGGAGAACTATTAAGCCAAAGGAGAACTATTTAGAAAGTATAAATAGTTTCTTAACTTTTAAGAAACAACGCTGTGAATTTTTTGCATTGGGTGCTCACATATGAAGTGTTAAGATTTAGGATTTATGACGTTATCAAGAGCATATAGTTGTGCATAGGATGTGCTAAGTAATATGTAAAAGATAAGCTTGGAGTTTAGCTCTTGTGCTTGTTGCAGTGTTTAACATACTCTATGGTTATCCTCTATTTATAATGGTAGTGATGTTAATAGTCATAATTTCTCTTGCTCTGGGAAGGTATTTTTTTTTTTCACTCTAAACTTGATTTAAAGTCTCTATTGATTTTGATTTTGGGGGGAATACACTGTTGTCCAAGCTGTTTTAAAATTTAATATAGTAGCATTTATAGATGCCCTTTTAATTTTTGCCTGTTTTAAGACCGTTCCTGTTAGTCACTGTACCATAAAATTGTCTGGAGAATTTTACGTGATAGAATTCAAGTAAGTAGCTTTGCTAACTGATAGTATTAGAAATATAGGATAAACTAATCTAGAACTGGGAAGATTATATTATCTATGTGTTAATATAATTTAAAAGTGTGTGGGGGCCAGTATCTTTATTATGTCATCATTGATCTTTCTTATAAAACCACGTATTCAGTCACGTATAATGAAATTTTGTCAATAATGTCACAGTTTCTGCTGTCTCAAAATTGCTCATTCTTTTGAAAGGAAGGAATGATGGGAAGATTTATGTGATTTAGTGAAGGTGGTGTGATGGAGTAGACAGCTGCACATAGAAAGGATAACGTTTATTGAGCATTTACCTTGCACCAGGCACTATTCTAAGCACTTTGATCTGTTATTTAAACCACATTCAATCTGGTGGTTCTGTTAATTATTTAAACCACGTTTAACCCATTTATTTTGTAGATAAGGCAAGTGAAGCACAGAGAGGTTAAATAATTTACCCGAGATCACAGTAAGTGGTGGAGCCTGGATTAGAATTCAGAAACAAAGGAGGGTGTTGGTGGAAACTGGGGGGGGGGGGGGGGGGGCGTGGGCAGAGCATGGAAATGGCAAGCCCCAGTGTGATGCTTTTGGCTGATCCAATCCAAGTATTGTCATGTGGGCAGGACCATTCTTCATAGGTGTTCAGGAACTCATGGTGACAATAAGACAAATTTTAGGTGCCCCATGTTGCTTTGACTTCTTAAAGAATATTTCTAATTCTGTTCTGTCACAGAGGGGGAATAAATGTCAGAAGAGAACAGTAATTCGTATAAGGATTGGACTTTGTCATAGCAAGGTGAATATTAGTGGATCTTTATGCCCTGAAATATGAAATTTTTCTTGGTAGACCTTGAAATCCAGTGATACTATGGAGCAAGTTTGGTCTGCAAACTGTCTAGAGGGCAAACAAGTAGTGAAATAATAATGATTTACATTTGTATATAGCTTTTTAGTTTACAAAGTCCTTTGGTAAACATTTTCTCAGTTGATCTTCATAACACCTATGTGAGGTAGGAAGGGTAGATATTCTGCCGTTTAACAAGCTCCCACAGAGGAGAGAGGTAGCTGCCCGAGGAATGAGCCCTTGAGTAACCGTAGTTGCTAGATCCTCTTTCATGAAGATTCTGTTCATAAAGGAAGTGGCTATTCTTTTGCAAAACTGCCAGAGATTGAGTGGTGGACTTCTGCAGTGGACTTCTGCATTGTGTGGTGTTAATGGATTTGATCTCTTAAATGAGTGAGTGGAAAGTTGCTTAATCTGAAAGCAGAAGATATTTGGCATGGTGAATAGGCAGAGATGCCCTGTTCTTAATGTTTGTTATACTGAAAGCCTAGATATTTTTAAGAAATATAATTTAGATTAAAACTGTAATTCTAATAGCAACATTGTTGTAATCTTTTTTAAACCAATATTTTAATTCTAAAACCTTTTACCAGTTAGGCTGCAATAATATTGATGCTGTTTTGATTATATTGTAGATTGGCATGGGGGGTGCTTTACTTTTTTGAAGTCAAAAAAGAAAGTTTGGTAGCTTCTGAAAAGGCTGATGTAACATATAGTAGTAGTGAAATACTGACAAAAGTTTAGTATGTTCCCTGTTTCCATTATTCACTTTGAGAATAGTTTGAATTGTTTGGGTTAATTTAAATTGGTCTGAGATATTAAGAGGGACTTTTCATAACTCTTAAGGTATGCTGTATAAGGGAATAAAGTCATGCAAATTCACAGAATCATGTCGCTTTAATTGACGATTGACAAAATGTGACTTTGTTTTTCAAAAATCTAAGAAATTGCTGAATATTTTGTGTTCTTAAATTCTTGTATCTTTCAGTTCTCAGTGTTATTTTCTTTTTCCATGGTGCTCTCTTGTAACTTCCTCTTTGTCACCACCCCCTCCCGCTTGGTCTGCCATCTGTTGGTTTGGCTCTTTATTTCAGAGTAGGAAGGCAGGAAAGGGTTTTTGTACACAGATAAAACGAGTCCTGTTTGGAGCTCAGTGAGCTGGAGTGCTTATGCAATAAGTCTGCTGATGATAAATTCCAGAAGTACCATAGGCCCATAGGACTAGAAAGATAGCGGTGACTCTGCAATATTGTCTGCAAGTTTTTTTTCTGTGACTGTTGCTTTATTTAATAAATAAAAATTAAGAAATAAATCTTACTTAAATTTTTACGTACTATATTTTTTCATGGAAAGCCATAAATTGGTTAAATATTGTTAACAGTCTTGTAAAAAGAGTAATTATATAGAAGAGTTTATCATATTGTTAGTGAAATTCATGTCAAATGATTTCTTGTAGTACTTTATAAATATAATTTGATCATCATAAATTTACATTCACTTATGCCTGACTGTGTATTAATCTATTATGGGAATCTGCAAAGACTATTTGCAGTTCCTAGGCAGGTAAGTCAATTCCTGGACAGTGATTTTTTGTTTTTATCTTTATATTGCAAAATATTTGGAACATATACTAATATAAAAGTAGGGAGGATAGTATAAAGAGCTCCTATGTACTCATCATTGAGCTTCAAGAATTGTAGGCAGTCTTGTTTCCTCTATATTTCCATCTACCACCACCCCACCTCCAGTCCCTGGACTTTTTTGAGCCAAATTCCAGACATATTTAATTTGTAATTTCAGATATTTCATTCTCTAAAAGATAGAGTCTCTCTTTTTATAAAATAAGCATAATACCATTATCGTACCAAAAACAATTTATAGCAAGTACTTAATATCATCAAATATGTAATCATGTTTCATATTTTTCTGATTGCTCCATATGTAAACTATGTAGTACACATAGTTTGCTTAAAGTGGGATCCAAATAAGGCCCATACTTTACAACTATTTGACATGTTTATTAAATCACTTTTTTTTTAAAGATTTTATTTTTATTTTTTTTTCCTTTTTCTCCCCAGAGCCCCCCAGTACATAGTTGTATGTTCTTAGTTGTGGGTCCTTCTAGTTGTGGCATGTGGGATGCCACGTCAGCGTGGTTCGATGAGCAGTGCCATGTCGGCGCCCAGGATTTGAACTGACGAAACACTGGGCCGCCTGCAGCGGAGCTTGCGAAGTTAACCACTTGGCCGCGGGGCCAGCCCCTATTAAACCACTTTTAATGTTTAGACTCTCTCTCCATCTTTTTTTTTTTCTTTCTTAAAATTTTTTGTTAAAAGAAGGCAGGTTGGGCCGTCCCTGTGGCGTAGTGGTTAATTTCCCGCATTCTGCTTTGGCGGCCCGGGTTTGCTGGTTCGGATCCTGGGTGCGGATGTGGCACCACTTGGCAAGCCGTGCTGTGGTAGGCATCCCACATATAAAGTAGAGGAAGATGGGCACGGATGTGAGCTCAGGGCCAGTCTTCCTCAGCAAAAAGAGGAGGATTGGCAGCAGCTGTTAGCTGAGGGCTAATCTTCCTCAAAAAAAAAAAAAAGGCAAGTTGTTTGCCCTGAGAAGTTTCCCATAGTCTCATTTTGCAGATTGCCTCTCCGTAATGTCTTGTAACATGTTCTTCTGTCTTGTGAATTTCCTGTAAATTGATAGATTTGTCGGATTTTTTTTTTTTTGGTGAGAGTAGTTCATAGGAGTGGTTTGTGTTTCTATCAGGAGGTACCTAAGGTTTTGTTCTCTCTCTCTGTGGTGATCATTGCTTGGATTTATTAATTCATCAGGGATTGCAAAATAGTGAAATTCTGTTGTTCCTTCTTCATGTGTTAGGTGGTATTCTTTTGGATAGTTCTTCAACAGTGTAAATTGTGTTTCTAGGGCATTGCATTTATGCCAGAACTGGTTCTGAGATGATTTAGCAAGGTTCTGTGGTAGAATTCCTTTAAGGGAAGAGTGAAAGTCCTTATTATTGAAAGTTCAGAGAAAGCTTGGGAATATGGAATCACAAAACTTTGTTTAAAGGATGTTTGGCCAATAAATAGGTTGACATCCCATCATGAGATAACAGCTTGTGACCTGACGTGTGTAGTTGGTCATTGGTGTTTGTTTTTTTAGAGGTCAGTGTTTGTATTCAGAAATTTCAAAAGTGTTTTGCGCAGGGCAGCAGTTATTAGTTATTTGAGCTAGATTTCTCAGCATAAATTTTAGATCAGACCTTGTGTGTGAATCATATTTAAAAAATATTGAGTTTACATAACATAGCATATTTTGTATTAAAGGTTGTCAAAAAATTGGAGCAGCAGTATTTCCCAGTGTGGCTCCTTGACAAAAGGGTTTTGGGATCAAATAAACTTGGTAAACAATGTGTACTTTATTCTCTCTTGGAGTGTAATAGTACATATTAATGTGTAAAAGACCTACAGTAAAGAAACTTGTTTAATATTAACTCAGCATTTTCCAAATTTATTTGATCCCTGAACCTTTTTTCCCCTCCACATCATCTTGAAGAACTAGTGGAACATTTTCTAGAGGAAAAAAATTTGGAATATGGTGGATTAGAGGGTTTGAACACAGAATAAAGAAGAATATCTGATGATGAAGAGTGTGTATGACTTCATTATAGTGATGTGGAGAAACTTTTGGTAGGTAAATAAGACATTTTTCAATGAGAAGAAACAAAAGGCACATAATGGTGGTTATTTTAGCCTGCAAGCATTATATTTTTAGAAAAACAGTGTTAGAAAAGGATTTCAATCATATTTAACATTTACTACACACCAGGCACTGTTTTCAGTCCTTTATATATAATTTATAATTCATTTAATCTTCACGACAACGTTATGCAGTAGACACACTGTCATTATATCAGTTTTCCAGATGAGGAAATTGAGGCAGAGACATTAAGTAAATTGTTCAAGTTTGCATTACAGAATTGGTGACATAGCAGAGGCAGGATCTGAACCTAGGCAGCCTGGCTCCAGAGTCCGTGTGCATAGCCACTGCTCTACACTGCAGGATGTAGCAGATGGAGATCATGAAATATAAATTAGATTAAAAGGGGATTTAAAATCTGTTTGGAGAGAACAGACATATTTTCTTTAATTTTCAGGCAATCAGGGCCATAAGAGAAGAATGTGGAGAGCAGGCTGTGTCCTAGTGAAGATAGAAAACCTGGAGTTGCGGGAACCATTATCCGTAAAAAAGGTATACCTCCCAAAGAGATAGATTAGTTGCAGGTAGAAGGCTGAGTTAAGAGGACGGTGTTATTACCAGAATATCAGACTTAGAAGAGAATTAAAGCTCACTTAATAAGACCCCCTCATTTTATGTATGAGATCTGCGGTTACATAGGTGTGTTCAAGTGCTTGTAGTAATAATTGTAGCTCACATTAGTATACTCTTGTGTTAAAGCACTTACACATGGATTCTCATTTGGTTCCCTAAACAATCCTGAAAGGTGTAATTAGATAGGCTCCATATTTTCCACAGCAAAGCTGGTTCTTGAATTTAGATTTTCAGTATCTTAGAAGCTAAAGTTCTCTGCACTGTATCACATTGCCTCAGTTCTTAATGAATAACATATATTAAAGAAGAGTAGTGCTTGCTTTTGAAATGCGATGAGGATTTGAGTCAGAAAGAAAAAAACCCTGCATTTTAACAAGTGGAAATAACTCCCTCTTAAGTGTGAAAAGTAATATATGCTAGGCTAGTAAAATAATTTTTTAGACAATATAGGGAAATATAAAGAAAAAAGTGAAAACTGTCCCACCACAAAGAGTAACCACTGTTAAATTCTAATGTGTAGTTCTCCAGATTTTTTTCTGGGTCTATTTTATATAGAGAGAATTTTTTCAAAATTCTATACGTATTGTTTTATAACCTGAAATACTATATTCTTAAAAGAGACTATACCTCTTTTGCCTCTACCATAGTAAAAAAGTACCTGCAAGGACAACAGGCATAAAATGGTAATGTCCTGGACAAACTGGGATGTATAGTCCCCTCCCCACCTCCTCCCCCCAACCCACACACACTCTAATAGCTGACCTGTTAGTAAAGTCTAGGTGAATAGATAAAAACTTATTTGAGGTTAAGTTAATTTAGGGAGTCAATGAGTAGTATAAAGCTTTGTTGTATCATTTTCCTGTAGAATTTGGGATTATTGATTGTTTTGTAGTTTGATAGAAAAAAACTTTTTCACACTGTACTGGATTAAAAGATAAGTAACTCAGATTTCTTTAAGTAAACATTAAGAAGAATAAAGTATGGTTCTTTTGGAGCACTCTGTATATGGGCTCTTTTAGTGTATTTGTGTGTGTGTATGTAACTGTCTCTGATTATCATTATTATTGGAGTGGTGGGAGGGGAATGGAGCCTCTTGTGTTGGGTTGTGGAATGGATTTTTGTACTTGAAGTCAGTGCTTCAGCAAATCTTGCTTTCTGTTTTATTGACTGCATCTAGTAATTTACTTTGTTAATCGCTGTCTTTGCCCAAGCAGATTTGCAACAGTCTTATTTTAAAAGTGTTTTGTTTTTTGAGAATTGGGTTACATTTTATTTACATCTCTCAATATTTTCTTCTAAATTGATAGTAAGGCTTATGATTTTACTTATGTTAGTTCCTTTGCCTTTCCATATAAATTTAAAAATAAGTTTGTCTGTATCTACAAAAATTCTTGCTGGGATTTTGATAGGTATTGCATTAAATCTATAGATCAGTTTGGGGGAGAAAGGACATTTTTATATTTAGTCTTCCAACCTAGGAACATGGCATCTCTCTCCATTTAGTTTGATCTCCTTTGATTTCTTTCATCTGTTTTATAATTTTCAGCATATAGGTCCTGTACGTGTTTTGTTAGACTTGCATCTAGGTATTTCATTAAAAAATGTTTTAAAAGCTTTTTATCAAAGTATCATATATATTTGTAGAAGTGTACATATAGTAAATGGATAGCTTGATTAATTAGTTCCACATGGATGGACTTATTTTCAATTTCTGCTATTTTCTGTCAACCTGAGAGATTTTCAGGAGGGAGGTAGAATTCAAGATGAGGGAACAAGAAAAGCTTCCCATTTCCTCCTGAGTCAGGTCTTCATAGTGTGATTTCATTGTTTTGTTTAAAAGTGAATTCTCAAGACAGTAGACATATTCAAGATAGTTAAGCTTATTTCCAAAACAATTTGCCGTTTAGATTTTTCCTGCTGTAATTTACCTCCAGTCATGTTACAATAGAGGTTTACCTAGGTTTTTTCTGATATAGGAATGAATACTGTTTTAAAACAATGAAGATGTGGGTTGAAGATTTAAGAGATGGAAAGTTCTGCCTTCTCATTTTTGTCGAACCTAGCTGTTCCCTCACCGTTAGCTTACTTCTGTGCAGTTTGTGCTAAACACAAGCTTAAGTAAACTTGTCGTCTTATTATCTGTCTTTTATCTTCCTTCTAGGAAGGGTGGGAAACTTACTGTCTGTGTTTATGGGAGCAATATTTTTCTGCCTGCTCCTTCTAAGTAAGCCTTCTAAATCTAACTCTTGAGTTTATAGAGCTGGTATCACTGTAATTACTTAAAGGAAAATCATTACGTTGTAAGGAAATGAAACGTGATATTTGCTTGATACAGGTACTCCTGGGAATAAATGAGTTTATTACATATACTCCGTCAGGAAGGACATGGTTAAAAATGGAAAAACCATACTTATTTAACTCCTCTGTATACTTTTTTGTAAAAGATGATCATTTTTTTTTCTTTCCTCTTTACAGCACTGGGGCTCAGCTGTGTCTGATTCAGCTATTTCTGCCCTTCTCACCCAATTTTTATTTTGAAAATTTGTCAGATCTGTAGAAAAGTTGAAGAATAGTACAAAAAACACCCATATACTTTTCACCTAGTTTCACAAATTGTAACGCATTGCTGCAGTTTCTTTTTTTCTTTTCTTTAAATCACACACATTTTGCTTTAAGTGAAAGTAGGGTTTAGTCACTAAGGTTGTAGTCACCCTCCCCACGTGGGTTGTAGTCATGCTGCCCACCAAGTTCTTCAGGTGTGCATCTCCTGAAGATAAGGATGCTTTTATTACACCTAAGGAAAATAACTAGTTCATTGTCGTCTAATATGCAGGGTCTGTATTTAAATTTTTCTAGTTGGCTCTCACATATCTTTTATAACTTTTGTGTTTTTTTTTTCTGATCCAGGATCCAGTTACGTTCACATGATTTTTATGTCTCTTTAGTCTCTTTTAATCTAGAACAATCCCCTGCCCTTTTTTTTTTTTAAATGACATTAACTTTATTGAAGAATCTAGGCCATTTGTCTTATATAATGTCAATGGTTTTAGTATCCATGCGAAGATTATCCTTGTTGGGATAATTTTCTTTTTTTTAATGAAAAATATTCTTAGGGAATATATGTACATGGTGAGAAACCCACATGGTACAAAGGAGGTTACAGCAAAATGTGTATCTCCCTCTTGTTCCCTATCTCCTCTTTCCTAGTTTTTCCCAAAGTTAACTGTTACCAGTTTCTTGTGAGTCCTTTCAGAGATTCTAAACCCCTCCAGTCATGCATGCGTATATATTCTCTGTTTTTCTCTTTACACAAATGGTGGAATGCTGCAGACTGTTCTACATCTGATGTTTTTTATTGTGGTAAAATATAGATAGTGTATTTATCATTTAAACCATTTGTGATGTGTACAGTTCACTGGCATTAAATGCATTCACAATGTTATATAACCATTACTACTATATACATCCAAAACTTTTTCATCATCCACAACAAAAACTCTCTTCAACGATAAAAACCATTAAACAGCAAAAATCCATTAAATAATAATTCCCTCTTCACTTTACCCCCAGCCCCTGGTAACCTCTATTTTACTTTCTCTGTGAATTTGCCTGTTCTTACTTAGTACCTCACATAGGGGGACTTATACAATATTTGTCCTTCTGTGTCAGGCTTATTTTACTAAGCATAATACTTTCAAGGTCCATCCATGTTCTAGCATGTATCAAAATTTCATTTCTTTTTATAGGTGAGTCATATTCCATTGTATATACTATATTTTGTTTATCCATTTGTCTATTGATGGACACTCGGGTTGTTTCTGCCTTTGGGCTATTGTGAATAGTGCTGCTATGAACAGTGGTGTACAAATATCTTTCCTTGCTTTCAATTCCTTTGGATATATACCTAGGAGTGGAATTGCTTGGTCTATGTCTTAATGTATTTTTAACTTAATATATCACGGTTATCATTCCAATTCAATATATTCCAGATAATTATAAATCTTTCTCATTCATTTTAGTGATTGCCGTGAATCCTGGTGTATGTGTATAATTTATTCAATTAGTTTCTTATTGGTAGACTTTAGATTATTTCCCTTTTTTCCTTTTTCTTTAATTGCTATTCTAAATAATGCTGCAGTGAATAGGCTATTTCTTACTTTAAGCAATACTTTGTTTCTTGATTAAAACTGCAGTGTGGAAATGTTGATTAAGCCTAAGCTCATTAAGCATGCTTTCAGATATCCTTAAAATTCGTCTTCTCATAAGCTCAATATATTCTTGCTCTTTTATTTTAGGCCCTCATCTCTCAACTTCTGGGGTGTCTCTTGTGTCCTGGCCTTTGATTTTTTTTTTTAAATGAAGAGATAAAAGAGTTACTTTGAAGTCAGTATTTGGTATTATTATGTCTCCCCACCCCCTCTGTTTTTTGTTTTTTTTAAAGATTTTATTTTATTTTTTTTTCCTTTTTTCTCCCCAAAGCCCCCCAGTACATAGTTGTATGTTCTTAGTTGTGGGTCCTTCTAGTTGTGGCATGTGGGACGCTGCCTCAGCGTGGCCTGATGAGCAATGCCGTGTCTGCACCCAGGATTTGAACCAACGAAACACTCGGCCGCCTGCAGCGGAGCGTGCGAACTTAACCACTCGGCCACGGGCCAACCTGTTTTTTTTTGATACCATTAAATCTTTCAGGTAGTCTTTTAAGTTTTATTTTTTTCTCCTCAGAATTCACGGGGCTGGCCCCGTGGCCGAGTGGTTAAGTTCGCACGCTCCGCTGCAGGCAGCCCAGTGTTTCGTTGGTTCGAATCCTGGGCGTGGACATGGAACTGCTCATCAAACCATGCTGAGGCAACGTCCCACATGCCACACTAGAAGGACCCACAACGAAGAGTATACACCTATGTACTGGGGGGCTTTGGGGAGAAAAAGGAAAAAAATAAGATCTTTAAAAAAAAATTAAAAAAAATCGTATTCACATATTGATATTCTGAGATTGTGTGAGGAGCTAGCCATAGTATTTACTTACTACATTTTTACTATTTCTCCATTCTTTATTTTAGGGAGGCTCATGAGAATGAGTTCTTTAAGTGTAAATTGGGTAATTGTTGGGAGTTCAGTGAAGATAAATTTACCAAAGATGTTATGATTGCCATGACTTAGGCATTAGATGCTAGCAAATTGATGGTTCTAAAGAAAGGAGAGGAGATTTTCTCTACAAACAGTATGTGATGAGGACCATTGGCCTCTTGTGCCTCTGGAATTTTTACTTTTGTTGAAGTCTGTTGTCTGGTTCATGGCCACTGGACAGCTCCAAATTAAGGTATCCTGCATGTGCTGACGTTTCTATTTGCATTTCAGACTGATTGCGTCTGTTTGCATAACAGGTTGTTGAACTTGACAGATTGATAACTTGCTTTACTCTTTTGTTCCCAAGGATTCTGTCATTAAAAAGTGCATCGATGTTCCAAAAACCCCAAGGTTGATAGCAGCCATTGTTTAGAATTACTGCGCTGAAAACAGAATCATTAAAAACATAGTAAATTTCCTTATGGCTAGTTATCAGAAACTTTTTGTACTAGAATATTGTAGTGATGTGATTTTGTTTATTTTTCTCAACAAGAGTTACTCTATTTCTAATGTTACACTAACTTTCATGATGGAATATAAAAGAAGAAATTTAAAATATTTCAGATTTCTTCTCTTTGGGGGATATATGGTGAACAGTTAGAGACCATACAGTACAATACCTAGCATTTATTTTTACAGTTTTCAGAGTACTTCTATGAAAGAGACATGGAAATTCCAAGATGAGAAAGATCCTTGTGGGGTAAGGTTATTAGGACAGATTTAATTGGGGGGGAAAATGGTAGCATCTGAATTAATACCTGAAGGAAGGATTTGTTAGGTAGAGTGGAAGGGATGGGCATTCTGGAGGCAGCAGCATAGGTAAAGGTGCAGGGGTAGGAGTGAACACATCCCAGCTGAGTGATGGTAAGGATTAGTAGAGATGCCTGACTAGAGCAGAGAGCTGCTGAGGAGCTTGGGCTGATTAAGATTTAGTAGTTTGGAGGGAACAGTTGATTATGAGCCTTGGGAAGCAGAGTGGGGAATTTTAAGCGTAGGGAGCTGTATCTTAGGATCCTAGCAGGAAATAAAGGGACTAGTTATAGAGGTTTGGGTAGGATTAAGGGAAGCAACAAGGGATTGTGAAGCTTCCAAGGCCTAGCAATATCAGGAAGCCATTGATACTTTTAAGCCAGAGGGAGCAAGAAGAGGATCACTGAAGCCTGAGGAGAGCTGGAGCAGTGGAAGCCAAACCAGTGGATAGGACCTGTGGTTATAGAAGAAAGTTCTGTGGTGGAGAGGGAGTCAGGGCAATGAGGACCCCAATTTCTTTTTCTTCTCATCCTTTAATTGCCTGCTAATGCCTCTCATTGGCCTAATCCAGCTGGAAAGCAGGGAAGCTTGGGCAGTGTAGTCCTAGAGGTCAGCCTCAAAGGTTACAAAGCAGAGCATAGAAAGTAGAGATTAAGTTTGTTTGGGGCTACTGGGGTCAAATAGAGAATGCCTAGCCCAGGACTTATTTTAAAGTATTTTAAGTTTGTGAGCAGAGAAATGTTATACTAAAAATGCTCTTGTAGGAAGATTTGGTTTAGTGGATTTTGAGGGTCTTCTTAAAAAAAAATCTCTTCAGGGGCTGGCCCTCTGGTGTAGTAGTTTAGTTTGGCGTGCTCCACTTTGACAGCCTGGGTTCATGGGGTTCAGATCGTGGGCATGGACCTACACCACCATACAAAATAGAGGAAGATTGGCAACAGATGTTAGCTTAGGGTGGGTCTTCCTCAGCAAAAACAAAACAAATCTCTTCAGGCAAAGTTTCAACTTATAACAAAAAAGGCAGGATGCAATCTAGTATCTGATTTATCCTTATATCCCCTGTGGGCTGTATAATCTCTTTATTTGTCTGTAGACTCCTTAGATCAGAATTAATTCATCTACCATAGAGAGTTCCGGATCTCCTGCAGCAAGAAAGGTAGAGTGCCAGTGGCTTAAAGGGGCACAAGAGGGATCAGTCAGAGTACTAGCATTGAAAAGCTTAAGTTTGGTTGTAGAGTGGATGGGGCAGTGGTGATGAAGACAAATACATAAACAATAAGAAATCAGGTAGAGTATGACAAATGTTACAATATGTGTAAGCAAAAGTATTATAAGAGTTTAGAGGAGGAAGTGATCTAATCTGTATTGGTGAGTGTAGAGTGATTAAACCATAAAAGGCTTTATGGAGGAAGTGACCTTTGACATAGGCCTTTGAAGTACGGATTTTGACAGATAAAGATTAGATAGGTGAGGACTTGTCAGTTACAGGGAATAGCATGAACAGAGGCACAGAAGTGGGAGTGTTTGGTTTGTTAAAAATTAGGATGTATTTAGGCTAGTTGTGGAAGATGAAATTAGAAGGCAAACTTGGCTCCCACAGGATGGACTTAAACCTACAACAATGGCTTGTATCCAATTTTTATGGGAAATGGAGAGCCTTTGAATTCTTTATAGATGGGCAGTGATATAATTGGTTAGAACTGAGCTTTAAGAAGATTAATCTAGCAGAAGTAGATAGAATGCATTGGAATGGGGACACTTTTTGGGAGCCCATTGCAGTTTCCGAGGGGAGGTTATGAGGGCTGAAGCAGGGTGGGGTCAGTGGGAATGTTAAAAGAGGCTGGGGCATAAAGGAAAAGCCTGAGTCAAAGACTACTCTACAGTTTTGACTCTGGGAACTTGAGTGATGTATCAGAAGGAGCTGGTTTTGTAAGGGTGCAGAATGGAGGGTAGGGGAGCATTAAGAGGTAGGGAAGCTGCAAGAGATGGTGAAAGTAATTTTGGACATTGTTAATTGGGGGTAGGAAGCATTGACATGGTGATGTCCACCAGGCATTCGGAAACATAAGACTGGTGTTCTGCAGAGGTGCTGGTCAGAGGTATGGATTTGGGAGATATCTGTGTAGTGATGATGGGTTAAGCTTTAGCAATGAACAGAAATGGTTGATATAAAGGAAAAAATATTGAGAAGAAAAAGACAGAGGTCTGCAAATTATTTTGTTGTTTTGTTTGTTTTTGGTCAGTTTTGAGGTATAATTAACATGCAATAAAACTCACCATTTTAAGTGAACAATTTGACAGATTTTGACAAATGTATATAGTCATGTAGCTACCGCAACAATCATGGTATAGTCCATTTTCATCATCCCCAGAAAGTTCCCCTGTACTTCTTTGCAGTTAATCGGCTCCCCCTATTCCCTAGCTACTGGCAACCACTAATCTACTTTCTATCATGATAGTTTTGCTGCTTCTAGAATTTTATATGTAGACGCGTGATCATGTAGTCTTTGTGTCTGGCTTCTTTCATTTAGCATAATGCTTTTGAGATTCATCCATGTTGTTGCTTGTATCAGTTCTTTTTTATTACTGGGTAGTATGCCATTGTCATGTACTACAACCTGTCTATCCATTCATGGATTGATGGACATTTGAGTTTCCAATTTTCAGCTATTATAAATAAAGCTACTGTGACATTCGTGTGCAAGTTTTTATGTGGTCATGTGTTTTCATTTTTATGGGCAAACACCTAAGGAATGGAATTGCTGCATGTATAGTAAGTACAGTATATGTTTAATTTTATAATAAGCTACCGAACAGTTTTCCATTTTATGAGAGCTTTAATTGCTTCACATGCTCATCAATACTTGGTATTGCCTGTTCTTTAAATTTAGCCATTTTAGTGGGTTTGTAATAGTATCTCATAGTTTTAATTTGCATTCCTCTAATGACTAATGTTGTTGAGCATCTTCTAATATGCTTATTTGACCATTTATATATCTTTGGTGAAATGTCTGTTCAAATATTTTGCCCATTTAAAAAAATTGTGTTTTCTTATTACTGAGTTGTAAAGGTTCTTTTTATTTATTCTTGATACAAGTCCTTTGTTAGATATATGTTTTACAAATAGTTTCTTTAAGTCTGGGGCATGCCTTTTCATTTTCCTAACAGTATTTTTTGAAGAGCAAAAGTATTTAATTTTGTTAAAGTTTAATGTATCAAGTGTTTGAGTTCTACTTAAGAAGTCTTTACTTAATCCAGGGTTGTAAAGATTTTTTCCTGTGTTTTCTTCTAGAGATTGTTATAGTCTTCGTTCTAACATTTAGGTCTAAGAACCAGTTTGAGTTGATTTTTGTATGTGGTGTGAAATTAGGATCGAAGTTCATTTTTTTCATATGTATATCCATTTGTTCCAGCACACTTTGTTGAAGATTATCCTTTCCCCATTAAACTGCCTTGGCACCTTAGTTAAAAATCAGTTGGCCATAGGGGTCAGCCTGGTGGTACAGTGGTTAAGTTCGCACATTCTGCTTCTGTGGCCCGGGGTTCGCTGGTTCTGATCCCAGGTGTGGACATGGCACTGCTTGTCAATCCATGCTGTGGCAGTCATCCCACATATAAAGTAGAGGAGGATGGGCACGGTGTTAGCTCAGGGCCAGTCTTCCTCAGCAAAAAGAGGACGATTGGCGGCAGATGTTAGCTCAGGGCTAATCTTCCTCAAAAAAAAAAAAAAATTAGTTGGCCATATGTATGTGTGGGTCTGTTTCTGGACTTCCCGTTTCTGTTCTGTCGGTCTGTCTTTATGCCAATACATGTCTTGATTACTGTAGCTTTTTAATAAGTCTTAAAGTCAGATAATGGAAATTCTTCAGCTTTGTTCTCTGTCAAAATTATTTTGCTATTCTTAGTCCTTTGCATTTCTGTCTTGCAAATTTGTGATAAGGACTATGAAAAGTGTTTTGTTTTTGTTATTTGATTGGGATCATTTAATGATCTTGAGAGAGTGGCTAGGAGGAGTGGATTTTATCATAGCAACAGAACTTTAAGAAGGAACTGAATTGGCAGTTGAGCCATTGAAACCTTCTGAGGTTTTTAGTGTTTAAAAATTGAGTGATATAGAACATGTGAAACCACCATGATAGAGATAAGAAGCAGTACGATTTAGTTGTTAAGAGGATGGATGTCAGTCTGCTCTGGTTTGAATCCTTACTCTATCACTTACTGGCGCTGTGACCTTGGGTAAACTATTTAGCCTCTCTTTGCCTCCATTTCCATTCCTGGCAAATGGGAATAATAAGAGTACCTATTTCATAGTGTTATTCTGAGATTAAATAAGATAATACATGTAATGGGTTTAGCACAGTGCCTGCCATATATAAAGTGCTCAGTGAATGTTAGCTGCTTTTGTTGTTCTGTTCACCTAGAGAATGTTAGAAAGCTTCAAAATTTGTTATATTGACTTGTATCAACTATTAAGTCTACCCTTGTGTTCAAATCCTTCAGCTTCCGTCATTTATTTCAGTTTTGGAAAGAGAGTGGTAGTGCTGTTTGTTTTATTTTCCAGTCCTTTGGTAGTTTTTCCAGCCTCGCTTTTCATTGATGAATTTGGTAATGGACACATATACTTAAATTTGGATTTGTGTATTGGACCGTGAGTGGCAAAAAGAACAATTGGCCTTTAGTGGTATAAATCATTACTATAAATTAAAACAAAACAAAACAACTGCAGTGTTTTTTTTTCTTTGCCAGTATTTAGCTGATTCATCAGAATTGTGAATTGGTGCTTCTTGAATACAAGTGAAAACCCATTAGTTTGATTCGATTTTGTCTATAGTTCTTTACTTGCTGAATAAGCATGTCTGCTTCCTGGTTTATTTGACTAGTTCTTGTTATTGATGTGGCAACACAATTTGCCAGCAAACTCAGCAAGTCTTTTCCTTTTCTAAATGTACTCACTTTCTAAATAGGGATGATAAAAAAAGCTTTTTCCTTTTTATCAGCTGTTTAATTTTGTGCAGCTGAACATTGATAATTTGTATGGTTTAATGAGTAAGAGTACCAAAATCAGTCAGTCAGCCTAACGAAGCCCCCGGAAGGGAAGTATTTGGGACAGGGGTGGGGAGAGCTGGATCATAGTTGGCACTTAATTTTCAGTTGCAGAACTCTGCAAATGGGCTGTCCCTCCTGCACTTCCAGAAATGCTCCAATAAGTATCCTTATTCACGTCTTTCTTTTATGAATCTCTAAATTCATAAATCCAGAGCTTTATAAATTTATTTGTGGATGTGAGCATATCAGAGGGATGGGGTGAATGATAAGTTCAGTTTTAAACACGTTGAATTTAAGATTCCTTTGAGACATCTAAGTTGGTTTATCTTGTTAGCAGTGAATGCTCACTGGAGTTCAGGAGAGAGAAATTTGGACTGGACTCATTACCTTATGAGAGTTGGGTGAAAGCCTTGGGAGTAGCTGGAAATACTCCAGAAATGTATGGACAGTGAGAGAAGGAGACAGAAATGAATGAAGACAGAATCCAGGAGGTCTGTCCACTGTGGTACCATCACACTTGAAATCATTTCTTTTAAAGTGCTTCTACTATGTCACTTCAGACTAAAATAATACATATCTGGGTTTAAATTAGATTATATGTAAATAATGAACTATATAGACCCAGATTACTCAGCTCAATTCAGCAAATATTTATTGAGGTCCCTGTATGTGCTTTACTTTTGCAAAGCACTGGGTATATAAGCAAAATTGACACTTGTCTTTGCCCTCATGGCCTTTATAGAGTAGTATGAGAGGACACTAAACAAATAATCACACAAATAGTACATAACTGCAAACTATGCAAAATGCTCTGAATGTAAAGTACTGGGTGCTGTGTGAGCATTTTAATAGAGGGACCTGACTTCATGGGTGCAGTCGGGGATAACTTCCCTGAGGAAGTGACATTTAATTCAACTAGTAATCGTTGAGTACCTAATATGTCCCTGGTACTGGGCTGTTTAAACTGAGCTCTTGTGACTAGTTATTAGCCGAGTGAAAGAGGATAAGTTGGAAAAGGCAGGCTCCAAGTAGAGGGAACTGCATGTGCAAAGGTCCTGCAATAGAAAGGAGCATGGTGCCTTCCAGGAATTAAGCATCTCAGGTGTAGTTATAGAAGGGAAAACAAGGAGAGAGGTCAGTTCTTGGCCTTCCTGGCCATAGGAAAGATTTTGTTCTTTAGAGTAAAATTATTGAAAAGATTCTCAAAGTTTTTTTTAACTTTTGTTCCCTTTTAAATAGAGTTTATTAACTTTTTATTATAGAAAAATGTTAAACATATACACAAATGGGGAGAATATTTTCCAACATCCAGTGTGTCAACAATTATCAACTCATGGTCACTTTTATTTCATTTATACTTTGTGCATTGTTTTCACTCACAACGCATCTGTCGCCAAATGTGTGGGTTTTTTTCTCACACCGACCAATTCTCCAACTCTCCAGACACTAACAAGGTGTTCTCCAATTTAACTCAGTTCTGACACTTAACTACCCGGAATTAGCACAGACCCTGCAGGTTAAGGGCTCAGTCCCACAGAACTGCCCCCACTTCAGATGCCAGTTGCAATTCCCAGGTTGCCGCCTGTACTTTTGACCAAACAGCTTTAAGTTGTTTGTTCTCAATATCCTCTCATCAGGTTTGATAATTTGCTAGAAAGGCTCACAAAACTTAAGGAAACACTTTACTTGCATTTGCCAATTTATTATAAAGGATACGACTCAGGAACAGCCAAGTGGAAGAGATGCATAGGGCATGGTGTTTGAAGGGGTTGGAGATGGGGTGGCAGGAGGTTGGTGCACAGAGCTTCATGCCCTCCTGGGGCACATTGGAAGCTCTCCAAACCCTGTCGTTTAGAGGTTTTCATGGAGGTTTCATTACTTTAGCATGATTGATTAAAGCATTGGCCATTGGTGATTTAACTCAAGCTCCATCCTTTCTCCCCTCCTGAGAGGTAGGGGTTGGGAGGCTGAAAGTTCCAACTCTCTCATCATGCCTTGGTGTTTCTGGAGACCTGCTCCCATCCTGAAGCTCTCTAGGGGCCCCAGCCCCCAGTCATCTTGTTAGCATACAGAAGATACTCTTACCACTTCGGTGATTCCAAGGGTTTTAGGAGCTGTGTGTCTGACCCAGACGAAGACCAAATATCTATTTCTCATCCTACTACATGTTCCCATCCACTTTCCTTGCCTTTTGTATCTCAGATGCAGGCAGTCATTTAGGAGATTATTTTGGTGGTCCAGATGAGAGATGTTTTGATTATAGCTTGGACGAGGGTTATGACAGTGAAAATGGAGATATATGGATAGATTTGAGAGCTGTTTAGGGGGTGATAGACCTGTGCGAAAGTATGCATACTGTGATATGTGAAAATTCCAAGATGAAAAAGGGTAAATCTTGCATACAGTAGGAGAAACAGACCAACCATGAAGTAGCATGGATTAGCTGGTGTTATGGGAAAAGGTGGGGCATTCTTAAGGTTTCAACCCAACAAACTTTGTTGACTACAGTACTACATTGCTAATTCTCTTTGATATATTCTTTCCTAAGCTGGGGATGACCACCTCCTCCTGAAACCTCCTACTTCTTTGTATTACTTGCATAATTTGCTTCTTGCCTCTTAAGGCCTACTCCCAGGCTAAGGGTGAGCAGTTTCTTTGTCCTTTTAATTACTGTGAAGTTGACTTTTTACCTTTCTGGGCCATAGGTCTGTACCTTGGTTTCACAGCATCTTCCTCCCCCACACAGTGGGCCTTTTATTTAAAAAAAAAATTGTGTGTGTGGTTAAATCCATTATAACATGAAATTTATCATCTTAAACATTTTGGTTTTTTTACCATTTACCTTAGCCATTTACCTTCTTAGCATTTTTAAGTGTACAGTTTAGTGATAGTAAATAGGTTCATAATGTTGTACAACCTTCACCATCATTCGTCTCCATAACTCTATTTTTCTTGTAAAACTGAAACTATTACCAATAAGCAATAACTCTCCATCTCTCCCTCCACGAAGCCCCTGGCAGCCACCATTCTACTTTCTGTCTCTATAATTTTGACTATTCCAGGTACCTCATATGAGTGGAATCATGCTGTTACTGAGAGAAGGCTCACTGCCCAATGCGTATAGAAGCCAATACTGTAGCACTGGCTTTTTTTTTTTTTTAAAGATTGGCAACTGAGCTAGCATCTGTTGCCAGTCTTCTTCTTCTCCTTCTTCTCCTGCTCCTTCTCCTCCTCCTCGCCCCCCAATACATAGTTGTATATTCTAGTTGTAGGTGCTTCTGGTTGTGCTATGTGGGATGCTGCCTCAGTGTGGCTTGATGAGCAGTGCTATGTCCGTGCCCAGGATCCGAACTGGCAAAACCTTGGGCTGCTGAAGTGAGCGCACAAACTTAACTACTCAGCCACGGGGCTGCCCCGAGCACCAGCTTTTGAGAAAAGAAAGAGCTTTATTGCATGGCTGATCAGCAAGGGGACAAGAAGCAAGGCTCAAATCTGTCTCCCTGACCTGAAGGAGGGGACAGACTTTGAAGGATTTGGGAGTGGAAGTGTTTATACAAAATGCTAACTTACGGGAATGTGATTGGAGGGTGGGAGTGTAACAGTCCTAAAAGCCCAATATGTTACAAATCAAGAGACCCCTAGCTTGTATTAGGTTCCCTGTTCCACTTTCTCTTTACATTGAGTTCTCTAGTTGGGGAACTTTTGGTTCCTAGACAGCTCGAGGCCATCTAATGACAAAGTTTACATCCTTTGGGCATGCTCCAGCTACATGACTTGAAGTTTTTGCTTGTTACCCCTGCAAAAAAACTTGATACAACATTGTTATTGATATAATAGGATATAAGAGGGCAGAATCAATTGGCCTGTGATGGTTACAATGCAGTATTTGTCTTTTTGTGATTGGTTTATTGGTTTATTTCACTTAGTATAATGTCCTCAGGGTTCATCCATGTTGTAGTATATGTCAGAATTTCTTCCCTTTTTGAGGCTGAAAAGTATTCCATTGTCTGTATATACCACATTTTCTTATCCATTCGTCCATTGGTGGACATTTGGGTTGCTTCTGCCTTTTAGCTATGGTGAATAATGCTGCTTTGAACATGTGTGTACAAATATCTCTTCAAGAACTTTCTTTCAGTTCTTCTGGGTATATACTGAGAAATGGAATTCCTGGATTATATAGTAATTCTATTTTTAATTTTTTGAGGAACCACCATACTATTTTCCACAGCCACTGTACCATTTTACATTCCTACCAACAGTGCACAAGGGAGCCAGTTTCTCCACATTTTGGCTAAGACTTTTTTCTTGATAGTAACCATCTTAATGGGTGTGAGGTGGTATCTCATCGTAGTTTTGTTGTGTTTCTCTAATGATTAGTGATATTGACCATCTTTTCTTGTCCTTATTGGCCATTTGTATTTGTTCTTTGGAGGAATGTCTATTCAAGTCCTTTGCCCATTTTGAATTGGGTTCTTTTTGAGTTTTAGGAGTTCTCTTTAGATTTTGGTATTAATCCCTTATCAAAAATATAGTTTGCAAGTATTTTCTCCCATTCTGTGGGTTGCCTCTTTATTCTGTTGATATTGTCTTTTTTGTTTTTTAAGATTTTATTTTTTCCTTTTTCTCCCCAAAGCCCCCCAGTACATAGTTGTATATTCTTCGTTGTGGGTCCTTCTAGTTGTGGCATGTGGGACACTGCCTCAGCGTGGTTTGATGAGTAGTGCCATGTCCACGCCCAGGATTCGAACCAACGAAACACTGGGCCACCTGCAGCGGAGCTCGCAAACTTAACCACTCGGCCACGGGGCCAGCCCCTTGATATTGTCTTTTGATGCACAAAATTTAAAAACTTTCATGAAGTGTAATTTTTCCATTTTTTCTTTTGTTGCCTCTGCCTTTGGTGTCATATCCAAGAAATCATTACTAAATCGAGTGTCCTGAAGCTTTTGCTGTATGTTTTCTTCTAAGAATTTTATAGTTTTAGGTCTTACATTAGGTCTTTGATATATTTTGAGTTAATTGTAGTTTTTTTTTATGAGGAAGATTTGCTCTGAGCTAACATCTGTTGCCAGTCTTCCTCTATTTTTTTTCTTTTTTGCTTGAGCAAGATTAGCCCTGAGCTAACGTCTCTGCCAGTCTTCCTCTATTTTGTATGTGGGTTGCCACCACAGTGTGGGTTGACCAGTGATGTAGGTCCACACCCGGAATTTGAACCTGTGAACCCGAGCTGCCAAAGCAGAGCATGTTGGACTTAACCACTGTACCATGGGGCTGGCCCCTTAAGTTAATTTTTATATATAGTATTAGGTAAGGGTCCAACTTCATTCTTTTGCATGTGGATATCCAGTTTTCCCAGCACAATTTGTTGAAAAGACTGTCTTTTCCCCATTGAATGTCTTGGCACTCTTGTCAAAAATCATTTGACCATATATGTGAGAGTTTATTTCTGGACTCTGTGTTCTGTCCCATTGGTCTATATGTCTGTCTTTATGCCAGTACCACACTGTTTTGATTACTTTAGCTTTGTTGGAGAGAAGCAGTGAAAGTGGGCATTCTTTCCTTGTTCCTGATCTTAGAGGGAAAGCTTTCAGTTTTTTGCCATTGAGTATGACGTTGGCTGTGGGTTTTCATTTGCAGCTTTTATTATGTTGAGGTAGTTTCCTTCCAGTCCTAGTTTGTCGAGTGTTTTTCCTATGAAAAAGGTGTTGAGGGGCCGGCCTGGTGGTGCACCGGTTAAGTTTGCACGCTCTGCTTCTCAGTGGCCTGGGGTTTGCTGGGTCAGATCCCGGGTGCGAACATGGCACCGCTTGGCACGCCATGCTGTGGTGGGCATCCCACATAAAGTAGAGGAAGATTGGCATGATGTAAGCTCAGGACCAGGCTTCCTCAGCAAAAAAGAGGAGGACTGGCAGTAGTTAGCTCAGGGCTAATCTTCCTCAAAAAAAAAAAAGGAAAAAGGTGTTGAATCTTGTCAAATGTTTTTCCTGAATTGATTCAGATGATCATGTGGTTTATGTTCCCTTCATTTTGTTTCACTGCATCTTGAGCCTGACTTAGGAGTGGCTCCTGAAACCTACTCACAGAAATTCTCTAACCTCTTCTCTGCACTTTTTAGTCTTGCTTGCAGTTATCCATGTTAATTTAATTACTTACCATGATTTTGTAGTATTTTCTTGTTCCATTACCTTCCATCTCCTGACTTCCCTCAAATTCTATATTCTCCTTTGCTTTCAAAGCTCTTAGTTTCTCTATAACTGACCTCCACCACTACCCATGGAGATCCTAACTTTCTTCCAGGGGTTTTCTAGATCATTGCCTCCTTTGGATATTTGGGGCAAAGAACAATATTGTACTTATGATTCAGACACACCAGTTCTTCTGTATTTTTAGAAGTTCTTCTACACTTCTAGACTTTAGTTCTTTTACACTTGAGGTTGGGGGCTGGGTGTGGATATTAGATGAATGATAACGATATCTATGGTTGGGGATAATAATGATGATGATGATAATAGACACCATTTATTAAAGACTTATTATGTGTCAGAACAGAACTGAGGAAAGAGGTAGGTAGAAGAGGTTGTCTCTGTTAAATTACAGAGTTTATTATTTAGTTGTACAATTCCTAAATTGACTTTTAGTGAGTCTTTGAATGACTGATATGAAGTTAACTTGTCTGAAAGTTGCTGTTTTGGTAGCCAGAATTATTTAAATGTAGACATCAGTTGTAATCAGTTAATTTAACAAACACTATAATGTTCTAGGCTGCATGCAAGGGAATTAAAATTGAATAAGATGGAGTCCCTATCCAGGAGGAGTGTATTATCAATTAGGGGAGAAAAGAAATCCTAAATAATTACAGTTCAAAGTGAGAGAGATCCTGTTAGAGAATTAGAAAGCCTAGGTTTAAGTTCTGAAAGGCCTTGCATGTGAGGGGTACATGGGAGAGGGTAGAAGAAGATAAACTGAGAAAGTACTTCAATACCTGATTGTGAGGAGTTGGTTGCTAGTGTAAAGCAATTGGTTTTTACTTAGTAAGTACCAAGTTGCCATTTGAGGCTTTAAGCAAGAGAGTAACATCAGGTTTGTAGAAAGATGGAGGATGAATTGGAGTGGGGGAGAACCTGGTATCAGGGAGTTGAGTAAGGAAGCTACTCTAATGAATCAGCATGTAGAGAATTTGCAATTAGATGTACAGTTATGATTCCAACTCCAATTTTGAATGTGGGTTTTTTCCACATCACTAAGCAGTTCTCAGATACCAGCTGGTTGTCCTACAATTCAACTCAATTTGACAGTGTCTACCTGGAGATAGTGTCAGATCCTACGGGTTAAGGGTTCAATCCTGTACGACTTTCCCCCATATACATACTTCAGATGCCAATTGCAAGTCCAGATTGTCACCTGTGCTTCTGACCAACTGGCTATAGACTTCCTCCTTGGGTTTGGCTCACAGAACTCAGCAAAGCATTTTACTTACCAGATTACTGGTTTATTATGAAAAGATGTAACTCAGGAACAGCCAAATGGAAGAGATACACGGGGCATGGAAGTTCTATGCCCTCTAGGAGTGTGCCACTCTCCCTGAATCTCCATGTGTTCACCAACCTGGAAGCTCTCTGAACCCTGTCCTTTTGGGTTTTTATGGAGGTTTCATTACATAGGCATGGTTGATTGTATCGTTGGCCTTTGGCCATTGAACTCAGTCTCCAGCCCCTGTCCGCTTCCCAGAGCTCAGAGGGTGGGACTGAAACTTCCAACACTCTGATCAGGAGCTTGGTTCCACTGGCAATCAACCCCTATCTTTAGGTGCTTTCCAGAAGTCACTCCATTAACATAAACAAAAGATAGCTTTGTTCCTCTTATCCAGGAAATTTCAAAGGTTTTAGGAGCTTTGTGCCAGGAATGGGAACAAATACATCTGTATAATCTATATATGTTTCTTATTATAAATTGGAGTATCACAGATGTCATCCTTAGGCTGATTCAAAGGGTGAGGGGGAGTAGGTGGCAGTGTCACACCTCTCCAAAAGAAGTGGTGGGAGTGGGGAGTTGGGCATGTGTATTTTGACAGGCTCTCACACTCGATTCTTATATCCACACTCCATTTAGAAATAATTTTTCCAGAGAGTGGTGTTACGGGACAGTGGAAATAGCACTGGACTTCAGAGTCTAGAGACTTGTGTTCATATCTGGACTCTGACATTCACCTTATGTGTGATCTTGTCAAATTATTTAAGTCCCCTCCCCCCCAGTTTTATCGTGATATATTGACATATAAGAACATTGTATTAGTTTGTGGTTATTATTATTATTTAATTTTAAAAATTTGTTTCATGTTACTGTCTCATGGATTTTTATGATAATTAAATATCAACCTACAAAAAACAGAAACCAATTTAAGAGGCAAAGCATTCTTTTGGGATCAAAGAATTGCAATTTGGGGACCACAGATTCAGATAGAAACCCATATAGTGTCCTGATTACAGGATAGGGGCTCAAGATTTTATAGGGAAAAGGGAGGAAGATAAGGTAAGTTGTATTAAAGAAGAGTTTGTTGGTGCTAGATGAGGTGAGGCTCTTTTGTACTTCATAGATTGGGTTGAGATTCAGTCATCAGGCGAAAGGCTAGACTTGTACTTCATTGATTGGTTAGCAATTCCATCATCAGCAAAGTCCAATTTCATCAATTCCTTACAAACAGGATATTCTTGTCCCTACTGACTTCTTGGAATGTTGCCTGTTTGATCCAGTTTGGAAGATAAAGAAAACAAGACATGCAAGGCAATTCCTCTCAAATGGCTACTCTGGCTCTATTTTAATATGGCTCCACTCATGTCATCTTTAACATAAGTTAAAGTGTCTGAAATCTAGTATGTGCTCAGTAAAGTTTTGTGAATTTTAAATGTTAATCTAATTTTTAAAATTAAAGAAAATTTATGTTAGAAACTACTGAATTTAGTCATATTTCAGTACCCTCATCTACATATTAAATGAAACAGATTTGTTAAAAATTGTAGAAGATGTGACTGTTGGAAAATGTATAGTTGATGAATGGACTTAAGTGATGATACCCTTTGGTAGTGGACTAAATATAGTTTTTTTGTTTATTTGTTTGTTTTTTTTGTGAGGAAGATTGGCTCTGAGCTAACATCTGTTGCCAGTCTTTCTCCTTTTGCTTGAGGAAGATTGTCGCTGAGCTAACATCTGTGCCAATCTTTCTCTATTTTGTGTGGGATGCTACCACAGCAGGGCTTGACGAGCAGTGCTAGATCTGTTCTGGGATCCTAACTTGTGAACCCAGGGCTGCCAAAGCAGAGCGCATGAATTCAACCGCTATGCCACTGGGCTGCTGCTTTTAATTGTGTAGTTTATTTTAAAATTGTGTTTACTCTTGATTGATGAAACTAAGAGCCAGTTCTTTGAGAAGATAAACAAAATCGACAAACCCGTAGCCAGACTCATGAAAAAAAAAAAAGAGAGAAGACTCCAATAAATAAAATTAGAAATGAAAGAGGAGAAATTACAAAGGATACCACAGTAATATAAAAGATTATAAGAGAATACTATGAAAAACTATATGCCCATCTAGAAGAAATGGATAAATTCTTAGACTCATACAATCTCCCAAAACTGAATCAATAAGAAATAAAGAATCTGAATAGACCAATCATAAGTAAAGAGATTGAAACAGTATTCAAAAACCTCCCCAAAAATAGAAGTCCAGGACCAGATGGCTTCTCTGGAGAATTCTACCAAACATTCAAAGATTTAATACCTGTCCTTCTCAAACTACTCCAAAAAGTTGAGGAAGGCGGAACACTTCCTAAGACATTCTACAAGGCCAACATCACCCTGATCCCAAAGCCAGACAAGGATAACACAAAGAAGGAATATTATAGGGCAATATCACTGATGAACAGAGATGCAAAATCCTCAACAAAATATTGGCAAACCGAGTAGAACAATATATTAAAAAGATCGTAAACCAGGATCAAGTGGGGTTTATACCAGGGACACAGGGATAGTTCAACATCTGCAAGTCAATCAGTGTGATACACCACATTAACAAAATGAGGACTAAAAACCATGTGATCATCTCAATAGATGCAGAGAAAGCATTTGACAAGATCCAACATCCATTTATGATAAAAACTCTCAATGAAATGGGTATAGAAGGAAAGTACCTCAACATAATAAAGGCCATATATGACAAACCCACAGCCAACATCATACTCAATGGGGAAAAACTGACAGCCATCCCTCAGAGAACGGGAACAAGACAGGGGTGCCCATTCAACATAGTCCTGGAGGTTTTGGCCAGAGCAGTTAGGCAAGAAAAAAAGTAAAAGGAATCCAAATAGGCAAGGAAGAAGTGAAATTCTCACTGTTTGCAGACGACATGATTCTATATATAGAAAACCCTAAATTATACATTGGAAAACTATTAGAAGTAATCAACAACTACAGCAAAGTTTCAGGGTACAAAATCAGCTCACAAAAATCAGTTGCATTTCTATATTCTAATAATGAACTAACTGAAAGAGAACTCAAGAATCCCATTTACAATTGCATTTACAATTACAATCCCATTTACAACTGCAACAAAAAGAATAAAATATCTAGGAATAAATTTAACCAAAGAGGTGAAAGACCTATACAATGAAAACTATAAGACATTATTAAAAGAAATGGATGATGACATAAAGAAATGGAAAGATAATCCATGCACATGGATTGGAAGAATAAACATAGTTAAAATGCCCACACTCCCTAAAGCAATCTACAGATTCAATGCAATCCCATTCAGAATCCCAATAACATTCTTCTTGGAAATAGAACAAAGTATCCTGAAATTCATATGGGGCAACGAAAGACTGCAAATAGCTGAAGTAATCCTGAGAAAAAAGAACAAACAAAGCTAGAGGCATCACAATCCCTGACTTCAAAATATACTACAAAGCTATAGTAATCAAAACAGCATGGTACTGGTACAGAAAGAGACACACAGATCAAGGGACAGAATTGAAAGCCCCAGAAATAAAACCACACATCTACAAACAGCTAATCTTTGACAGAGGAGCTAAGAACACAATGGTGATAGGAAACTCTCTTCAATAAATGGTGTTGGGAAAACTGGACAGCAACATGCAAAAAGAATGAAAGTAGACCATTACCTTTTGCCATACACAAAAATTAACTCACAATGGATTAAAGACTTGAAGGTAAGATGTGAAACAATAAAACTCCTAGAAAGAAAATATAGGCAGTACATTCTTTGACATCAGTCTCAGAAGCATCTTTTCGAATACCATGTCTACTCAGGTAAGGGAAACAAAAGAAAAAGTAAACAAATGTGACTTTGCCAGACTAAAGAGCTTCTGCAAGGCAAAGGAAACCAGGAACAAAACAAAAAGACAGTTCCCCAACAGGGAGAAAATATTTGCCAATCATATATCCAACAAGGGGTTAATCTCCAAAATAAAGAAAGAACTCATGCAACTCAACAACAGCAAAGCAAACCTGATCAAAAAATGGGCAGAGAATATGAACAGATGGTTTTCCAAAGAAGATATAGGCCAACAGGCACATGAAAAGATGTTCAACATCAGTAATCATTAGGGAAATGCAAATCAAAACTACACTAAGATATCACCTTACACCTGTTAGACCGGCTATAATTACCAAGACAAAAAACAATAAATGTTGGAGAGGATGTGGAGAAAAGGGAACCCTCATACACTGCTGGTGGGAATGCAAACTGGTGCAGCCACTATGGAAAACAGTATGGAGATTTCTCAAAAAATTAAAAATAGAAATCCAATATGACTCAGCTATCCCACTACTGGATATTTATCCAAAGAACTTGAAATCAACAATTCAAAGAGACTTATGCATCCCTATGTTCACTGCAGCACTGTTCACAATAGCCAAGATGTGGAAGCAACCCAAGTGCCCATCAACTGATGAATGGGTAAAGAAGATGTGGTATATACCTACAGTGGAATATTACTCAGCCATAAAAAGACAAAATTGTCCCATTTGCAACAACATGGATGGTATTCAAGGATATTATGTTATGTGAGATAAGCCAGACAGAGAAAGACAAACACCGTATGATTTCACTCATATGTGGAAGATAAACAAATACATGGAGAAAGAGAACAGATTAGTGGTTACCAGGGGGGAGGGGATTTGAGGGGTGGGCATAAGGGGTAAAGGGGCACATGTATATGGTGACTGACAAGTACTGACGTACAACTGAAATTGCACAATGTTATAAACTATTATGACCTCAATAAAATAAAAAATAAATTGTCCTTACTGTTTATCTGCTTATTTCCCAAATTTTAGAAGTAAACACAAAGTTTTAACAAAACCACTGTAAAATGCAATCTTCAGTGTCTAAGAAAATTGACCTAGTCTTTAAAACCTTCTCTAGAGTTTAAGATCTGTAAAGCAGAAACTTGTGCTTTAGAATTCTGTTGCTACATTTTAAAGTGTTGTAATTTGTGAGTGTGTCATTTAAATTTTCAAGGTAGGAAAAAGGATGATTATTCCTGTACCTTTTTCCCTCCAACTACTGAAGTGGGGCTAGGAGAGTGGAAAATTGGGAGGGAGAAGTCCTAGCTATTACAGGATAAATGTGTGGAGTCTTCTGTTAGTCTCAGTTTAGGTAGGTAATTTGAGACATTATTTTACTTTTTTTTTTCTTCTGAGGAAGATTTGCCTTGACGTAACATCTGTTGCCTCTTTTTTTTTTTTTTTTAAAGATTTTATTTTTTCCTTTTTTTCCCCAACGCCCCCCGGTACATAGTTGTGTATTCTTCGTTGTGGGTTCTTCTAGTTGTGGCATGTGGGACGCTGCCTCAGCGTGGTCTGATGAGCAGTGCCATGTCCGCGCCCAGGATTCGAACCAACGAAACACTGGGCCGCCTGCAGCGGAGCGCGCGAACTTAACCACTCGGCCACGGGGCCAGCCCCTGTTGCCTCTTTTTTTGTTTGAGGAAGATTAGCCTTCAGCCAACATCTGTGCCAGTCTTCCTCTATTTTCTATGTGGGGCACTGCCACAGCATGACTGACAAGTGGTGTAAGTCTGTACCAGGGATCTGAACTTGTGAACCCAGGCTGCCTAAGTGGAGTGTGCCAAACTTAACCACCAGGCCACGGGGCTGCCCTCAAGAGACATTATTTTATATTAAAAACACACCATCCAAATTGTAGGAATTTAAAGTAATTTCTTGATTAAAATGGACTACTTAGTTTGGGATACCCCAAAGTCCTGGAAGCACACGTTCGATCTACTCTGCCAGCAGGGCTGTATCTGGAAAGAGGTTTGAGAAGTCAGCAATATCTTCTGCACTTGCTGAATTTATTTGTCCTTTTTGTATTCTTTCCAGAAGTGAGTAGAGTGTGGTGTCAGGGAGGGGGAAATCCTCTTTCTCTCCTTCTTGTGTTCTTATAGCTGGCCTAATAATAAAATTCACACAAGTCAAGATTAACAGGAGAAAAACTCAATTTAATTACGTGCACAGGGAAGAATTGTGAAAATGGTGCTTGGAAAGTGAACAAAGCAGGCAGAATCTAAATCTTTTACACAAAGAAACAATAAATTTGTGAGGAATGACAGGACAAAGAACCTTAGATTTGAAGTACATAATTAGGGAGGAATTTAAGCAGAATTTAGCTTGAGGGAGTAAATAAGCAAGGTTTATTTATATAGACTTCTCTGCTGGAAATCTCTGGTTCTGGGGATAATGATGGCAGGGAGAGCACCTTTCACATGGGAGATTCATTTCCTGCTTTCAGGGGGAACAGAGACAGGAGGGGCAGAATGCCCGTCTTGCTTCTCAAGTAACTTTAATTCAAAATAATCAGTATGCTATTGTGGTATAGTTTGGAGTGGCCTGCCCTGGGCCCCAACAGTAGTAAGGTCTAATTTTGTATGTCATTGAACGTGTGGGTTTTATTTTAAGTATAAAGGCTCATAGTATTCTAAAACTGGAAGGGACTTTGGAGATTATCTTATTTGAATCCCTTATTTTTTAGATGAGCCCTGGGGAGGGTAAGTGATTTTGCCCAAGGTTATTTCTTAAGTATCAGTGTCTTAATTTCCTGATTCCATTCTAGAATTTATTGAATCATACTTGTCTTTTTCTAGCTAAGGTAGGAGCTTGATTAAACTGGCTTAAGGCATTAAGGTTTGAAAATGTTGGTCAATTGGATATAAAGATATATACTTTGTGAACCTACTATATACTTTCTTGGAGTTTCATGGAAAATGAAAAAAATTGTCAGTTATCAATTATTGCACCTTGCCCCAACTTGACAGTTGCTAATAACAAGAACTACACTGAAAAGTAGTTGATTAAATCAGTGATTTTACTTTATTTTTGAACAATTGTGGGCCAGTAACACTGGAGATCCTACAGCTGGTAGATAATTTAGTTTTGAAATGGTTGGTCTAAAAACTAGGTTTTATATAATATTTGAAGAAATACTAACTTTATTCTCTATCTTAGTGAGGGAGAAAATTATTTATTCTAATGTTTGACATTTAGAGAGAGTCTGCTGATTGTACCTGATGTGAGTGAGGCTTACAGCTTGAAAACTTTAGACGTTCAAGTTGATTTTAGTTTATTGTAAGTGTTTTAGCATTGAAGGAACCACGGTTTATAATTTGAACAGCTCATGAGTTGGTTTTTATTCTATTTGCCTACAACATAATATGTTAAAGAAGGGACTAAACAGATCTTATCTGGTAACTCAAAAGTTTTATTGAAAATGTTAGTTTGATGCAGTATTTTGTTCTTTGAACCTCTCTCTGGTGATCATATTATTCTGAAAAGCATCATCCCCTAATTTTTGGCAAATCTGGCTGCATTGGCGGTTCGTCTTTCTCTTTTACAGAATGCATCATCAGAATACACCCAGAGGTTATATTTGTGATATTTATATATAATACATATGCAGAACGACATATTTTAAGTACAGTTATCTCAGAGTATCTAAAGTAGCAGGCTGATGGATGTATCATCTCTAGGGTATTTGTCCCATAACTTTGCAGATTTCTGTATACCAGAGGAAAGAACAAACACCATTAAACCTACGTTATTCAATTTTTGTTTTACAAAAGCTTCTGTGTTAGTTAGAAACAGGATAGATAAAATCAATCTTTTTAAAAAAATTTTTAGGATTGTTCAAATGCTATTTACAGAATCAAGCCCATTATAAAGATGTCTTTGCATTTTTAACTATCCTAAATTAAAAGAATAATGGGATAGTGATGATAACTTTTGATTATATTATAATTGAAAATGATATGATTACAAACTTTTTTGTTTTTCCTTTTCTTGAGAAAAATTTAAGACTGAAGAAAAATACAGAGAATTATAAAAAAGACCCTCCTATGTTTCTTCTATCATCATTTAACTAGTGTTAACATTTTGTCATGTTTCTGCAACCATTTTTAAAATAAAGGAATGGAAGCCTAACACGTGAAGTTGATGTCCTCCTGGACACCTGCCACCCCACCTAGGTGATCATATCATGACTTTGGGGGTCTATCCTTCTAATCTTTAAAAAAAAAAAACTTTTATGTACATCTACACGTATATCTACAACCAATATTTAGTAGACATGGCAATAATGAACAAAATAATAATGATCACAATAGCAGTTTACATTTATTGTGTATGTACTATGTTCCAGACGGTGATTCTCAGAACTTTATGTGTGTTGTCTCATTTAACCCTCATGATAGCCATTAGAGGTTCTCTTATTCTCCAGTTCGCAGGTAAGCAGATTGAGCCATGAAGAAATTAAAGAGCTTGCCTTGGTTAATAGCCAGTAAGTTGTATAGCCTAGATTCCAACCTAGCCAGTCTTGCCGACTTTGGGGCTTTTACTTTTAATTTATGTAGTGCCGCCCCTCTAGTATTGTTTTTTATATTCCTTAAATACTAAATGTTGTTTTGAATGTTAAAAAATCATATTGTTTTTGTTGATTTGCATGTGTTAACTTTATAGTATAAAGTTTAAACTTTGGCATCATCTGAATATTCCACATTTTAGTTGTCTCTTCCCTATTGATGAATAGTTAGGTTTTTCCCTATTGTAAAGAGAGTGCACTGAACATCCTTAAACATGTTTCCTTGTACACACTGGGATAGAGAGTATATACATTCATTTGGAATAACGTTTTTATCATATGCTAACATTCATGATATACTAGCTTAATATATGTCCTTGGATCTTGTTCTGGACTCTCAATTTTTTTATATTGATATTTTGTAGTATAATCTGTCTATTGTGTCAGAACCACATTGGTTTAGTTATGCCAACATTGTAATTTTTAATATCTGGTAAGCCAGGACCCTGTGCAGTTTGTAATTTTTTTCAGATATTTTTTTCTCTTTTTGCAATAGCTGTGTATTTCATTTAACAGATAATCTTAATAAATATTTTATCAAGTTTCAGAAAAGCCCAGGGTGATTTTGGTTAATATTGAATTGATTTTATGCATTAACTGAAGGAGAATTAACTTCCTAAAATGTGGATTATTTCTAATGAGAGCATTGCTTAGCTCTCCACTTATTAAAAGAATCTCTTTTATTCTCTGGTAGAATTTTAATTATTTTTTAATAAAATTTTTGCACATTTCTTATTCAGTTTGTTTCTAGGTGTTTTATGTTCTTTGTTAACAACTCTACGTGGAATTTTTTTCTCCTTATATATAATTCTTGGTTATTGTAGTTATTTAAAGATACTTTTGAGGGTTTTTTTTCTTATAATTGTTTTTAATAGCATTTAGTCAGATCATTTATAGTGGCAAGTGTTTATAAAAGATCTTTAGGACTGGTTGGCAGTTTAGTCTTATCTTGGGTTTTCTTTTAAAATTAGAAGAGGGGAACTAGTTATGAGTTAACAGAATATTTTAGGGTATTACGTTGACTGTAAAACCAAAAGATACGCTGACATCGATTCTATAAACAGTAAATATGAATGCAGCTTTTTTAAACCTATTGATTTACGTTTTTAAAAAACACCCTTGTTTCTTTAAATGTTTCTTGAAAATCCTGTTCTGGATGTGATATGAGTCCAACTTCTTGGGAGCTAGGGGATGAGTTTATGTGACCGTCAAATTCAGAGTCTGATTTAGAGTTAAAGTTAAATTGCATTGCAAGAAAGTTATAGTCACTGGTGGCATAATCAGTTCCTTAGATAATACAGCTTCTAAAGCGTTCATCATCCTAGTTACCCTCCTTTTTGTTTTCACGTACATATACCTTTCTTTTAAAGAAGTAAAAAATATGAAAATTCATCAAAATTCTGAAAGTCATAGAGTTAGTAGCTTTGGCCTTTGATATTAGAAAGTGACTTTCATTGCGAATATGTTCTTCATTCTGGGTCAAAGTGAGGTAAAATGGGAAAAATAAGATTCTTATGCAGTCTTGAATTGTGAAGTATCCAGATGAATGTGCATTTGCATGCTGCGAAGCTGCCTTGTGTTGGGCTGCAGTCTGCTGCTCAGCATGATCCTGGAAGTCCTTATTAAGTGAGGGTCTCCAGAGCATAATGCTAGCTCCAGGATGATTTGTTGAAGATTGCTTCTGCTTTAGTAATTTTCCTTTCTCTTTGTCCAGTTCTGCCAAGATTGCAACTCTGTTTTTGTTTTGAAAGCCTTGTCCTGAAGGGTTTGCTGCCATCTTCCTATTTTCTTTTTCAACTGTGTTTAGTGGCAGTTGGTCAGCAGGGTCACAAGAGCATGGGACCACCTTGAAGTTGGATCTTGACTCTCAAAAGGGAGCCTGACCACTTAGAACAAGATGCTTTTGAGTTTTGATTTTTATTTATTCTGTAATTAACTACCTCACTGTGATCTTGTTTCTAATATTTAGTCAGATTCTTCTGATGGATTTTCCAGGTATTCAGTAATATCACTTGTAAATAACAATTTCTAGAACATATACTACTTTTTTTTTGTTCAGTTGCATTATTGATAATAGTGGTGAAAGTGAGCAGTCTTGACCTTCACTCTAAAAGCCAATACTGCTAGTGTTTTTCTTTGCATTTGTGATATGTAATTTTAATCATTTTAAAGAGAAAACCTTTGTTTTTGCTGTATTAGTAGATTTTTATTAGGAATGGATATTGGGTTTTATCAGATACTTTTTTAACTTCTCACAATATAAACTGGATTTTGTTAAAGTTAATAGATTTGCCTAAATTGTGCCGTCTTTATATTCCTGGAATAATCACCACTCACATTGTGTGTTAACCTTTTAATGTACTGTTGCACTTTTCTTGCTAATATTTTAGTTGTGGATTTTTACGACCACCTTGATGGGGCAGTATTATAAGTGTATTTTTTGTGCTTTGTGTGTTTTACTATTGTTACTTTATTGGCAGCTAAAGAAGAGCTGAGACTCTTTCTTCAATGCCCTGAAATGTTTAAAGTAGCTTAGGAATTGTCTGTTTCTTGAAGGCATGAAAGATTTCTTCCTTAAACTTGATTTTTGTTGTTGTTAGTTTCTTTGAACCTCAGTACTAACTTATTTCAGTGGTATCCTAAACTCGGCTATTCCAGTTCTCCAGTTCAGTGTATATTACTATCAAATTGGTTTTCTTGAAATGTATCTTTCATTGAGGACGTATAAGGTACCAGGTACTGTGCTAGGTGCAGATACCATTTTTGCCCCCCAAATTATTGGTTTTGACTCGTCATAGATTGCAGAACAAAAGCAAACTCGTTGGCTCATTAAATATTTTTTTTCACGTTCTGAACTCAGCGTTCATTTTCTTACAATTTTATATGAACACCTGTATGTTTTCTAGCTCCTCTGATCCGCTTTACATTCTTCAAATGCTCTTGACTTTCTTTCCTTTGAATTCACAATTTGATGAACCTGGGATGGCATTCTGTAATTTTTTTTAACCATAAAAGTCATTCTTGCTGTATATTTGTTTGTATATTTGATGTATATTTGATTGCCCACTGCTGATTCTGTTTTCTTTTAGTAACATATCGTAAGTTCATTTTAGGGAAGCCCTTCCTGCCATACTCTTTTCTTTTTTAAAAAATAATTTATTGAGTCGAAATTCACATAACACAACCATTGTAGAGTGAATAATTCATTCGTACTTAGTACATTTTCAATATTGTGCAACCACCATCTCTGTCTAGTTCCAAAACATTTTCATTACTCTAAAGTAGAACCCGTTAAGCAGTTTTCCCCATTCTCCCCTCCCAAGCAGCTGCCAGCTTTCTTTTTGTCTCTATGTATTTGCCATTTCTGGACATTTCATATAAATAGAATCATACAATATTTGGCCTTTTATGTCTGGCTTATTTCACTTAGCATGGTATTTACAAAGCTCAGTCGTATTGTAGCATGTATTAGTAACTCATTCCTTTGTATGGCTGAGTAATATTCCATTGTGTAGATAATAATACATTTTGTTTATTCATTAATCTGTTGATGGTATTTGGGTTGTTTCCACTTTTCAGCTGTTATGAGTAATATTGTTATGAATGTTCCTATACAAGTTTTCCTATGAACGTATATTTTCAATTCTCTTAGGTATTGACCTAGGAGTGGTGTTGCTGGGTCATATAGTAACTCTGTTTAACTTTTTGAGGAAATGCCAAACTGTTTCCCACAACTGTCTTTCCATTCTTACTTGTAAAATTGAATATCTTATCCTTTTTTCCTTGATTAAGTTAGCTGATTGTTTTGTTCATTTTTCTCACTAGAGTCATTTCTGAAATTTAGATATTAATCCTGGTGGTTTTTTATCTTTCTTATTCATCAATTTTTATTATTTTTATTCTCTTAGAGTCTCTTGTTTTTCTGATTCTGAACTGAATTACTAATTATTTAATTCTTATTTAGAAATGAAGTATTTAAATCTCTGTATATTTCTTTGAGTCAACTTTGGTTACATTTTGTTGATTTTAACATATAATGTTTTTATATACTTTTCTAGATAACGTGAAATCCCTTTTTTCTTCCCCTTTTTGCTTAAAAACCTATTTAGAAGAGAGTTTCCAAAAATTTGGCTTTTTGGTTTCCTTTCCTTATTTAAAAATGGACTATTTTTTGGGTCTGGCCCAGTGGTGTAGTGGTTAAGTTTGGGCGCTCCACTTCGTCAGCCCAGGGTTCACAGGTTCAGATCCTAGGCATGGACCTGGACATCACTCATCAAGCCATGTTGCAGTGGTGTTCCACATACAAAATAGAGGAGGATTGGCACAGCTGTTAGCTCAGGGCCACTCTTTCTCACCAAAAAATGCACATATATGAGATTCGAAAGGTTATGCAGTGAAGAGTAAATATCTTTCCTACTCATATTTCCCAGTAACCCAGGTCCTCTCCCCACAGAGGGAACCTAGTGTTGCTAATTTTTTGGTATATCCTCCCAAAGTTTATGCATTTGTGAACATACATGCATGTTTAATTTTTTAGAATATAAATATGTGACTGTATATGAACTATTATACTATACCTGAATACGTATTTTTCTTTTTTCACTTAAAAGTATATCTTGGAGATAGTTCCATATTAGTTGTTTCTGTAAATGCTTCTTGGTTTCACTGCTTGTGGTTAGAAATGTGGTCTAAATTCTACCTAGATTTTGGAATTATTGTTAAAATACAGTTAGTTTTCAAAGATTTTCCGCTAACACTAAGAAGATATTTTAGAATATCCATAACATTTTATCAGTTTGGAGTACATGGATAACTTCAGGACATCAGTGAAACCTTTGTAGTTTTGCTCATATTTTTAGGAGTATGTACATAGGAGTTTTAGTCTTAGGGGAGTCAGGATCCACAGTGTTCATCAGATTCTCATAGGGATCCATGGACTGACAGGTTCAGAACTAGCGGTGTACATACTTTGTATCTGTTTGCTTGATTTGTCAAGGAAGTAAGTCTCTATTACTGTGGTTTCCACTCTGTCTCTGCATTTTCTTTGGTTTCTGCTTTATATATTTCATTACTATGCTTGTACATAAAGGTTCATGATGGTTATACCTTAGTAGCAGTTATACTGTTTATTACCAAGTAACCCTTTTTGTCCCTTTTTTTTTTAACCTATTATTATTAGGTAATAAACCTTTCTAGATCACTTTGTTTTAGATCTCTCTCTTATGCATATATTTTTAAAATAAGATTTACTTATTAGATCTTATTATTATGTATACTTAATTTATAACAGATTATAAGTAACTGGGCCGTATCTACTTGCACCTATGTTTTGTTCAGATAGCATATAATGTTTTTTTGATATCAGCGTTTTTTTGGTATCAGTATTTGTCTTTGGTTTTAATGGGTGAGTTTTACAGATGTTGATGTAGTAGATGTGCTTAGTCTTAGACCTTTTTTCTCTGTTTTATCTTTTTAATACTTCTTTGCTTTCTTCCTTTGTTTTCTGTCCTTTGTTATATTGTGTCTGTTTCTTTGATTCATCCCTTGTCCTTGTGTAATTTGGAAAAGTATATGAATATACCCAGATGGCTAGATAGCAGTAAATTATCTAGAAAAGGAAATGGTGAACTTCCATTCATAATAGCTAGAAAATAAAAAATATTTAAGAATCAGTTTAACAAGAGAGGCGCAGGACTTATATGAAGGAAATCTAATAGTATTGGATCAAATAGAAAGGCATGCTATGTTCTTGGGTAGACAGATTATCATAAAAATGTCTACTTTCTGAAAATATGTAAATTTAATGCAACTCAAATTAGAATATCAATAACATGTTGGGGAAGGTAGCGTATAATTAAATAAAATAATCTTAAAGGTTAGGGACTTCCTTACCAGCCATCAGAACGTTTATAAAGCCACTGCATGTTGAGAAATAGGAAACTCCTTTTAGTTAGTCTGGAATTTCTTACCACTGGAGCTCTTTCTTTTTTTTTTTTTTAAAGATTTTATTTTTTCCTTTTTCTCCCCAAAGCCCCCCGGTACATAGTTGTGTATTCTTCGTTGTGGGTTCTTCTAGTTGTGGCATGTGGGATGCTGCCTCAGCGTGGTCTGATGAGCAGTGCCATGTCTGCGCCCAGGATTCGAACCCACGAAACACTGGGCCGCCTGCAGCGGAGCGCGCAAACTTAACCACTCGGCCACGGGGCCAGCCCCTGGAGCTCTTTCTTGAAGATCTACTATATCATAAAAATAAAATGTCCTTCAGCATGTGAGGATCTTTCTCTACGACTAACTGTTGCTGACTAGTGTTCTGGGGACTTGCTGGAAAGTCAGGACTTAGTCCCCACCTCTCCCGTAATATGTCATGTTGAAACTTTTCAAACATACAGCAAAGTTGAAAGCTTTAAAAATGAACAGACGTATACTCATCACCAAGATTCTACCATCAATATTTTACTATACTTGTTTTATTTTATATCTATCCATATGTATGTATCTTTGCACATACATTAATGCATCTTACTTTTTGATACATTTCAAAATAAATTACAGACATCAGTATACTTCCCCCTAAAAATACTTCAATATGCATATCACCTGGAGTGCAATATTTATTGAGGTAAAATTTACATGCAATGAAGTGTAAAAATCTTAAGTGTATAGTCAGTGTGTTTTGACAAATGCATGCACCTGTGTAATCAAACATTACCATCACTTCAGGAAGTTCCCTCATGCCCCTTTTCAGTCTATTCTTGCCCTCACCTTCTAGGGGCAACCACTGGTTTGATTTGTCTTTTTACAGACATAGGTTTTCTTTTGGGTAAATCCCTAGGAGAAGAATTGTTAGGTCATTGAGTAGGTATATGTTTAGTTTTATAAGAAACTACCAGACATCTTTCTAAAGTGATTGTTCCATTTTACACTCCCACAAACAATTTGTGAGAGTTATGGTTGTTCTGCATCCTTGCTAACATTTGATATTGTCAGTCTTACTAATTTTCGTCATCCTTGTGGATGTGTAATAGTATCTCTTTGTGTTTTGAATTTGCATTTTTCTATTTTTCTGATGAATAATGACCTTTAACACTTTTCTTGTGCTCATTGGCCATTCATGTGCCTTATATGAAGTTTCATTCACATCTTTTGCCCATTTAAAAAATTAGGTTGTCTTTTTATTAATGAGTTGTAGGAGTTCTTTATGTATGTAGGATGCCAGTCCTTTGTGGGATATATATTTTATGAATAGTTTATCCCAGAGGAGTTAGCTTTTAAGTACTTTTTTCAACAAATACTTACTATGTACTGCAATACAGCTGTAAGCAAAATAAATATAGAAAAACATTCCTGCTCTTTTGGAGTCACTGTAGTTCCTCAGTACAGCCAGGGAGACCAGTAAGAAGGCTTCATCAGTGATTCTAGAGTCGATGGCTTGGGCCAGGGTTTTAGCAATGGAGAGGGTGAAAGCTGTTTGGATTCTGCATAAATATTTTAAAAATAGAGCTGACTCACTGAATTTGGAGTGTAAGAGAAGGAGGAATCAGTGAGGACTCCCAAGGTTTTTGGCCAAAGGAACTAAAAGGTTAGAGTTGCCATTTATTGAGATGAGGAAGTCCATAGGAGGAATAGGTTTGTGGGGTGGTGGTAGTGGATTAGGAATTCAGTTTTGAATATGTTAAGTTTGAGATGCCTACTGAATATCTATATGGAGAGGTCAAGTGGGCAATTGTATACATGAGTTTAGAGTTCAGGAAAGAGGTCTGGATTGGAGATAAATTTGGGAGTCATCAGCATATAGAATCCACTGTTATGCTGACAGTGAGACCAGAGCCTGAAGAGAAAAGGTACATAAATCACTAATTTTTAAAATAACTCTTTTCTTTTTGGGGTAGTTTTAGATTTATATGAAAGCTACAAAGATAGTACAGAGTTCCCATATCCCTTCACCCATTTTCACCTAATATTAATATCCTGTAACTACAGTACATTTATCAAAGCTGAAATACTAACATTGGTACATTACTGTTAACTAAAGTCCAGACTTGGTGTTTCACTAGTTTGAAATCACTAATTGTAATATAAGATGAAAGTTTAGAAACATTTTATGAATCACCTGTATAAGTTTTTGACTACTGTTTCTTCTCGCTTTACAGAACTAATGGCTGAAGAGTAAATCAACATGGCAACTATGGTTCCACCAGTGAAACTGAAATGGCTTGAACACCTCAACAGCTCTTGGATTACAGAGGACAGCGAATCTATCGCTACAAGAGAAGGGGTTGCTGTTCTATATTCTAAACTGGTCAGCAATAAGGAAGTAGTACCTTTGCCCCAACAAGTTTTGTGCCTCAAAGGACCACAGTTGCCAGACTTTGAACGTGAGTCCCTTTCAAGTGATGAGCAGGACCACTATTTGGATGCCCTTCTTAGCAGCCAGCTAGCACTAGCGAAGATGGTATGTTCAGATTCCCCATTTGCTGGGGCACTTCGAAAACGACTGCTTGTACTCCAACGTGTCTTTTATGCACTTTCTAATAAATACCACGACAAAGGCAAGGTGAAACAACAGCAGCATTCTCCTGAAAGCAGCTCTGGTTCAGCAGATGTCCATTCTGTTAGTGAACGACCCCGGTCAAGCACTGATGCACTTATAGAAATGGGTGTTCGAACTGGTCTAAGTTTATTATTTGCACTTCTGAGACAAAGTTGGATGATGCCTGTGTCGGGACCTGGTCTCAGTCTTTGCAATGATGTGATCCATACTGCAATTGAAGTTGTGAGCTCTTTGCCACCATTATCTTTAGCAAATGAAAGCAAAATTCCTCCTATGGGCTTGGACTGCTTATCACAAGTAACAACATTTCTTAAAGGAGTAACTATTCCCAATTCTGGGGCAGACACTTTAGGTCGTAGATTAGCTTCTGAGTTGCTGCTTGGCTTAGCAGCTCAGCGAGGCTCTTTGCGGTATCTGCTTGAATGGATAGAAATGGCTTTGGGGGCTTCAGCAGTTGTAAATTCCATGGAGAAAAGCAAACTCCTATCAAGCCAGGAAGGAATGATCAGCTTTGACTGCTTTATGACTATATTAATGCAGATGAGGCGTTCTTTGGTACGTACTATATAAATCTCAACTTTAAAATTCTTATCTAACAATTTTGGGGAAAGTCAACCCAACTTTTAATGAATTGTTGATAATACTGAATGATTTGAGAGTTCTGTTGGTGATTGTTATGTTAGTTAAATATTTCATATACTTTGAGTGAAGAGACTTTTATGCATTGTTGATGTGGATATGTAATTCAAGCACAGGCTAGTTGGTAATAGTGTTAAGACTACTGGATCAGGAGTCAGGATTGTAGTTTTTGTTTTATGGCTTCTTATGTGAATTTGGGAAATTCACCTAACTTCTCTGTGTTTTAGTAAACTTATATGTAAAATGAGGGGCCTTGGCTAGTGAGTGTGGACGTCTTTTGAAAAAAAATCTGTAATTTCATTCTTCTCAATTTTTATTAAGCATTTACTATGTGCTACGTATTATTTTAGGCCCTAGGGATACAGCAGAGAAAAATACAGTTTCTACACCATGGAGCTAACACTCTAGAAGGGGAATCAGACAATAAATATATAATTTCAGGTACAGTCATGTGCTGTATAACAATGTTTCGGTCAACAACAGCCCACATTTACGATTGTTGTTCCATAAGATTAGTACCATATGACCTAGATATGTAGTAGGCTATACCATCTAGGTTTGTTTAAGTACACTCTATGATCATCACACAACCACAAAATCACCTAACAATGCATTTCTCATAACATATCCCCATCATTAAGTGGCACATGAGTATAGTGAGAAGTTCTAAGAATTAAAATAAGGGAAGGAAAAGGAATTCTATAAAATGATTAGCTCAGGGCAGACATTGGGGAGGGGAAACGTGTGTTATTTTAGTTAATGTGGTCAGGGAAGGACTCTGAATTGTGACTTTTGAACAGAGACCTGAATGAAGGGGAGCAGTGAGCTAAGCAAAGATTGATGGAAAAAGTGTGTTTCTTCCTGGAGGAAGTTAATTGGTTGACTGTCATAAAGAAACTAACCTTGGATACCATATTGAAGAATAAACAATAAAATATAGTACAGTATGGTCAATTTCAAGAATTTCTAAGACTGAAATGTAATACCTTTGTGAAAACGAAGAGTAAAAATTCCAGTTAAGAATACAAATTTAGAATATAAAGGTTGAAATACTTATAAACTGACAATTTCGTTTGGTTACATTGATCTGTCTTTTTGATATCCTTTATTACCAAATATCATTTAGTAAATTGATTTAGTTAAAATAACTAAAAATGCCACTTATAACTTATGTATGTGTATTTTAAGACTTTTTCCCCTCCCAAAACAAGTGGAAAACTCTTCAGTTGACAGGAGTGTTTCATAAAAAACAATTATGTCGAGTTTATTTTCAAACTAGGGCATTTAAATTTTCACCTGGTTTACATTTTGCCTTTGTGAACTGAATGGTAAATACTGGGTCATTTTTTATAAATAATTTTATTGTAAATAAGTACTTGGAGATTTTAGATCATAAGATCTATGAAAATTTGGATTTCTTAATGTTAAATAAAATTAAGACAAGAAAAGCATACAGTGCTTTGTTCGGGATATGAAACATTGACAAGAGCCCTGTGATCTTCACCTGATGTGGAAACCTAGAGCCAGAGATTGAGTGATCTAAGTGAGAAAGGTTTGAGGGAACAGCTCTGAGAGGCAATTAGGCCCCTTTGTGTTTTCTTATTCAGTATTTAAACCCACTCATTTCTGCATCTGTTTTTCTAATTTTATTTCCTGATTCTTAATACTTTCTGGTAACATTCTCTATGTTTACATTGTTTTTAAATATGTAATGCCATTTAATGACCTAAAATATTGTTTCTATTCATGGTCATGTGTTAATATTTCTGTGAGAAGTCACTTAATTCTTCATTTTACAGTCTGTCTATTTTGCATTGCCTTCGTTAGAAAGAAAAGATTATTTCACAATCTAGTTACATGATTATATGCTTGCCCATGGTATATTTCCTTCTTAAAATGCTAAATACCCTGAGTTAGAGGCCTCTTCCTCCCCTTACCCTCTAAGGCCTTATCCTACAGTATTGCTCCTTAGCGGGAAGGGGGGCTCCCGGGAAACGAGATTGCTTTCCTCAGTGTGTTTAGTCTCACTGTCTTTTAGCATGCTGGAGATAGGTTTGTATTTGGCTGTAAGTTTAAATTGGCTCTGTAAGCTTAAGATATCTTTACAGTGAATGTATTTATCTGCCTATGTAAGGTGTATTAATCTTCATTTAATCAGCCTATAATAAACCATCTCATTCCTTTTTTGGCTTTTTTTGTTTACTGTTCCCCAATACCTGGAGTAAGGGAGGAGGAAGAGGGCTAACCTCTTTGAGTGCCTACTACCTACCAGGTGCTTTATATGCACTGTCTCATTCACTTGTCATGTTAATCTGTAAGGTAGCTATTATTCATCCTTAATTTAGGGATGAAGAAACTGTGGCAATTATCCTAAATTTACATATCTATTTGGCAAAGGAACTGGAAGTATAATGGGTACTCCTGATTAAGCACTTAAGGGCTAGGCACTGTGCTAACTAATCCTTAGAACCCTAAGTCTGCCTGCACAGCCCATGTTTGTTCTGACTACTGTATGCAGTTTTTACCCTGTTTATGTTAAAATGATTTATTTTTTTCCCCCATAAAGGCCTACCTTAAGGTAGATGTAAAATATAATACATTTATTTTATTGCTGGATTTCCACTTTTCTCTCCACTTGGCCTCTTTCATTCCTGGACAAAATGTAAAATAGATCTAGTCAGAAGGGGCCTTCCTCCATAGCCTCCAAGGCTATACCCTATAATATAGCTCTTTGTTGGGATGAGGCTACCCCAGAAAACTAGATTGCTTTCCTCAGACTTCTAGATCTATTCTGGGGAAGAATCTTGTATGTTTGTTTGATTTAGTTTGGCTCTCCCAAGAGTCACCACAGGCCTACATTAGATTGAATTGAGTACCTGGCATAAGGCCTAACAAAAATAAATTCAATCCGTAAATTGCGTTTATTTGTGTGATTGTTAACCTCTGCTACCCACACACGTGTAATAATTGTATTTTTGTGGAAGTGCACAAGATACTCATTAACTTACATTTAAATAAAAAGGAAATAGTGTCAGTGTACATCTCTGAATTCTAAGAAAATAAACAATAACAACACCTTGGCCTTTGATGCCTCTAAGTGTTTAATCAGCAGTGTGTGCCACAGACTGTTAGTCACTGGGTTAAAACGATGAATAAACTTTGTAGCATCCATGCCCTCAGCCAGCTGACAGTTTAAGGAAGGAGAGATGCACAGGCATTTCAAATTAATAATAATAGCCTGTAGTAGAGGTCTGCACTGGGAAGAGGTGATGGGACACAGGAGGAGGGCTGGAGAGGAAGGGGCAGAAAATGCCTTATGGAGGAAGGACCCCTGAGCTTAGTTGACAAGTAGGAAGAGGTTGCCTGCAAACGTGAGGTGCATGAGTACGGGGAGCTGGAGAAGTTTTCAGATGAGAGGACCAGAATTCACGAAGTGATCGAAGTGTGGGAGAGCAAGCCCTTGACTGTATGGGGTGGAATGGGACGGGATAAGGCTGCCAAGCTAGGCAGGGCCTCGTATCCCTTGCTATAGGGTTTTGAAACTTGATCCCATAATCAAGTGGGATGGAAATGTACTCCATCCAGTCTTATGTCCTTGTCTGAATATCTTAATAGACAAATGTGAAAAAAATAAAGGATATTACATTATTTTTGATGGTAGGTTTTTAAGAGGAAGGTAATTAAATGAAGACCTACGAAACCACAAATTTATGTTCTTTTAATTTTCACTTTATCTTTGAACCGTTGAATTTCCTATATGTTAACAACGTATGAAGTTTTACATTTAATGTGTTTTATTTTCCAAAATTTAGTTTCTTTAAAATGCCTAGATATAGCCCTATTTTTTTTAAATTATGCAATATGTTTACAAAACACATTAAGAATTCTGTATAGGGGCCGGCCCGGTGGTGCAGCGGTTAAGTTCGTACTTTCTGCTTCTCGGTGGCCCAGGTTTCACCAGTTCGGATCCCGGGTGTGGACATGGCACCACTTGGCAAAAGCCATGCTGTGGTAGGCGTCCAATGTATAAAGTAGAAGAAGATGGGCATGGATATTAGCTCAGGGCCAGTCTTCCTCAGCAAAAAGAGGAGGATTGGCAATAGTTGACTCAGGGCTAATCTTCCTCAAAAAGAAAAAAAAAAAGAATTCTGTATAGAATGGGTTTTAGAGATGTCTTTAATCCGAATTGACTGGGGCTGGAGTAGTCTCACCCTTCACTGTTGTTTTTTTTGGAGGAAGAGAAATTAATGACAGTCATTGCAGACAATGTTTGAAGGATGTTTTATTGGTTTGGTATTTTTAAATTTAGCAAGAATTTGTTAAAGACTTCCTATATTTTCTCTTCTTTCTCAGTGTACATGATGCAAAATAATAACAATTACTGCTACCAGTTTTTTTTTTTAAAGATTGGCACCTGAGCTAACATTTGTTGCCAATCTTCTTTTTTTCTTCCTTTTCCTCCTTCTTCTCCCCAAAGCCTCCCAGTGCATAGTTGTATATTCTAGTTGTAGGTCCTTCTACTTGTGCTATGCGGGACGCCGCCTCAGCATGGCCTGATGAGTGGTGCCATGTCTGCGCCCAGGATCTGAATCGGTGAAACCCTGGGCCACCAAAGTAGAGCACACAAACTTAACCACTTGGCCACGGGGCTGGCCCCACTGCTACCAGTTTTGAGTTCTTACTATGTATTAGGAACTGTGCTACGTGTTTCTCATACATGATTTCGCTTAATCTTCCCAATAACTCTAAATAATATAGGCATTATTGCTGTCTATGGATAAGAAAACGTATCCTTCAGTCACACAGCCAGTAAATGATGGGGCCAGGATTTAAACCTAGTTCTGTGTGTCATCGAAAACTTTGTGCTCTTTTCAGCATCTTCCTCCATACTGTAGAAAGGCATATAAAAGGGATTGTGATGGCCCTGGTGCCCTTAGGAAGGTACAGCAGACTGTTGTTCCTCATCTGCTTTTGGTTTGATGATCACTAGAGGTGGCCTTTAAATAATGAAGCCACAGATTACAGTTGTGTTTTTCCCAGAAGTGCTACTTGCTAATTATGGAATTTGAGAGGCTGTGTCCCAAAGTGTTTGCTGGTATAGCAATACCTTGTATGTCTAGGGATGTTAATTTTGAACACTCAGTTTCTGATATGACTCTAGACCTACAGGTGGCTCTTTAAAGCCTTACCACTAAAAATGTGAGCCTCAGACAGCAGCATTGGCATCACATGGGGAGCTTGTTAGAAATGCACATCTCAGGCCCCATCAATATTTATGGAGCCATCAATATTTATGTTGTATTTTAACAAAATCTTGAAATAAATCATGTCCACATTAAAATCTGAGAAGCACCACCTTAAACAACTAAAAAGAAAAAATTGATTTGGTAGCAGCAGGTTAGCACCTGATGACCCAGCAATAAATTAAATAGCCAACATATTCATTTCTTTCATTACTTAGGAATCATGTAAATTAAAATAGTTTGAATTGGTAAAATCATATAAACAGAGTTAGATAGGCTCTTACAGGGCATCTAGGCCAACCTGCCCTCTACAGTAGAGGATATATTTTTCTATGTATATCTGTCAGATGATCATCTAGAATATAAATATTTTTACCATACAGTATCCTTTGAAATAAAGCTTCCAGTGAAAATTTCACAGTTATAGGATTGATAAATAAGAGAAAGAACTTGACATTTGTGATCTAAAGATTTAAGGATGTGGGAATTCGAGGGAGTGATAGAGATCAAGTTCACTTTCTGGTTTATCATTTTTTAATGAGAGAATGATTTCTGGTTGCAGGCTTAGATTGGGCCCTACTGTGGAGAGTAGGCATTTAACCCCAGAGAGGGGCTATGATTCCTCAGCTATATTAGAATAAAGATGCTTTGTTGCTAGTGTAAAGCAGCTACATGAACTGACTTGTGGGACCTTGGTTGTGCTGGAACCAAGAAGAGAGGGACAGACTTTCTGCTACTCTAGTCAAGGTCATCACTCAAGCTGGCTATATTCTACTTACCTGTATCCTTGGGGGCAGGTGGGCAAGGCAGCCCCAGGGAAGTAGAATATTTCCTGGATATTGGCCACCCAAAGAGTGTGTAATTGGCAAAATTCTGCCTCCTTGACTGTTTCTGAGTCAAGCCCTGTGACCCTTAGAACAAATCACTGTTTAATAAGTTAATCAATGAGAGATTGGCACTTAATTTACTGTTTCACTCTATAGCCATGTCTTTTGTAACACTTATGTGTAAAAGTTGGTTTAGGATTTGATCCTAATGCACATAATCATAAAAACAGTTCCTCAGATGTTTTTGTGGACTGTTTAAGTGATTTTAATACATATGTCTCTCTTCTTCTCAAACTATATCCCACAATGTTTTAATTACAGGGTTCATCTGCTGATCGGAGTCAGTGGAGGGAACCAACCAGAACATCTGATGGTTTATGCTCACTCTATGAGGCAGCCTTATGCCTCTTTGAAGAGGTATGTAATAATCATGGCTTTTACATTAAAAATTACTTTGTGTTAAAATGCTCTAGCATGTATTTGTCCCTTAAAAAGAATCTGCTGCCAATTCCTCCTCTTTCTGCTGAGGAAGACTGGCCTTGAGCTAACATCCGAGCCCATCTTCCTCTTTTTTTTTGTATGCGGGATGCCTACCCCAGCATGGCTTGCCAAGCGGTGCCATGTCTGCACCCGGGATCCAAACTGGTGAACCCTGGGCTGCCGAAGTGGAACGTGCGCACTTAACCACTGAGCCACCGGGCCCGCCCCTAGCCTGACTTTTAAAGTAATCACTTCCCTGCATTTTTTTATAGTTGTGTCACCCAATTGTGTAGCCCTAGACGCTATTGTTTTCTTGCCCACTAAAAAAAAAGATAAGTCTTTGAAATTTCTTAATCTATAGGTTCCCCCTCCACTTTTTTCTTTTAATGTATTTGTTCAGGCACCTGGGCTTTTTAGGCTGCAGAGTTTCTCAAACCTGGATTTTGCTGATTGTTTACTCATAATGCAGTTCAGTATGTCCTATGTATTACCCACAAATTGGCAGGTGGATCTAGAGGCTTGATCAGTCTTCAGGTTTGATCCCTTTGGCAAGACTATTCATCATGTGGTGATCTTCCATCAGCTTCCCTCTGCTCGTCACTCTTTTTGCTGTATTAGCAGCCCTTGATGCTTAATGACTAGATCTATTAATTCATTGATGGTTGTTTGCAAAATGGTGATATTCTAATTATACCATTCCTCTTTCATCGATTAATTGGAATGTTTTTATAAAGAGATAATTCCCTTATTGACTCTTTGGTTACTCTGCTACATTCATATAGGAAAGGCAGAATAAATGCTTGATTTGCCTTAGCCAGTTTTTGTGTGTGTGTGTATGTGTGAGGAAGATTGGCCCTGAGCTAACATCTCTACCAGTCTTCCTCTAATTTTTCTATGTGGGATGCTGCCTCAGCATGGCTTGATGATCGATGTGTAAGTCTGTGCCCAGGATCTGAACCTGTGAACCCTGGGCCTCCAAAGTGGAGCATGTGAACTTAACTGTTAGGCCACCAGGCCGGCCCCACCCGATGTTTTCTTTTTTTTTAGATTTTATTTTTCCTTTTTCTCCCCAAGGCCCCCCGTACATAGTTGTATATTCTTAGTTGTGGGTCCCTCTAGTTGTGGCATGTGGGATGCCACCTCAGCGTGGCTTGATGAGCTGTGCCATGTCCGCGCCCAGGATTCAAACTGACGAAACACTGGACCGCCTGCAGCGGAGCACGCGAACTTAACCACTCGGCCAAAGGGCCGGCCCCCACCACCCGATGTTTTTTTTTTAACACCAATTTTTATTTACTAGTTTTCAGTTTAATGAATTGGTCTCCTGTCATCCTTAAAAGTTGACCAACTGATTTCATTAGGAAAATATCATGAGCTCCTAGAATTAAAACCTATTCCAGTTTCAATCCATTGAATTATTATTTATTTATTTATTTTTTAAGATTGGCACCTGGGCTAACAACTGTTGCCAATCTTTTTGTTTTTTTTTTTCTGCTTTATCTCCCCAAACTCCCCCTGTACATAGTTGTATATCTTAGTTGCAGGTCCTTCTAGTTGTGGGATGTGGGCCACCGCCTCAACGTGGCCTGACGAGCGGTACCATGTCCGTGCCCAGGATCCGAACCCTGGGCCACTGCAGCGGAGCTCGCAAACTTAACCACTCGGCACCGGAGCCAGCCCCTAATCCACTGAATTATTATCTGTAGTGAAGCTCACGTTGTTTCATGTTTGGCCATAGTCTTTCAGGGTAGTACTCTCTTCAAGGTGGTTCGTAAGTTCTTTTGACATAGGCCTAATAATCTTTGATAGTTTCCTTGTTCTCTGAGACAGCAAATTGTTCCAGACTCATGTTGTATGTTTGTTGCCCTGTATCTGGAATTAGCTAACTATTTTTCCAAAAAGCTGTAGTTTCTTTTAGTGGGAAATAGTGTTTCAGACCACAGTCAGGATGCTAAATAGGTTCATTGCTACTGAGTTGTTTTATTGCTTCTAGGCTTTTATAGTAGCCAAAGCTAGGAGGTGTGTGTGTGTGTGTGTGTGTGTGTGTGTGTGTGTGTGTATTTAGAGCTAAAATACCTCATGAGTTGATACTGATACTTTCAAATTCAGAGCTATAAAATTTTTGCTTAACCTTTTCTATATTACATTTATATCTCATCTCTTCCAAACTAAGAATGTTGATTCTTAGGGATATGTAGGGATGCAGGGATGATAGAAGGAGAATATCCCATAATTACTTAGTTGTTTTAATCACATATTACACACACACACAAGCAGCCATCCTAAAAATAAGAGAATTACTGACCACTCTATGATTACTGAAAAATATTAATTTTTTACATATGCTTTCCTGGTTTTTATAATTGTATTATATCTACGTAGTCAGAGCATACATACTCTCTACCTTTTAACCCTCACTTAGTATTAATTCTGTGAGTAACTGCATATTTAATACTCACTGCCAGTCTCTGTCAGTGTCGATTCTTTTTGGTTGTCTGAAGCTCATACTCTCGTAGATACCTCAATAAAGGCTCATAGGAAAGGATTTTCTCAGTTCTTATGTATTAATAATTGCTGTGCTCTTTATACTTGGCAGTCAGTTTTGAGATTATAAAATCTTTGGCTCACGTTTTCTTTTCTTCTGCATCTTAAATATATTCATCTATTTTCTTCTGGCATAAACCTTTGCTGTCAAAGTTTGAAGGTAATCTGATTTTCTTTCCCATATGAGTCATGTACTTGTTTTGCTGAGAAACCCATAGGATTTTTTTTTTTAAGATCAGTAATTCTACTAGAATATGTCTTGATGTTATTCATTCTGGGTTGATATTCTCAAGAGATGTGAGAATTTCAATATGCAGTTTCAAACCTTTTTATTTCAGGAAAGTTTCCCTAAATTATAGTTTTTAGTATTATTTTTAGTCTTTTTATTTGGTTCTCTTCTTTAAAGACCCCTATTATCTGTTTATTGGATCTTTCCCTAGCTTTAGTATTTGTCACTTTTTCTTGAATACTTTTTATATCTTTTTTATTTCTAAAAATTTCTTTTTATCTTTTGTTGCTCTTAAGGTATTGTGTACTGTATTTATTTATTCTTGGATTCCTTCTAGTCTTCATTTCTGAAATGATTTTTTTTACTTCTAGTTCTTTCTTGAGTTCTGTCACCTCATTTTTGAGTGTTTCTATTTCAGATTTGTGTTGTTCTTTCATGTCTTGTTTCATTTTCTTAATCCCTTTAGCTTGCTTTGAAATAGGTTATAATTTGATCTGTTTTGTGGGCAATTCCCTTTTGCCATGCTTTTATTGTAGGGATGTTATTCTGCCTCTTTTCCCTTTTTTTCTAATAATAACTTAATATGGAATTTGACCTCGATACTTTTCTGTTGCTTTTCTACGTAAAATTTGTTTTCCTGAACTTTTAGAATGGGATGAGATTCAAGATAGCTTTTCTAACTCCATAGACTACCTCCCTTTATTGTTTTTGTGTAATATTAAAAAAAATATGGTGGTTTCCCAGCATATTCCCCTCCCCAACTTTTATCTTGATCTTCTGTCTTTCTTCTCTGTTATCCCTGTCTGGCTTAGTTTTTGTTGCCCTCTCAGTAGTTTCTCCTCAGTGTAGGAGTTCTCTCCTGGAAGGGTCTTGGCTTGTCAATTTCAAGAGTTCACAAGGGCTGGGTTGCTCTAGCTTCTTTCAAACTTCCCATCATGTACCCCGTGTACTTACCTGCTATCAGAGAGGGCAGTTTCTTCCCAGTTGCAAATGCTATTCTTAAATTGGCTCATTGTTCTTTCCAGTGAGTACCTGATTAGTTGTTTTGGGTTTTTTTTGTTCTGAGGTCTGGCAGACACTCTATTGCTTCCTCCTGCACAGATGTCACTGCAGTGCAGATCTTAAGTTTGGTGGTGATTTGTTCATGCCAGCTTATATTTTGGAGTTATCAGCGCTACCTTTGTCACCTAGTTTTGTTGTGAATGGTAAATGTGGGTTTGGAGTTTTGCTTTCTCATTGCTCTCTGTAGTGATTCAGAGTGTTTAGAAAACTGTTTTTACTGCTGCTATCTTCCCAGAATCTCCCCTACCAGTTGTTTTTAAAAAACACGTTTCTAAGCCCTGTGAGTAGATTGTATTTTTTTCCTGCCTTGCTCCTCTTTTTTTTTTTTTTCTTTCCGGTGGGGCAGGGGTGGGAAGAGGACTATGATTTTTCCTTTAAGCTTTATTATAGTAATAGATCTTTAGAGAAAAAAATTCTAACCCTCTTGGCCCCACCATCCTCCTTGCAAAATTTCAGATCTTTTATTAGGGGCTGGCAGCCTTCACTTATGCATATTTTGTGTGTCCTCATGTTCACTGGAAAATAATTTATCTAATACACATATTTTTCTATTGTTTTGGATACTATTTAAAGATTCTGACTAAAATTACTCTGTCTCCTCCCACTTAATGGGCTGGTATTCCAGTGTATTGACTTTTGAAAATTCTCTTATCGTTTTGCTTGGTTCAGCAAAAAAACTAAAAGGTGGACACCAAGCTGACAACAGGATAGTCCAAATTAATACCTTTATTGTATGGAGTTCATACAAGTCAATAAAAAATCCATTAAGCCCTAATAAATGGGCAGAGGTTAGTGGTAAACAAATAGATGGGAAAACTTTAGTTCTTCTGGTAATGAGGAAATGTAAAGTTAAAATACTACATCCTCTTTTTCTCCCACTTAAGTTTACAAAGAAATTAAAAGCATAATACTTACTGATTGTATGGATGCAGTGAGACTAGTACTCTCATAATTGGATGGCCACCCTGGGTCCTGTGCTTTTGGCAGGGCTGGGGAGGGGGAAAGCTGGATTTTTAAAAAGCGGTATGAATGGCAACAGACTTTACCATTATATTCTACACAAATGGTAAATAAGCCATGATTTTTATTTTATATATGTAATGTATGTATGAGTGAGTGTTGAATTGCTCTGGACCTTTACTGTTTTTAGGACAGCCCTCCTTTTGTACGTTGCTGGTGATATAATAATATTGTAGCACCATTTTGGAAAGCAATTTGGTATAGTGTTTTAAGAATCATAAGATTATTGTCATTTTTTTGGATATAGTAGTCCTATTTCTGTAGTTCTCTACTAGATTAGTAATAAAAAAGGTAACTACTATGTTCTTAAAAATGGCTTATATAACAAACAAGTAGGAAGAATCTAAATGTCCTATTAAAGGGAAGTTGTTAAGTTTCATTAGGTGGAATATTATTGGTTCAATCATGAAGATTACGTAGACATATGAAAAATTTTGCATGACTCTTCTGTGTCATTACTTTTATATATCCATTGTGATAACTATGTTAAATAACATGTATATGCAAAATTCTGGAAGGATATATATAAAAAAGATAACATTTATTAAGGTGATGGGATTATCAATGGTTTTTTTTCTACTTTGTATCTTAAGCTTTGTTTTCTATAATGCTGTTGTATGCAAAAATAAAATTTTTAGTTAAAAAAGGCTTGTGTGTTTCCTCCTCGCCATTTTTGCCACCTTTATTTGTATCTTTTAGTGGTTTATTCTGCAGGAGTAAATGATCTGGCCATCTGTGTTTAAGATTGGTTGTGTTCTTAGGTTATTTGAGCAGTTGAGAGTTTTAGAAGAAGGAAAGTCAGTAATTTCAGAGCATTTTTATAAAAATATCTACACTAAAAATGTCTTGACTATTTATTGCATGTTTTAAATTTTTAATAGGTTTGCAGAATGGCTTCTGATTACTCAAGAACATGTGCTAGCCCAGATAGCATTCAGACTGGTGATGCTCCCATTGTCTCCGAAACCTGTGAGGTTTATGTTTGGGGGAGCAACAGCAGCCATCAGTTGGTGGAAGGCACACAGGAGAAAATATTACAGCCCAAACTGGCTCCTAGTTTCTCTGATGCTCAGACGGTGAGTTCCCTGCATACCTTCCAAATTGGTAGATGGCAGGGTTTGCTTTAAGTAATGTTAAGAGTATTTTTTAAATGAGTGAAGAATCTTGCTTGTTTCTTATCTATGTTGTTTCCATACCGTACTATGTCAGGTTTTTTTCCTTTTAATAGAAAAAAGTTTTTAATCCCGCATTTCCTTAACAGTGTTTCCAAGTTTCAAAAATTAAATTGGGTTCTGGATTTGTAAAAAGAGATATGAATGGCAACAAGTTTACCATTATATTCAACACAAATGGTAAATAAGATTAAATAAAAACTGGAATTTTCCCTTTGCCAGATTGGCATTTCATTTTCTTATTATGATCACTTTTTTACATTTGTACCTACCTTTTAGCCCAGGTGGAAGTTTCTATTTTATTATTTTCATTAAATGTTTTTTTAAATAAGTTTTAAATAAGTTTAAATAAGTTTGTGTGTGTGTGTGTATGTGTGTGAGGAAGATTAGCCCTGAGCTAAGTACTGCCAATCCTCCTCTTTTTGCTGAGGAAGACTGGCCCTGAGCTAACATCCATGCCCATCTTCCTCTACTTTATACGTGGGACGCCTACCACAGCATGGCTTTTGCCAAGTGGTGCCATGTCCGCACCCGGGATCCGAATTGTCGAACCCTGGGCTGCCGAGAAGTGGAACGTGCAAACTTAACCGCTGTGCCACTGGGCTGGCTCCTTTTTTTTTTTTTAAAGATTGGCACCTGAACTAACATCTGTTGCCAATCTTCTCTCTTTTATTTCTTTTTCTTCTTCTTCTGCCCCAAGCCCCCCAGTACGTAATTGTATATTCTAGTTGTAGGTCCTTCTAGTTGTGGTATGTGGGATACCACCCAGCATGACCCAACGTGCGGTGCCATATCTGCGCCCAGGATCTGAACCAGCGAAACCCTGGCCCGCTGAAGTGGAGTGCGTGAACTTAACCACTTGGCCGTGGGCTGGCCCCTAGAATATATTTTATATGGTTCTTGCCATAATGGACTTAAAGGAATTTATAGGAAAATTTTATTTTTGCCCTTCACCAGTTACAAGAGGCGGCTAACACATTTTGCTTTGTTGTTTCTTTGAACCACGACTGGGTAGATAACCTCAAAAGGTACAGTAGACATTAATTTGAGCTCAACAGTAAAGTCAACATGAAAAGGCCATTTATAGTTTTCTTAATTTTCTGTTTACTCCTTAATCTCTGTGGAGGGTCATGCCATATTCTGCTTTAAAAGACTTCCTTTGAGCCTCTTTGATAAAACCAGCCTTAAATATTATACTTTGATTCTCACAGAACCATTTTATATTTATGATTCTGTTTGTTTGCTTGTAGATTGAAGCTGGACAATACTGTACTTTTGTCATTTCTACGGATGGCTCTGTCAGAGCTTGTGGTAAAGGCAGCTATGGGAGACTGGGCCTTGGAGATTCTAATAACCAGTCTACTTTGAAGAAGTTAACATTTGAGCCTCATAGATCCATTAAAAAGGTTTCGTCTTCTAAAGGATCTGATGGTCATACTTTAGCTTTTACGACGGAAGGAGAAGTCTTCAGTTGGGGAGATGGTGATTATGGGAAACTGGGACATGGAAACAGTTCAACACAGAAATATCCCAAACTTATTCAGGGCCCTCTGCAGGGGAAGGTATGTGCTTTTTTTTGGGTTTAAAAATAATTAGATGCGCTGGTGCTATAACTGACAATATCTTTCAGATTTTGATGTATTTTTTCTGAGTTGCCCCCATCCAACCCTTTGGGTTATCTTTTGTATATTTGCTTTATGGTTTACAAACACTTTCTCATACATTATTTAATTTTAATTCTTAAAACAACCTTGTTAAGGTAGTTATTATTCTCATTTCACAGATAAGGAAACTGAGAATCAGCAATTCAACAAGTATTTATTTAGCAACTTCCAACTGCCAGGCATTGTTTTAGGCATTAGACATATAGCAGTGAACAAAACTGACAAGATCCTTGCTCTCATAGAGCTTTAATCTGTGGGATAGAGATAATAAATAAGTAAACAGACATGTAAAATAATTTTGAATAATAGTAAAGAAAAAATTGAGTAATGTAATAGGTACTAACTTGGGTGGGATGTGCTATTAGATAATGAAGTCAGAGGGTTCTCTCAGAGGAGGTGGCATGTTATCAGAAATCTAAGTGAGGCATTTAGAGTGGTTAAATAACTTGCCCAAGGTCACACACAAATAATTGACACCATTAGAAACTGAACCTAGATTCCCTCTTCTTATTTTTATTTTACCTTTCTTTAAAGAAGTGAAGATATTTTCCTAAACTTAAAATTATGTGCAATTATATGGGTTCCTCTATTATAAGATTGCATTCTTTCCATGAAAATTTTCTCATATAAAAATCTTTTAAAGTTTAAATTTTAATTTTATACGAGAATTACAAGTGGGACACTTTTCCTTAATAGTAATTTGTCTGAGAAGGTTGTCTATCAAATGAATTTTACTTTATTATAACTTTCAGTATTTTAACTTCGATATCAACCCCAAAACAGTGAGCCTTAGAACATTCCACTTCACAACATCAGGGGACACTTGATAAGATGTTGAATATGGGGCTTTAAGGAACTGCATATGATTACTATTTGAAATTGTATTTTCCTAGTCTTTCTGGCACCTTCTTTCTTCCTTAATTCCAATTCTTTTGAATTTCCTTTACTTATATTCCTTTTAATATTCCATTTTATAATGGAAACATTGCCAATTAAAAATAACTTAGTATGAATGTCATGAAGGAAAAATGTCCCATAAAGTAAATTAATAATTTACACATAAAAATTTCAGAAGTTCTTAGCATATTATCTAGAATGTATTAAGTGCTCAGTATTTTTAATTGAATCTAAATTTTGAATTTTCTAAAGTGAGTTCTAAATTTTGTAGATTAAAAAGACATGGAGTTGTTAGTGCAGATATTTTTTCTATGTTTTTTCAGTAGTCAGTGGTTTTGATCAGTGTTAAAAGGTATGAGTGATGTTGCTATGTATACCCTTATTCCTCTGATTCTGCTCATCAACTGTACAGCTACTTGAGAGTAAAGCGATACTATCAGGAGTTTAATTAATGTAAGTTTATATAAACTGCTTAGATATATCTGCATTGATAATAGTGTGTTTTTGAGAGTTATCCCTGTTATTTAATGAGTTTTTCTTGATTAGCCAGGATGGGAGGTTTTATGTTAACATTATATTTAAAAATTTTTCATTGCTCCGTGAGTGTTCAGCCCCCTCCAACTCTTTGAGCAAAGACTTGGTTGGTGATATAATATTCTTGCAAGTGACTAGATTGATGTTTTGGGGGCCCCTGCTAGCCTTTACAGTGCCTTTGTGTGAATTAAGAAAAGTTATCCTCTCCTTTGGGTGGAAGCCAGCATTCATTGCTTGGCAAACAGAGCATAGGGTATATTTCAGCACCCTTAAGCCGGGCACCCTTGTCCTGGACGCAACCTCCACAACTGTACATGGCAATTCCTGGATGAGTTATGAATATTAGTATCTCTAAGTCTCTGTGTATAGGGTCAAATGTGAACTATGTGTTTTAGCATCTTCGTGGTCATGAAATTTACTTTGTGTGCTTTGTGTGCAATGCAGGTAGTTGTTTGTGTGTCAGCTGGATACAGACATAGTGCTGCTGTCACAGAGGATGGGGAATTATACACATGGGGCGAAGGAGACTTTGGAAGATTAGGTAAGATTTTTAAAAAATTGAAGTTACTTCACAGAAAAATGGAAATGATGACGGTTACTGAGAAGCAGTGAGACTGGATTAATAGGCCAAAGACTATCATTTGTTAGTTTTAAGTTCAGAGAAAGATAATTTTGTATAGAGAATACCTAGATTCTGGTCCTGAAATTTAAGATGTAATTACATCTAGCAAGTATTTCCTGAGCGCCTATTATGAGCAGGCACTGTGGGATTTCAGGGATAAGAAAGATACCATCGTGATCCTGAAGTATATAATTTAACGGGTAGTAAAAACAAGTTGCCGTGAGCATGATACTAGACAGAATTAGATAAGTACTGTGAGAGGAGCATAAATAGAATGTTCTAATGATTCATTGAAGAAACTGGATGCCTCAGTTTGGAAGCAGCCTAGAAGATTGAATGAGAACATAGTGGAAATGATTCTGTTTTTCATATTTAATTGCACTTAAAAAAAACTCAATTCTATTATTAACTTGTAATGTTTATTCCACCTGTGAAGTAATGACCTAAAGAAGAAGAATTAACATTATTTCTTTGTTGTTGTTTGTGTTTTATCCAAGGTCACGGTGACAGTAATAGCCGTAACATTCCAACTTTAGTAAAAGACATTAGCAATGTGGGAGAGGTTTCTTGTGGCAGTTCACATACTATTGCTTTATCTAAAGATGGGAGAACTGTATGGTCTTTTGGAGGAGGAGACAATGGTATGTAAAAATTACTTATTGGTAGCCTTGGCCTTTTTTTCTTGAGTTTTTAAAAAAATTTATTTTTTATTTCTATAGGACATTGCCTGTTGCAGAAAAGCTCAAATACAGATGAGCAGAAATTTAAAAGATTAAAATGATCTATTCCTACAAATGTTGCTATAACCATTGTTAAAACTTTGGTAGATAGACATGTAAATATATATGCATTTATACAAGTGTATACATATATTTCTATGTAGATTTCTTTTAAAAAACAAAGCAGACATATATCATAGATATTATTTTATAACCTGCTGGTTTTTATCGAATAGTATTTTGTAAATATCTTTCTCTACAATTTTTTGTAGAGAAAATTTACAAACATGACTCTACAATTTTCTTTTAAATGGCTCAAAGTATTCTTTCTTGTGATTATAACACAACTTATAAAACCATTTTATTATTGTTGAGTACCTAGACGGTTTCTAATTTTTTTCAGTATTAAAAATGACACAATGAATGACTAAATCTTTGTCCACTCTACTTAGTCCTTCCTATCAGCAATGTGAGAATGCTCACTTCTCCATATCCCTCAACAACACTGGGTATTAAAATTAAGACAATTTTTAAAATAATTTCGACAATGAAAATGGTATCATTTAATTTGTGTTTCCTTGATTCTTAGTGAGACTGAATTTATATGTTATTGGTCATTTGTTTTTCTTCTTTAGTGGTTTGCCAAGTTTTGTATTTCATGAACTATTGAATTTTTTCAAAAATTAAAAACAAAGCTTACTCTTATATAGGACCTGTTTATTATATCAGCAAATTTAAAGTTAGAAATATGAACATAAAAGGGGAGAAAGACAGGAAGATAATTTTCCATGTCTCTCTTAAAGTGATTCTAATTGCTTGAAATTATGATTCAGAACACTATTGGTTGTGGGTTGTTTCTATCTTGTAGCAAAAATACTCATTTGTTAATGTCCTCTGCTGTCAGAAACTGTCCTATTAGAGATGGAAAGATGAGTGATATTTTTCTACTTAAATACTTAGAAAAAAAATAAGAGGTTCTTTAAAACAAGTAAATTGTTTAACTTAAATGTGTTTGTTTTTATAGGCAAACTTGGCCATGGTGATACTAACAGAGTGTATAAACCTAAAGTTATTGAAGCTTTACAAGGAATGTTCATTCGCAAAGTTTGTGCTGGGAGCCAATCTTCTCTTGCTTTGACATCAACAGGACAGGTAGGACTAAGGGTTGAACATAAAAAGCTTAGAGTATTTCAGAGGATTAGATGGCTAAGGAATAGTAATCATATTTAAATTGTAAAGTTAAAAAATATATTTTAAAGGCAGTCTACTGAAATGAAATATTTTCTCCTATTTGAAGAAGTAGAATGTCTGAGAAGGAACTAGATTTTCTGACCTGGCCTTTATGACCCAGGAAAACCTGCCCCCAGCTTCCTGTGCTTTGTATTAAGATGGTTTTATAAAACCTTTTAGCATTTAGCACTCCTTAAACTTTTTCTTAAAAACTGTGGATGGTGGGGGAAAGTGAGAATAGATTTTGCTGGAACCAGTGATAGGAACTAAGAAGACTAGAAGGTGATTAAAAGAGATGGTAAGGAGAACATTTCCATATGGAAAATAATCTGAGAGGATTAGGTGTTTCTGAAAAAGGGTAGTCAGGTTTAGGATAGTCAGAACTTTATACTCGCTTTATAAACTTTGGAACTTCTACATGCGTATTTTAACTTCCCTCTGTTTGTTGGTGATGGAAAGGGTCCAGGTATGGTGATAGACTGACAATAATTTCCCCCTTATAACCATCAGTGATGACAGTGAAAAAGTGAGCTGACTACTCATTGTCTCACATATAGGAATCTGTTATGTGCCAGGCAGTGGTATAAAATGTTTTTTGACTAATTCACAAGATGAGCAGCAAAGCTGAAATTAGCATATAATTTAACTACTTTTTGAGAGACTGGAATGCCTTGTGTCCTAAAATCAAATATATATACTTAGAAAAAAATAAAGTGAGAGAGAGGGAAATACTTTGAAATGGTAAGGGTGGTTCTGGTCACCATTATTCTTGCTGAGCATACAATGAAGGTAAACATCTGCTTTCCTTCAGTCCATTTCAGTCTCCGCAGGCCCCTTCAGTGCTAACTTCCCACCACGTTAAGTGTGATTCTTATGTTTAAAAATATAGTGTGTATTTTTTTTGTCTTGCCACTGGGTAAGGACCAGGCATCAATCCTTCGGGACTGCATCCTCCTGACCTACAAGGACGCCAACAAGTTCTTTGCTGTTTTCAGCACAAAAAACCGAGATACTTAATTTTTAAGTCACTGTCTTATATCATCAGTGTTAAAAATGGTAGTTACATTATAGCCCACCAATTAAATGCATTGTGGTCAAAATAGTAGACATTTGCAAATGTATCCACATGAAATGACCAATAATTAAACAAAATAAGAAAAAAAAATGTATGTATTTTTTTATACAACAAGGTCCCTAAATGCAAGCCACGTATTTCTTCATCTGGTATTCAACCAAAGGAACACTGCAAGTGCAGACTCTAGCTATGTGGGTCTTATTTAGTGATAGTGCTATATTGTACTTGATAAGTGATATAGGAGATTTTCAGTTTCTTTGACAGTATATTTTTTCATTTTGTCTTTAGTTCTTAACATATGCCTTTACTATACTGTAATTTTGCTCCATTCTATGCTTGTCTTAAGTAAGTTCTCTAGCAACTGATAGAAGTATTTGCTCTTTATTTTTTGTTGAAGAGGTTTAACCTCTCAATTGTCTTTCCTGAAATAATTGCAAGACAAAAAACATTCCCAAACTTGGTGGCATACAGATAAGAGTCTCTACATTACCAAAACCCATTAAAGGGAAAAAAGTCGTTCAGTTTGCTGATTGTTTTGATTTTGGGTTGCCAAATTGGCATTATTTATCCTTTTGTCTTCCTCTTTTCTTCACCTCACCTTTCCCCCAAGCATCTTAAATCAGTCAGTGATTGTTTTAGTATTAGTCAAAAGTGAAGATGTTCAAAGAGAATTGCCTTGATTACTGCTTCACATGGCCCTCTTTGTAAATGATAAAGTTGTTATAACAATGAAGAGAGGTAGTTTTTAATTAAATCATAAACATCAGTTTTGTGATTTATATAATTTATTTTATGTGATCACACCTTGGTGTAATCAGCCAAGAAATATTTGTTGAGACTTTCAGAGTGAAAAACATGTAAAGGAGAAGTTTTAAGATAGCAACAGTATTTCCAAGCTGCTAAGATTGGGCAAATATAACTTATTGCAGGCCGATTAGTAGCTTTGGCAGAATCTCTCAGAAGATCCTTCCATTTTTTTCTGTGACCAATTATTTTTCTTTTCAGCTAGCTGCTTGTCTGCCTGTGCAATGAATGTTTAAAAACAACAAAATAAATCACTATGAAAGTCTTTAATCAAACCAGTAAATATTTTAAACAACAGAGTGTTATTATTTAGTGTTAAGCCACACTGTTGTTTAACAGATGATGTTTATTTCTAAACAACTTAATTCATCAACCCATATCTCAGGATATTATGTGTAGTGTATTTCTGTTTATTTCAGGTCTATGCTTGGGGTTGTGGAGCTTGTCTGGGTTGTGGTTCTTCCGAAGCTACTGCTTTGAGACCCAAGCTTATTGAAGAACTGGCTGCCACAAGAATAGTTGATATTTCTATTGGAGACAGTCATTGTTTGGCTCTTTCTCATGGTAAGGTGATTTGTTTTTAAAGAAATAGTATTAATTATCATCATGTGCCAGTTAACAACAGGGATACGTTCTGAGAAACGTGTCATTAGGTGATTTCATCGTTGTGTGAACATCACAGAGTGTACTTACACAAACCTAGATGGTATAGCCTACTACACACCTGGGCTATGTGGTACTATCTTAGGGGACTACCATTGCCTATGTAGTTGGTCATTGACTGAAACGTTGTTATGCGCCACATGACATCACCTTCCATATGTATCACCTTCCATAAATATGTTACATTTAAATTTGGCTTTTCTTTTGTTTTTTATGTTTTGTTTTTAGACAATGAAGTTTATGCCTGGGGCAATAACTCAATGGGGCAGTGTGGCCAAGGAAATTCCACAGGTCCTATTACTAAACCAAAGAAAGTGAGTGGCTTAGATGGCATAGCTATTCAGCAGATCTCTGCTGGAACATCACATAGTCTAGCATGGACTGCTCTTCCTAGGGACAGGTAAGAGTGCCCATGTTTAAAAATTGTGTTTTGGGGTCGGCCCAGTGGCCCAGCGGTTAAGTTCGCACTTTCTACTTCTCAGCGGCCTGGGGTTCCCCGGTTTGGATCTCAGGTGCAGACATGGCACCACTTGGCAAAAGCCATGCTGTGGTAGGCATCCCACGTATAAAGTAGAGGAAGATGGGCACAGATGTTAGCTCAGGGCCAGTCTTCCTCAGCAAAAAGAGGAGGATTGATAGTAGTTAGCTCAGGGCTAATCTTCCTCCAAAAAAAAAATCTTGTGTTTTAATAACAGCAGAAACACAAATAACTACTTTGTTCATAAAATGCCCTTCTGAATATTTATAGTATTGATTTTTTACTTTCATAGAAATGACATCTAGATTTCTTTCCATTTGACTGTTGAAGTTAGGAATGTTTCATAAGCAAGAAGATAGACCTTGTATTAAGATATTTCCAAACATTTTGAATTTCTTCTCTGTCTCCAGATACTGATTTTAAAAATCAAGTTTCTGCATATCCAGAAAAGTTAAATTATTCAAAATCAGAACTAGCTTTATTGATTTGAACAGTTGACTAAACTCAATGCCCTTTATCTGGTTAGTTTTTTGAAAAAAGGCAGTGGCCATACTTTTAAATAAAGGAATTTACTTTTTGCAGCAATTTAGCTTTTTCCTAAAGTAATAACCTTATTGCCTTAGATAATCAGGTAGGTGATTTTTAGCCAATATTAGGAGACTGAATTTTAAGGAATTTTGGGGTGGTTTCAGATATTTTCAGATACATGTGGGCTAATTTACAACTTAGAATGTATTGTATTTTCTTTCTAGACCGTTGATTCAGATGGGATTTATTATGACTTTCTAACCAATTAAAAACATTTATAGATAATTACCCTTCAAAACAAAAGCCAAAAATATAATAAGTTGTATATAAATAGTTTGCTATGTGTTAAATCTGCAATTTGTCACTTTATATGTAGATAGTTGGTTCCCAAGATCTTGAAAATCTTCAAAAGAGTTTTCTTTGAATAGATTTCAGTATATCACTCTATTTAGTCAGGCTATTTTTCTTAATTTGAAATATACAGTTTATAGACCCTTAGAACCAGAAAGAGCTGCAGCAGATTTTGTGGCTCAGCCCTCTGCCCTCAGGTGAGTGAATATCCAAACCTTCCAAAACAGGTGGTGGTTGTATATTTTCTTCTTGAACAATTCTAGGGATGGCAAATTCTTGGTTTTCCTCAGTTGCTAAAATGAAGAGTTTTATCACCTTCATAATCAAGAAGGTCTTCTATGTATCTTGGAATCTTTCACCTTTAGTAGTGGCTTAATTTTTGTTTTTGATCATGTAAAAATTTCATGTTAAGGCTGTTTCATGATCGTTGTGTGCTTTTTTCTAGACAAGTTGTTGCATGGCACCGACCTTATTGTGTAGATCTTGAAGAGAGTACCTTCTCACACCTGCGTTCTTTTCTTGAGCGATACTGTGATAAAATAAACAGTGAAATTCCACCACTCCCTTTCCCTTCATCAAGGTATGTTATATGTATGTCTGTTTGTGTGTGTGCATATGTCTATTAATTGCTCGTTTTGAATTTTGCCTTATCTTTCCTGTATGATTTCCCCATCAATTATATGAAGCTTCTTGATAATCTAAAGAAGAACTAAACTTAGGTACTTATTGAAAATAACCTTTAGGAAAAGTTATCCATAATTTCATGAATCATGTTTTAAAAATTATTGTTGGTCATAATGTGACAAAATTTTTAAAGAGAAAAAATGTGATCCAAACTGGATAGTACATACTGTTTTGTGTTCCAGAATTTCACAGCAGTTTATTTGGTTTCAGGGAACACCACAATTTCCTTAAGCTGTGCCTGAAGCTGCTTTCAAATCACCTTGCTCTTGCACTTGCGGGAGGGGTAGCTACCAGCATTCTTGGGAGACAGGCAGGTCCACTTAGAAATTTGCTCTTCAGACTGATGGACTCGACGGTCCCAGATGAAATCCAAGAGGTAAGAGTATAGGACTCGTGAATCTATATCTCAAACCATGTCTTTCCCCCACTTCCTGGTGGGAGTAAATGTTTTTGCTTAGCTCATCCTTTAAGACGAAGATCAGATGTCATCTCTGAGAAACCTTTCATTCCCTGCTCTCCTACTAGGTAAGGTTTCTCTTGTATATGTTCTCATTGCATCACATTGTATTATAGTTGTCTATTTACAAACACATCTGTCTTTTCTACCAGAAGATGAATTTTTGAGGACAAGGACCCAGTTTTATTTTTTATTATGGTAAAATACATATAAGACTTACCATCGTAACAATTTTTGAGTGTATGGTTCAGTGATATTAAATACAGTCATGATGTACAACCATCACCAGCATCTGTCTCTGTAGCTCTTTTCATCTTACAAAATTGAAAATCTATACCCATTAAACAGTAACTCCTCATTCTCCCCTCCCTCCAGCCCCTGGCAACCACCATTCTACTTTCTGTCTTTATGATTTTGACAGTCTGTCATTTAAGTGGAATCATACACTGTCTTTTTGTGACTGACTTATTTCACTTAGCATAATGTGTTCAAGGTTCATCCATGTTGTAGCGTATCAGAATTTCCTTCCTTTTTAAGACTGAATAATCTTCTGTTGTGTGTTTATACCATATTTTTCTCATCCCCTCATCCATCATCTTTATGACCTTGGATCAGGTAATGGTTTCTTAAATATGACGCCCAAAGCACAAACAGCCAAAGAAAAAAGAGATAAATTTGACTTCATCAAAATTAAAAACATTTATGCTTCAAGGGACATTAAGAAAATGAAAATCCATCTCACAGGATGGGAGAAATAAATGTAAACTATATATATGATAAGATTCTAGTTTCCAGAATATGGAAAGGATCCTTAGAACTCAACAATAAAAGAGACAACCCAATTTAAAAAATGAGCAAAGAATCTTAGTAGACGCATCTCCAAAGAAGATACACATATGGCCAATAAGCATATGAAAAAATGCTTCAACCTCAGTAGTCATTAGGCAAATGCAAAACAAAACCACAATGGGATACTGCTTCATGCCCACTAAAGAGCTATAATCAAAAAGACTGAGAACAGGAAGTGTTGATGAGGATGTAAAGAAATTGGAACCCTCATACATTGTTGGTGGCAATGTAAAATGATGCAGCTGCTTTGGAAAACAGATAATTCCTTAAATAGTTAAACATGAGTTACTGTATAATGCAGCAATTCCACACCTAGTTCTATATCCAAGAGAATCAAAAACATATGTCCCTACAAAAACTTGTACATTAATGTTCATAGCAGTATTATTCATAATAGCCAAAAAGTGGAAACACACAATGTCTGTCAAGTGATGAATGGATGAACAAAAGTGTGGTGTGCCCATCAGTGTAATATTACTCAGTCATAAAAAGGAATGAAGTACTAATACATGCTACAACCTGACCGAACCTTGTAAACAGGCTAAGTGAAAGAAGCCAGACACAAAAGCCCACATAGTGTATGATTCCGTATATATGAAATGTGCAGAGTAGGCAATCCATAGAGCCAGAAAGCAGATTAGTTGGTTGTCAGGGCTTTGGGGGATGGAGAGATGGGGAGTGACTGCTTAATGGGCACAGAATTTCTTTTTGGAGTGATGAAGATATTCTAAAATTAGTGGTGATGTTTGCACAACTCTATGAATATACTAAAAGCCACTGAATTTTATACTTTCAAAAGGTGAATTTTATGCTGTGAATTACATGTAAATAAAAAAAAGCAAAAAAGATACAGTGATTTTTCAACTAAAGGGACATATCCTTGAAATGTCGGTAGAAGGAATATTAACCAGGTGGTGAATGGGAACTTTGACGATTTAATATTCATGAGGAATGAGGTGGTATAATATTTTATTTTATTTTGGATTTATTTCTTTTTCTTGAGGTACAGTTGATGTACAATATTATATTAGTTGTAGGTGTACTAGTGTAATATTTTAAAAAAGGTTGAAAAGCACAGGAATAAGATAAGGAGAGTAAACTTTTAAAAAGTTATCTTTAGAATTGTTTATTCTCCTTGGTAGCTGCTCCATCTTAGGAGAGTCCTTAGGAGATGGATTCTCCCAGGATGTGTATAGGGCTGTTTCTGTTGAGGGCTATTTCTGATCCTCTTTCCTTATCCCTGAAACTTCTAGTAATTTATTTGTTTGCAGCAATCACTGTTGCTGTTGTTTCTTGTGTTTCTTTTTTAATGCTTTATTTTGAATCAATTGTAAACTTAAGGAAAGGTTGCATAAATAATAGAATTTTCATGTATTTCTCACCAGCTTCCCCTAATGTTAATGTCTTACATAACCACAGTACAATTATCAAAGTCAAAAATTAACATTGGTTTAATACTGTTAAACTAAACACTTTTTAAGAAATTTTATCAGTTTTCCACTAATGTCCTTTTTCTTTTCCAGGGTTCTATTTGGGATCCCGTATTGCTTTAATTGTTTTTTCTCCTTAGTCTCCTGCACTCGGGAACAATTCCTCATTCTTTCCTTATCTTTCATGACTTGGACACTTGATGAGTACTGGTCACTTATCTTATTGAATATCTCTATTGTTTTCTCATGATTGTGCTGAGGTTATGCATTTTTGACAAGAATACCGCAGAAATGGTGATATGTTTTCAGTACATCATATTGTGCAGTTCATGATATTCATGTATCTTATTACTGGAGACTTTGACCTTGAACACTTGGTTAAGATGGTGTCTTCTGGATTTTTACATCCATCAGTAGCTTCTGATAGAGAGTAGATAGAACATACATTCTTTGAGAATATACTCACACGTAAATAGTTTGCGAATTGAGTATCTTCGTGAAAAGTTGAAGCATAGAATTCTAATGGGAAATCATTTTCCCATATGAATTATAAAGTTGTCATCTTCTAGCTTTCAATGTTGTTACTCAGAAAATCAATGCTGTTCAAATTTTTGATTCTTTGTATGGAAATCTGTTTCTCTGTCTAGATTCTGTAGCAAGTTCTACTTGTCCTTTGTGTTCTCGCTCTTCAAAATGATATGAACTAATGTGGTTCTGATTTTATCTACTGTGGTGTATACTTGGTTGGACCCTTTTAATTTGGAAACTCTTAGACTTCAGTTTTAAGATATTATCTTGAAATATATTGTTGATTTCCTCTTCATTGTTTTCTGTCTCTCTGGAACTCCTTATTTTAGGGATACTAGATGTCCTGGATAAGTCCTCTTAATTTTCTTCTGTTTTCTTTCCTGTTTTCCATCTTTTTTCCCTCTACTTTATGAGAAATTTAATTTTAAATTCTAACCCTTCTATTGAGATTTTTTGTTTCTTCTATCATATTTTTAATTTATAAGGGCTCTTGTCCTTAATCTTTGTTTCTTTTTTCTAGTCCACTACCCTCATTTTGCTAATAAAGAAGCTATGATCCAGAGAAGTTATGTGGCCTAAGATAATACAGCTATTCTTTATGCTGTTTTTGCTACCTGGATCTTTGTCTGGCTAAGTCCTGCTCATTTTTTAATTCTTAACTGAAATGCCTAATCCTCAGGGAGATGTTCCATGAGCTAATAGGCCATGTAAATTGCCTTTGTATGTGTGTGCTCACTGAAGTTTGCACTTCCTTTTACTTTCCCTTTGTGACTCCTTTCACATTTACAATTACTTGCTGAAGATTTCTCTTTCCTACTAGAGTATATGCTTATGAAAGTAGGGCTTGTGTCTGTCTTGTTTATTTCTGCATCCACAGCACTTTGCAAAGAACGTTACCGGACCCAGTATTGTAGACTCAACGCTAAATTTTTGTTGGGTGGTGATTAGCTATTTAATGGCAAATCCAAAATATGTATTCTAGTTTTCTTAAAGACATCTAAAGAAGGACTTGCATGCTTTCTTTTTTGACATACCACCTCTTTTAGACTTTTATGATCCGCCTTCTTTAGACTTCCATGATCCTAATAGTGAATTTATTTTTCATATATTTCTATTAAAAAAATAAGAACCAGGCCAATAAATCTACTTTTCTTTTTTGATATCAGGTGGTAATTGAAACTCTGTCAGTGGGAGCAACCATGCTGTTACCTCCATTAAGAGAACGTATGGAATTACTTCATTCTCTTTTACCCCAAGGACCTGATAGGTGGGAAAGTTTATCTAAAGGACAGGTGAGCCTTTGCGTAGTATCTAAATAAATCAGTAATATCATACAAAAAAATAGACTGAGTGGGAAATAAAACTTATCAATTGCTATGTGTTTATGGAATAATACTTAATTTGATGGGTCTGGTAAATCCTAGTATTTAATGTTTTCTGCTGGACGAGTTCCCAGATTTCTAATGAAGGTGAAGCAAGTGATAATTTATTAAATGATTTGGGGCCGATTATTAAAATTATGACTAATTTTTCCAGTGTTGCTTACACTGTCAAACTACAGACCTTTTAGTTTATTTGTAGTATGCTGAGTTGAAATAAAGGGCATGTGCTACTTCTGGTTCCATGCCCAGAACTTTCTTTGAAATTGCTTATATAAAAAGTAAAAGAAGATTACTCTTATGAAAAAGTATTTGATGATATGCATATGCTTATTCTTTCCATTTTTAATGTCTGGTATACATTAATTATATTTTTCTTAACCAAGTAAGAATAATCAATTGTAGAGTTATCGATTTGAGGGAAAAAGTGGTGCTTACCGGCAATATAATATCCACAGATGCTTTCCAATAAATATTTTGCATTGTTTGGATTTCAAGTGATTTATCTTAAACATTAGAATAAATAGTGTCATTGATAATTTTTAGAAGAATGTATGCATAGCATAATTTGTCTGTTGACATTTCCTATTCCTCTTTACTTGCAGTGCTAAAGTCATTATGCAGAGTATGTCATTTTAGCTTAGAGTTTTAGGTATTATAGTAAAGGATGGAATAAAATGCTATAAGTTGCATTTTTCCAAATAATAATAATAATAGGATAGTTCTTGTTTTGATTACACATTTCCTAAAAGATTATTGTTTATGAGGATATTGAGTGGATTGGTTAGTATTATTAGTACAGTTTTTTTTTCTAGGATCCTTTTTTTCTTTTCTAGTGCACTTTAAGCTAATTATTTATTTGTTCCTGTTTCATTGCTGGAAACATTTTTCTTTAGAGAATGCAACTGGATATCATTCTAACAAGTTTGCAAGATCATACCCATGTAGCTTCCTTACTTGGCTATAGCGCACCCTCTGATGCTGCTGACCTCTCCTCTGTGTGTACTGGCTACGGAAACCTGTCTGATCAACCTTATGGCACTCAGAGCTGCCATCCAGACACCCATCTGGCTGAAATTTTGATGAAGACTCTCTTAAGAAATTTAGGATTTTATACAGTAAGTTCCTCTTTTTCTTTGTAGTGAAAAAAAGAATAAAGCTAGGAGTTTATTTTGAAGAGGGCAGGGACTGCTTCAGGTCAAGATATTTTGACATTTAAACACTAATGTAATAAATAAAACTCTAGACTCCACTCCCCCAAAGAGGGGAAAACATGTTAGATCTTCTGAAATATTGTGGGTGCCAAGTGACTTGTAACTGACACTTCCAGAGGTTTATTTTAGAATTTTACCAAAGTTTTCTGGTGTTAATGTACAAGAATAAACAGATAAAAATAGTCAACAACATTTTGCAAGAGAAGAATAATGAGGAAGGGATCAACCTTACAGATACAGTCTTATAATTAAAGAATGTGGTTGGTACTGACTAAGAATAAGCTGGTCAGTAGGAGAGAAGACAATGGGCACAATAGCTTTCCCCGTAATAGGATGCCATTAATTCTTATTCTTTGCTGTTTCTTAGATTCATCTCTTTTTTTCTTTCCATTTCTGGGGTTCTAGCTCAGGCCATCATGACCCAATGCTAATAGCAATGTTGTAGCTGTTGTCACTGTTGCTAGTCTCTTAGCATCTTACTGCTGGAATAACCTTGTTGTATTAAATAACCTCATTGTATTAAATTAGAACCCCCTCAGACCCTTCGTCATTCGGCTTACATACCACTCTCATTTGAGCTCATGTGCATGGCACACCTATCTCCTGCTTGCTCTGTCTGTCTACCAATCTGTGACTTCTTTAAGACTTGACTATTCTGGGAAGTTTTGCCCCAATAACCCCATCTAACTATGTAATTATAACTGCACACCTTTCAGCAATGTTTAGAGTCAAAGTGTACTGTGAGACTTAACTTTGAATTGTTTATCATTTCATATTATTTCCTACACCTCTTCAGCGTTGGATCTGTATATTCTTTTTCTTCCATACAAGTCTTAGTGTTCTTTTCTGCCTACATTAAAAGGTTCTGGCTAAGTTAGAGTGACAGTTGTTTCTATAGAATTATGTTCTTTCAGATTTAAGGATGTAGATTTGATCTGACATTTGGCTGCAAATGGAATGGGAACAGTGTTATGGTATATCCATTTATTATTGACTGAAAATTTTTTCCAAACTTGTAAGGGACATTTATGCTGCATTAAAGTAGTGCCTTTCTTGTGTTATTAGGGCTGAGGTAGATGTGTATATTTATGGAAATGGAAATAAAATACTAACTGCTTTGGGGCCAAAATCATAAATATTGTTTGTTTCTGATGTGGTTTAAACCAAATTTGTCACGTTCTAAGATTTTAAAACAATGGTGCTTGTCTTAGTTTGTTTGGGCTATTATAACAAAATACTATAGACTGGGTGGCTTATAAACAACACAAATTTACTTCTCACAGTTATGGGGACAGAAAGTCCGAGATCAAGGTGCTGGCAGATTCAGTGGTGCCCACTTCCTGGTTCTGAGGTGGCTGCCTTCTTGCTGTGTCCTCACACAAGGGAGCTCTCTGGGCTCTCTTTTATAAGGGCGCTGATTCCATTCATGAGGGCAGAGCCCTCATGACCTAATCACCTCCCAAAGGTCCCACCTCCACATACCACCACATTAGGATTAGGTTTCAACATAGGATGTTGAGGGGACAGAAACATTCCATCTCTAGCAGTGCTTGTTTGGCATCTTATAATGGAACTCATATAGCAAGGGCCTTAGAATGTTCTGAGACTCTCTCTTGCATATTGTAAACATAGACCATATTTTATGCATAAATATATTCATCATATCATTTATAAGAAATAAAAATTGGAAATAGCTGCAATATCTAAAAATAGGGGAATGGTTAGATAAATTACAGTGTATATGCTTAATGGAATATTATATGACTTAAATTTTATGTACACATGGTTTATGAAAACATAGAAGATATTTGTGAATCTGTTGGAAAAGGGAAGACTGAAAATAGAATATGCGGTATTATGAAAAAAAGTCAGGAAAGGAAATACACCAAAAAATATTATTAGTTTTCTTTAGGTAGTTGGCTAAATGGTGATTTTACCTTTTTTTTTTTTTAAAGATTTTATTTTTCCTTTTTCTCCCCAAAGCCCCCGGGTACATAGTTGTATATTTTTAGTTGTGGGTCCTTCTAGTTGTGGCATGTGGGATGCCGCTGCAGCATGGCTTGATGAGCAGTGCCATGTCTGCGCCCAGGATCTGAACTGGCAAAACCCTGGGCTGATGAAGCAGAGCGTGGGAACTTAACCACTTGGCCACGGGGCTGACCCCTTAACTTTTTTTTAATGTAGTTTTGGTATTTTCTAATTTTTTTTTTTTTTGGCATTTTGGTATTTGTTCCCCCTTTTGTTTAATCAGATTTTCTAAATTTTTTATACTGAGCATTTCGTTTTTTAAAAAAAATATTTGTAACTTGAAATAATTGAAAACTTACACAGGAGTTACAAGAATCATTCAAAGAACTGCCCTGTACTCTTCAGTCAAATTTGCTTTCTCTCTCTCTCTTTTATTCTAAATAATTTTGAGAATAAGTTGCAGATGTCATGCTGGCTATTCCTAAGCACTGAGCCTGTCTTTCTTAAGAAGAAGAATATTCTCCTACATAACAACAGAACAATTATCGAATTCAGGAAATTTAACATTGATACAGAACTGTTATCTAATATACAGTCCATATTCAGATTTCTACAGTTGTCCCAATAATGTCCTTTGTGGTGACCCCCACCCCCCTGCCCAAATCCAGGATCACACATTGTATTTAGTTGTTACGTCTCTTTAGTCCACTCACTTCTCTTGTAATCAGAAACAAATTTAATTTCTAAGAATTGTGTTTTTAGAAATTCACAAGCATGTGAAAATAAAGCCTTTACACAGGAGGTCTAGAAAGCAATAGCATTAAAATGTTGAAATATGTTGTCTTTGAGTATTGTACTATTTTTCATATTTTCAAAGTTTCTGTGGTGAAACATGTATTACTTTTTTTTAATGGAAAGACAAATTGAAATTGCTTGATAAATCTTACCATCTAGTCTAAGTAGCTAACAACAACATAGCAAAGATTTAAAGATTGATAAGGAGAGAAAGAAGACATTGGCTTCTTAAATCAAAATCATTATGGTAGAACATTACTTTCATTTTCAAACACTTCAAATGTAATCTTCATTTATGTATCATTTTAGGATCAAGCATTTGGAGAGCTAGAAAAGAATAGTGATAAATTTCTACTTGGAACATCGTCTTCAGAGAACAGTCAGCCTGCTCATCTTCATGAACTGCTGTGTTCACTGCAGAAACAGCTGCTGGCATTTTGCCATATCAATAACATTAGTGAGGTATGTGATTCTTTGCCTTTCTTGGTAATCTCTCACGGACCTCAAAACTCAGATAATGTAGGTAAGCCATGATATTTTTTGGTACCTTGAATCTTTTGAAGAGTAATTTAGGAACTTTTTTCCCTCAGAACTCAAGCAGTGTGGCATTGCTTCATAAACATCTTCAGCTCTTGTTGCCTCATGCCACAGATATTTATTCACGTTCTGCAAATTTGCTCAAAGAAAGTCCTTGGAATGGCAGCGTTGGAGAAAAATTAAGAGGTGTGTTTGGTACTGGATTTCAAATTTAATCAGTGGTTGTAAAGCAAGAGTCCTTAGCCTTTCCAAAGCCTTAAGAGAGCCTGAAACCTCTGAGTGGAAGAGAAATGATCTTGAATCTGCTTCCTATTGAAGATCTCTTTGATCTTGGTTTGGGGGTGATGGTAAGAGCGATTGATCCCATTAATCTTAAAAGATGCTAATTGGTGTGACAGAGGCCTAATTTAAAGGCATTGGATGATAACTACTCAAAAAGATTAATTTTAAATGGCACGAAGTGAGATTTTTATCTGCTGTTTCTTTACCTTTCCTCAGTATTTGCCAGTGTTCTTTCCTTCTTGAAATGCTTTCTTTTTTCTTGCTTCAGTAGTCACAGTCCTATTTTTACTCCTATCTCTGTGATTACTCTTTTTCAGTCGATTCCTGTAAGCTCCTCTTCCTTGTACATGCCCTTTAATGTTTAGGATACTCTGAATTTTGCCCTCAGCCCCCTTTTCTCCCTGAATGATCTTATCTGGTCCCATTGTCTTTAACCACCATGTGCACGTTGACTCCCATATTTGCATCTAGCTGAGAACTCCTGTTTTGCACTAGAACCTTTCTCTAGTTACCTGCTCGGTGTCTTTTCTTGGTGGTCCCAGAGGCAACTAAAATTCAATATATCTATCCAAAACCAACTCATCTCTGAAGTTCCCCCACTGAAAAAAGAAAGAAGCTGAGAAACTAAAACCATTGCTTACTAGATTACCTTCATTTTCTTGTTCCACAGGCATTTAAAATTTAATCTGTTCAAACTGAACTCATCTCTGAATGGGCCTCCCTGCCCCAAAATACAATGAAATATTAAAAATAACTTGATGTAAGACCACTATTATTTTATTATCTATAAAAAGACAGATGCTTTGAGGTAATTGTAATTTTTCAAAATGTAAATTTGGTTTAAAAGACTTAAAAGGCTTCCCTCACTAGAATGTAAGCACCATGAGGGCAGGAATTTTTAGCTCCTTGTTCATGACTATATCCCTTTCACATAGAACAGTGCCTGATATATTGTAGATACTCAATATTTCTTGAGTCAGTCTAAAAAGATAAAGTTGTGAATGAGAAATTCATAATATGTTTTAAAGGAAGCATCTGTAATCTTTTGAATTTGTTGGCATGAGGGTATGTGTACTTTCCCACAGTGTCTGTTGGTGGCACTTTCTGAAAGTGAGTAAATACTAATACCACATCAGCTACTAGGTAGGTGTTCAAAAAGAGTTATTGAATTAGTGTAGGCTAATATAGTATTTCTTAGTTTTTTTTTTTTCAGTTTGTTTGAAACGATTGATCCATGTTGAGTTTCTTACCCTTCCTAGATGTGATATACGTCTCAGCTGCAGGCAGTATGCTCTGCCAGATTGTTAACTCCCTACTGTTACTCCCCGTGTCAGTGGCTCGGCCTTTATTGAGTTACCTCCTCGACTTGTTGCCACCTCTTGATTGCCTTAATAGGCTCCTGCCAGCTGCTGCTCTTTTAGAAGACCAGGAGTTACAGTGGCCTCTTCATGGTAAGTAAAGGTAAAAGAGTGGTTATGCTTTGGAGAAAAGTTGTTCCTCTTGCATGCATCAGGTAAATCATATCTGACACTTGGGTGTTCTATGTAATCAAAAAGATGAGGTTGTTATCTTCTGAGAACTTACAGTCTAAAGTGGGCAACTGAGATGGGAAAACTCCAAGTTGCTCGTACATAACTGTCATGAATAGGGTCTTCATGTGGTCATCAGGTGTGATTAATGTAATTCATTAATTCTGAGACTTTTTTTCAAATTTTGACATGGTTGAAATTGGGACATGTTACAATGGATGATAGGAAAGCATTGTTTCATAATTCCGACAGCAGCATAATGACACGTTTTACAATCAGTGGATTGATTTGATTAAAAAGTTTTCTTAAATGCAAAGACTTTTGTTTATTTATTTTTTTGAGGAAGATTGGCCCTGAGCTAACTACTGCCAATTGTCCTCTTTTTGCTGAGGAAGACTGGCCCTGAGCTAACATCTGTGCCCATCTTCCTCTACTTTATACGTGGGATGCCTACCACAGCATGGCTTTTGCCAAGCGGTGCCATGTGTGCACCCTGGATCCAAACCGGGGAACCCCGGGCCGCCAAGAAGCAGAATGTGCACACTTAACTGCTGAGCCACTGGGCCGGCCCCAACTTTTAGTGTTGTTTTTTGAGGAAGATTAGCCCTGAGCTAACTGCTGCCAATCCTCCTCTTTTTGCTGAGGAAGCCTGGCCCTGAGCTAACATCCGTGCCCATCTTCCTCTACTTTATATGTGGGACTCCTACCACAGCATGGCTTGCCAAGTGGTACCATGTCCACACCCGGGATCTGAACCTATGAACCCTGGGCCACTGAAGTGGAATGTACGCACTTAACTGCTGAGCCACTGGGCCGGCCCCCCAAGTTTTAGTTTTAAATCTCTATTTGGTAGTAAAATATTTTGTATTGGTTGGATATATAGATAACTGATTGAATGTCAAAGATGGAAGTTGGGAACCTATCTTCCTGTGTTTTTCTTTTTTAGCTACTTTATAGTAAAATAGTATTCTGATTTTAGGCATTACAGTTGAATTTACTCTTTTTTTATTGAAGTATAATTGACTTATATTAGTTTCGGGTGTACAATATAATGATTCGATATTTGTATACACTGCAAAATGATCACCACAATAAGTCTACTTTCTCCCTGTCACCATACAAAGTTACAAAATATGAAATACAATATTATCTTAAATTTACTTTCAGTTGAATATAGCTTGAAATACCATGTCTAAAAAACATAAACGTGTCTTTCCATTGACGTCTTGTCTACACTAAGGCTATCAAAGGAGTTTCAATACTGAAATCTTAAAAACCTTTCAAGTTTAAGTGAGGCCACTGTTTTATTGGAAAGAATCCTGGACTAAGGCATAAAAGGATCTAGATTTTATTAGTCTTGGCTCTGCTAGTAATTTGGCTGTGTGATCTTGAGCAAGTCCCTTATAACTTCTGAAAGCCTTGGTTTCTTCTCCTGAAAAGATTGGAGTTGGACAAGATGACCTGAGGGCCTGTCCTACTTTAACATTGTATGGTTCTGTGACAGTTGGATTCAGATGAAGTCGAGCATCAAGGTTACAGTTGTAGCAGGATGTTGATTAGGCTTTTTTGGAGCCATTCTAGGATTATTCTTGTTTTTCTAAAGCATCTCAGAACTTGCTAAGATTCACTCTGTTTGTATTACGTTAGGTGTCATTTTATTTTGGATTTCTGCATCTGTGTTCATAAGTGATATTTTTCTATAATTTTCCCTTTTCATGCTGTCCGTGTATCATTTTTACTACCACAGTTATACTGACATAGCATCGGTTTGGAACTTCCCTTTTATTCTTTTTCTCTGAAATAATTTATGTAAGATAGGAGGTCTCTCTTCTTGAAGCTTTAGAAAACTTTATCTATAAAACTATCTGGCCCTGGTGTTTTTTTGTAGATAGACTTTGGCTGTTAATTTTCTTTCTTTAGTCATTATTATTCTCTTCCAGCTTTTTGTTTGTTCTCAAATCCATTTTGGAAATTGATGTTTTTCCATTTTGTTATTTTTCTAATTTATTGACATAAAATTGTTCATAATATTCACTCATGTTTTTTTAAATCTCTAGTGTATCTGTGGTTACATTCTCTTTTTTTATTCCTAGTTTTTGAATTTATGGCATCATTTTTTTTGGATTAATTTTATTAGTGGTTTGTCTGTTGGTTTTCACATAACCAGTTTTTGGATTTGTTGATCTTCTCTGTTTTTCTTTAGCAGTTTCATTGATATCTGTTCTTAACTTTATTGGTAAGTGTAGTTGTTTTTTTTTTTTTTTTTGAGGTGAAGAACTTTTAAAAACAAATGTACAATAAGAAAGCATGGGTCTAGATCTTAGTAAAAGACAATTCTGAATTCAGGCCTTAAAAGTATTAAACAATACTGGGGCTGGCCCCGTGGCCGAGTGGTTGAGTTCGTGCGCTCCGCTGCAGGCGGCCCAGTGTTTCGTTGGTTCGAGTCCTGGGCGTGGACATGGCACTGCTCATCGAGCCACGCTGGGGCGGCGTCCCACATGCCACAGCTAGGGGGACCCACAGCGAAGAGTATACAACTGTGTACTGGGGGGCTTTGGGGAGAAAAAGGAAAAAAATAAAATCTTTAAAAAAAAAGTATTAAACAATACTAAGTGTCGTTTTACTAGATCAGCTCTTGTATTGATTTTGGGGTGATGAGCTGTCTCAAGTACTCATTCTTATGGTGAAATCTGATCTGGATAATGAAGAGTAGGAATAGAATCCTTTGGGATAATTCTGCCAAATTCTGTTTTAATTTTTATCTTAAAATTAGTAACTTTACAAAGGAAATTTTTATTTGATAGCATAAGTTATCTGAATATATTTTAAATTAGCCTAGTAAAGAGAATATGTACAGAATAATTTGTTCGCATTGTAAAGTTGTTTTGTGTCAATATCTTATTGCATTGCAATAGAAATGAAGAATCTTGAATACCAGGTACGACACGGTTACTAATGATTTTGTCTTCAGGAGGGCCAGAACTGATCGATCCTGCTGGTGTGCCATTACCTCAGCCAGCCCAGTCCTGGGTGTGGCTTGTAGATCTGGAAAGAACAATTGCTCTCCTTATTGGACGGTGTCTTGGTGGCATGCTTCAGGGCTCCCCTGTGTCTCCAGAGGAACAAGACACTGCATATTGGATGAAAACACCACTTTTTAGTGACGGTGTAGAAATGGACATCCCTCAGTTAGGTAATGTGCTTCTCTGCAACATTTAAAATACATGCTTGTGTTTGTACTTCTGTTGGAGATAGTACTTCTACTTCTCTTATTCTGGGTTTGCTAAATAGAGACTGATAGAAAACAAATGCAACATTAGCAGGGTAAGGGATCTGAGACTAACTTGAAGCCCTCAGAAAAACAGTTAAATCCTGCAGTATTGTGTAGTGTAAAGAACCCCTGAACTAGGAGAGTATATAAGTCTGGTCCCACTCTGTCATTATTTATCACTTATTTGGGCAACTCGTGTAACTCATAAAAATGGGAAAATACTTGATTCCTTGTGTTCTCGGGCTTGGAGGTTATGAAACTTCTTCATAGAATGTAAATACTTACCACAACTTACTAGTGCTCAGTTTTCAGACACCTCTCAGATGTGAGTGGCAGTCCCTTCTCCTCCCAGCTTGTCCTGCTTTCATGCTGATGTTACCTTGTGTGATTTCTCATTTTTTTCTCCTCACTTATGGTGCCTTTGGGGTTTCTCTTTCCTGCCTCATCTCTCATTTGTCTACTTTGCTGGTGGGGCCAGCTTTCCGACGCACTGAACACGAGGATTTCTCCAGTTCCTGAACAGATGATCTAGTTGTTTTATCTAGGATTAGTCTTTTAATCTCTAGGCTTCTAATTTTGATTCATAAAATGATGAGTTAGATTAGATAATCTATATGGTTTTATTAAATCTGAAATTCATTACTTCTCTGATAGTAAAAAGAGACTCAGAGAGTGTCCAGGAAGGAAAATCTAAGAGATCTCAGTTTAAGAGAATCTCAACTGAGAGGGAATACACAAGATAGAAACCAAAATAGAAATCACAGGAAGGTTTTACTTTAGGGTTGGAGAATAGAAGTGAGGAGAGCTGTTGAAGATTTTTCTCCTTTTCCACATAGGAGTGTATATTCATCACTTCATTTATGAACCAGAAAGTGATTCTGGCCATGGTTGATGAATGCTAGACTGGTACCTATAATATGTTTGTATCAAAAAAGTAAAATTATGGTTTTTCAAGGGATATTTAATATCATAGAGATGGTTCCATGCTATCAGTGTTTTAACTCTGTGATAGTCTTAAATGTTCTCCTGAGGACAAAAGTGTCTATATCTCTACCTTCCTCATATTTCTGTTATATTTACTTTACTCAGTTAACTGGCCTTCAGTATAAATAAAATCAATTTGTTTTAATATTTTTCAGTTTTTAAATTATAAAATCATAAAACTATTAAAATGTTACATTTTATGTTTAAATACTTGCATATATTAGGAAAAGGGTATTGTCCTTTGCAAAATTGTAAATATGTGATAATTCAGTTATATCATGGGTTGACTTGACTTTTGGTATTAGCCCCAGAAGTTGACTATCATTTAGAGAATGTTGTTAGGTTTTTTAAATGGAAAATGATTCTGAATGCCAAATGTCCCATTGAAAAGTTAGGAACCACCTAAATAAGTGTAAGTATCAATTGGGAAATTGTTCATGGCATCTTTGATCTCTCTTGAAACATACTTCACTGATTATTTTCCCTTAAGTCTAGAAAAAAGGAAAAATTCCTGTTGGTCTCTTTCCCAACGGTCCCATGTTTCTCAACAGGATATCATTCCATTTTTTGCACAAGAGAGTCTTTGTTACACAAGACTGTGCTGCTTGTCTAGGACATTTGGCTTCCCTGGTCTCTGCCTACCAAAATGCCAGAACTCCTCCCTGGAGTGTTATGTTTGGTCGCACATCCTTCTAGAGGGGGTGGAAAGGGTGATAATACCTCCAATTGAGAAACATTAGAGGACTTTTACCTTTGTAGCATCTACATAAAAGTTTTAAATGTATCATTTCATATGCATTAAATAAATGTAATATTTTATTTGTAGCACCAAAATTTATGAGGTTTAGAATTGATAACTTGAATGATTTTTTTTAGATAAATGTATGAGTTGCCTATTAGAAGTAGCTCTTTCGGGAAATGAAGAACAGAAGCCTTTTGATTACAAATTGCGGCCTGAAATTGCTGTCTATGTAGACTTGGCATTGGGTTGTTCAAAAGAGCCTGCACGAAGCCTTTGGATCAGCATGCAGGATTATGCTGTTAGTAAAGGTAAGATGAAGAAGATAAAGGAGGTAAATATGTAGATAGCTCATAATACTGACTAATATATATGTAATATGTATAAATAGAAAATCACAAGGATCACCCTATTTTTTAATAGAAAAAGATTATTTTACAAATAACATTAAAAAAAAATTCGATTTTCCTCTTTGTGGAAAATACCCTAGGTATTTTTTTTTTTGTATACATGTATCCCACTTGAAGCAAACCCACTGTGGGAAAATTGAGATTTATACAAAAGATAGATCCAGAGGCGATCATTTTACTGAAGGATTCCATGCAATGTGAATGCATCTGGTATAACAGTCTGTTTAATGAATCTGTTCCTTTGCACAAGCCCTAGTATAAGAACTGAAAGGAGGTGTGTGTAGGAGTCTAAGCTCTAGGCCTGGTCCTTTTCCTTCTCTGTAAAACATTTTCCTGCTCCAGAGGGCTATGAAAATAGCAGTTTGAAATAAGGTGTGCTATTAATAAGAACACTAGTGAAGTGCTATGCAAGTATATAGCAATATTTCTTTTCTAATATTATTTGATGAATAAAATTAATTTTATGTACAAATTTTCAAAGGATAAACCTGATTTCTTTTTAGCTCCCCTGTTTTGCCTTTTAACAGTGATCTTGGTTGTTCAGAGTCACCTATCTCTAGTTGTCTTTCTCTGTTATTTCTTCTTGTCCTATCTTTAGTTTCCCCCCATTTCTTTGGATTTTCCTCCTTCTGTGATAAAAATGGTAAAAGTCAATACATTTTCACCTTTTATTTTCTTCTATTTTGTATGATAAAAATGAAATGAGATACATATTATTCAGATCTTTACAATACCAGTGAGATGGTACTTTTGAAAGTTTGATCTCCTCCAGTTTATCATTCATTTGTTTATTTGTTCTACTGTGTTGATTCCCACCAGAGGTAGAAAAGTATGGTAATGGAGGAGGAAAAAAGTTTACTTTCTAAATTGTATTTTCTGGTATTCTCGTATTTTGCATCATTTGCTTGAAATGTGCAGTTAGGTTTTCTTTTATATCATATCACTTCTTACATTGCAGAGTGAGAACTTGTGAAAACTAGATAAAAACATAAGATGAATAAAAACTCATTATATGGCTTCATTTGCTGAATTGCTTATACACTGTAGCCTGGACTTTATAACTGAGTAGTGGAAACACTCTGTAGTGCTTGGCATAAAATGACTGTAACTTTAGTGAAGGTGTTTTAAAAGAACCCATTGCTTTAAAAATTGCATAGGAGGATAATCCCTGCTAAATTTGAAACCTAGCAAAGAGTGTTACTTTAGTTTGCTTTTTGAATTGAATATTAGCATCCTTGAAATGGAGTCCTGTTTGATTTTGAGTCAGAGCAGTTCTTAGAATAGCAAGCAGTTCTTTGGAACAGATGACCTCTCGAGAACCTAATGTGGAAAAATTTTGTATGTAATACAAACTGTCGTTTTATGATTCTCTGTGGGCTGTAAGATTTTCTTAAAATCAGGCATGTTTATATTGTCAGTTTTTTCACTCGTAAAATAGGTAAGTCTGAGCTTAATGTTTTACCTAGGCATACAGAAATGACTAGCAAACCAAGATATAAAATTTTATCTCTTGAAATAGGAATTTTACGAAGGGATTAAGAACAAATGAAGTTAACTTAGGGCTTAATATTTTCCAAGGGTGTTTTTGTTTGTTTGGTTTTGTTTTTAAGTAGCACAGTAAATCTGTGAAATTAACAGAGTCTGGCAGACATTCTGGGAGTGGAGTAGGTAATAAACCTCCCACCCCTATTTGGAATCTACTGAATGTACTGCATTTTTAAAGTACAGTATGTACTGGTTTGCTAACATGGAATTAAAGAAAGCACCTTACTAGTTCTCATCATCTAATGCTGTTATTTGGGTTTTCACTTGCATGTACTCAATCAAAATGTTTCATTTCTTACCCATTTAAGCGTATGTGTATTCACCATATCTACTTTCATGGCTTCAAATACCAGATATATACACACTTGACTAGTTTACCTAATACCTGTCTCCACTAGGATGTATAATAGATGGTATTAAAAACCAGACTCCTGATTCCAGCTCCCTGTCCCCCAAGTGTTCTTACTGTGGTCTTCCTCTCTCAGTAAATGCCAACCACATTCTAAATACATTTGTTTTTAGAAGTATCAAACTTGACTTCTCTCATATTCTCACATCTGACCCATCAACAAATCCTATTAACTCTGCTTTCAAAATCCACGTGGAATCTGACACTTCACACTACCTCCACGGCTACTACTCTGGTCTGAGCCACCATCATTTTTCACCTGAATTAACTGCAATAATTACTTCTGCTGTTTCTGTCTCTGTAGTAAATTCTCCACTCATCAGTCAGAGTAAGCCTTTTAAAACACAAGTCAAATCACGTCGTATCTCTGTTCAAAGCCTTCTAATGGTACTTCCCATTTCCCACAGAGTAAAACCTAGAGGACTTCAGATGGCCTGCAAGGCCCTCTGTGAGCTGGTCCCCAGGCAGCTTTCTAATGTCTCCTACCACTCTCGTGCACACCCACTTCGCTGCAGCCACACTAGCCTCTTTCGACCTACCTCAGGGCCTCTACACTAGTTTTTTCTGAGGGGATACTGTTTCTATGTGGCTTCTTCCTCTACTTCATCTAGATCTCTGCTCAACTGTAGCCTTATCGGAGACCTTCCTAAACCAGCCTGTATAGAATAGTAATCCCATATGGTACAGTACTTCTTGTTCTCCTTACTCTGCTTAATTTTTCTCCATAGCACTTATCTGTCACATTGTTTTTGTTTATTGTCTCCCTCACCTCCCGACTATAATTTAAGCTCTGTGAGATCAGAGACTTAGTTTTGCTCACTGCTGTATCCCTAGCACACGGAACAGTATGTGGGATCTAGTAGATGCGTTTGTTGAACAGCTGTTTAGGAAAATGATAAAATTCAGGTGTTAGACGACTAAAGCTGTTAAAATTACCTCTGAACTATTTTCTCAGCCCTTTTAAATGTCAATGCATCATTTTTATTTTCAGATTGGGACAGTGCAACTATAAGTAATGAGTCACTCTTGGACACTGTGTCTAGATTTGTTCTCGCAGCTCTTCTGAAACACACAAATTTACTTAGTCAAGCATGTGGAGAAAGCCGGCAAGTAACTTAAAACTATCCTCAGACATGTATTTGCTCTTATGATGTTAGAAATTAGGTAACTTTTCTACTTTGGTTCTTTATTTAGATATCAGCCTGGTAAAAGCTTATCAGAAGTGTACCGTTGTGTGTACAAAGTTCGAAGTCGTTTACTTGCTTGCAAGAACCTTGAACTTATTCAGACCAGGTCGTCATCACGAGACAGATGGGTAAAGTTGGAAATCACTTAATTTCTATGTTTTTCTGCAAGCTCTGAGAGAGATCTCCGTATTGGTTTATGTGAGGGAAAAAAATGGACCTTTATTATTATAGATATTCAATAAATGTTTAATAGTTCTTTTTCTAGTGAAAAAATTGGATGAGTGAAAGATTTGGGGTTTATTTAACCCCACATTTATCAAGTGTGATATGGCTGCTAAGAAAGTTTATATATTTTTAGGCTGTGTAAATAATAAACAAGAAATTGAATTGTCCAAATCATATGAAATATTATTCCTTTGTTTTATGCTAATTAGACCACATTTGAATTATCTTATTTGGGGGTGCCGTAATTTATGAGGGACGTTAACAAACTATCTTGGATTGGTGAAGGGTCCAAAAACCATTTTATACAAGAACTGGAAAGTGTCAAATGGGAGTCGCGTAATAGCTGCTTAAAAATAAAGAGCTTCCGTCTAGGGGAGGAAATAAACATGTTCCTTATTGTTCCAGAGGGCACGAGTAGGACCAAAGGGTAACAGTTGAATGGAGAATCATTGTTAACTGAATATAGGGAAAAAAGCCTTCGGATGATTAGAGTTCTCCACCACTGGAGGCAAAGATTGAAACCTTTTATTAAGGATATTTCAGAAGTATTTCTTGGAACAAAAATGAGATGATTTCTAAAGTACTTGTAATCCTGATAACATGATCCTATAATTATAAGTCTAAGCCTGGATAATACATCACCTTCAGAAGTGCTTACTTTGAAAATTCATACATTAGATGCTCTGTATTCCATTGTTTGGATCTTAGATTTTAAAACCAAACTCTATCTCTACATTTGTATTATAGCACTCTTTTGGTATACGCTGATTTAGTATTCATGGATCTCGCTATTTGTTAGTGGCCTTAAAAGTCCATAAAATGTATTAATTTGCCTTTTTGTTGAAGCTCAGATTTGAAACTCATATATCAGGGGATAAATGACTTACGTATTATGTGAATCTGACTGACTGCTCAGTATTCCTGTCTCTGTGAAATACTCAAGTTATTTATTGGCCATGAATCACAAAATCACATTTATTGTGCACCTGAGGATATCATTAAAATATTTTTTTTGTGCTTTATACTGAAATTTGTGGGGGGAAATGATATACTTTTATAGTATTTGTGACTTTCTTAGCACCTGTTGTAAGGACTCTTTCCTCTAGGTAACTACTAGGAGCATAACCACTGTGGGAAATAAAATTAACATTGTACTTACCAGATTTCTAATTTTTGGTTTCTTCAGGGGCAAACAAAGTAAAGAAAGAAATTTGAAACAATACTGTTTGTATAATTGAAATTTGCTAAGAGAGTAGAATGTAAATGTTCTCACCGAAAAAAAATACTGTTTTAAATAAGAATTATTAAACATTTATACAGAGTAATAATGACATATGCAACTTGAGGGAGACTGAATGGAATCTAAATTCATGGTCTTTAATTACCTTTTGTGCTTGGTGTCATATTCAGCTCATTTTAAGTTGCAGCTCTGGAGGAGTTTACGGCTGCATATCAATATAAATATGAATCCATTTATAGCATGACCTTTTTTTTTTTTAAAGATTTTATTTTTCCTTTTTCTCCCAAAGCTCCCCTGGTACATAGTTGTGTATTTTAGTTGTGGGTCCTTCTAGTTGTGGCATGTGGGATGCCGCCTCAGCATGGCCTGATGAGAGGCACCAAGTCCGCACCCAGGATCCGAACTGGGGAAACCCTGGGCCGCTGAAGTGGAGCGCAAAGCGTGTGGACTTAACCACTCGGCCATGGGGCTAGCCCTATATAGCATGACCTCTTGATCAAAATACTAAGGTAGAGAGAGCATATAGGTGTCTCTGTGTATAGTGTATATACATTCTTTCTAATCTTTTCAGATTTATTCCGTATATCCAGATTTATCCAGTAGTAAAACTCATGTGTTTTTATTGATATTAGAAATATTTTCCATGATAAAAAAAAAAGTCAATGTTTTAATGAAGTTTTTCAAAGTTTTTGAAAAATATATTGAGTATGGCTCTGATCATTTCTTTAAGATATCAGAAAACCAAGACTCTGCAGATGTTGATCCTCAGGAACATTCATTTACCCGGACCATTGATGAAGAAGCTGAAATGGAAGAACAGGCTGAGCGAGACCGGGAAGAGGGGCATCCAGAGCCAGAGGATGAGGAGGAAGAACGGGAACATGAAGTCATGACAGCTGGCAGTGAGTACAACCTTCTTACTTTACAGAACACACTGTGGCATTCTTTTTGGTAGGGCAACTGACTGGAGGAGAAGAAGGCAAAAGTTTCTTCACAGTTTTTCTAAAAGGATCTGATATTCTGCTGGTGATCTGAATTTACATTAGCTGACATTTCAGCTCTTATAACTGTGCTAGTTCCATTCTGCAGCTATTGGACTGCATGTTTTGGGCTGAAAAGCTCTGGAAGGAGGTTTTTGGAACCACTACCTGTTCCACTGAGTCTCATGCGTGAAATGACACTCATTAGTCACGGGTTAAGGTCATTCGAAGTGTGTCCTCTGCGGGGGTACCATGTTGTCCACTGACCTGGTCAATCTCTGCGTGTTGAGGAAGAGAGCCCCTTTCTGTGCCTACGAGGAGAGGCCTATTATTTTCTATACATAGAACTTTTAAAAGTACAAATTTTACCCACTGACTACCCTGCTGTTTTCAGTAGGGAGCAAGAATATATATGAGAATACTGCTGGCTGAGTGAACAACACTTTTCGTATCAAGGCTACAGATAGTTTTTGTTGTTGTTGTTGTTTTTGAGGAAGATTAGCCCTGGGCTAACATCCACCACTAAACCTCCTCTTTTTGCTGAGGAAGGTTGACCCTGAGCTAACAAGGGCTACAGATAGTTTTTAAAGGTAATCATTTGGATGTTTAAAAAGACCTGTCAAAGCTTTTTAAACATTTATTAGTATCCTTTGAGTGATTTGGCTATTTCAAGTTAAAGTGTGTATTCACTTTGTAGCCTAAAACATTATGGCGAGCTATGCATTTGGTATCATGATTGTATATGTCAATCAATTTGACGCTTACTTTATTATCAATTTACTTGTATTCTGCGTACTTCTAAAAATGTTTTTGAGGTGGCTCAAAACAAAACCAAAAACCATTAAACAAGAGGAAAAAGATAAGGTCCAAATGGAGAAAAGGGGATTGGAGATAGGAAGGGAGAATAATTATATTTTAAAAACTTAGGCTGAGGGAACTTTTGCAGTTGAACTTAAAACTTAGTTTAGAAATTTCTGAAAGCAAAGGACAAAGGGGAAAATGGTAACACAGTATAACCCTCAATTATAGTAAAAGAAAGCATAATAGTCATCTGAGGAGTAATAATATTTAAGCTAGCTATGGTTTTTGAGCACCTATTATATGCTGGTCACTGGGTCAAATGCTTTACATAGATTAACTCATAATCCTTGTAAGAGTCTTATGAGATGTGCTCTAGTATTACCCTACTCTAAAAATGGGCAAACTGAGGTTTAAGGAGGCAAAATTGTGTGCCTGGGACCACAGTTAGTTGCAGCTTGAATCAGAACCAGGTCTGCCCAAAATTTCAGTGACCATTCTCTTAATTACTTTAACTGATTTCCAGCTCTGGACTCTGAGTTTGTTGTTTTGATTTTTATAGAAATAAGGAAGTTTTAACAGTATAATGAAAATATTATCATCATAATTCTATAAAATACACAGATCCATTTTTGAAGTTTGTACTTCCATGTTAACAGATGAATCTAGTATTTTACCAACTTTTCTATCTAGGTTCCCCTTTAAGAATACCATCTTCACCCCAAATTTGAGCAAAAGAATTCTTTTCTTATTGTGAACTATCTACTACTGCATCAGAACCTTGTCAAACCCGCTGACTTTTTACACTTGTGAATTGGGAAGGGCTGGCATCAGATGGACATTTCTGGTGATGCAATTTGACTGTGGAAGCAGTCTTTCCATATATTATAACCACATTTTGTTTCAGCAAAGACTTTTAGTGGTTGTGCTTTTTTAATGTGTTGAAGATACAGCACATTGTAGGTGTTAGGAATTATATGGACTTTGGAAAGGGAAGGGAGCTGTTCATTATAACTAATGCAGCTTAAATTTTGCTTGTTGTGTTTGTAACCTGACATTTTTCATACCAGTGTCATGAACATTCCAGAAATAGGCAGTTATTTTTATCTAACCCAGTGCTTGTCAACCTTCGGTGGACTTCAATATCAGCTGGAGGGTTTGTTAAAACATAGATGCTGGCCCTATGCCTAGAGCTTCTGATTCAGAGGTCTGGGATGGGCTGATAATTTGCACTTCTAACAAGGATCCAGATGATGTTGATCCTGCTGGGCTGGGACCCCACTTTGAAAACCACTGACCTATCTCATTAATAAGAGTAGAAATAGAATCAACCAAATCTAAATTCTATAAAGGCGTGAGTATTTCCTATTGTAATTTTTATGAAAAGTTTAATAGTTTGATATAATTTTAACTTAGTTACTATGCTATATTTAATGTCTAAAAAATAATTTTTCCCTCTTTCAGTAAGTTTTTGGTCCAAACTTTTTGACTATTTTTATTGTTATTTTCTTTGCTCTTCTCTCCCCATGTGTTAAGACCTTGTTTTTGTGTTGCATGTTACAGAAATCTTTCAGTGTTTCCTCTCAGCCCGTGAAGTAGCTCGTAGCCGAGATCGAGATAGAATGAACAGTGGGGCAGGGTCTGGGGCTCGAGCTGATGATCCACCTCCTCAGTCTCAGCAAGAGCGAAGGGTCAGCACAGACCTTCCCGAGGGTCAGGATGTGTACACTGCTGCCTGCAACTCTGTGATCCATCGGTGTGCCCTGTTAATATTAGGAGTAAGTCCTGTGATTGATGAGCTTCAGAAGCGAAAGGAAGAAGGACAGTTGCAGCAACCTTCAACAAGTGCCTCTGAAGGGGGTGGACTTATGACCAGGTGGGACTGACCAGAAACTTAAAACTACCTCTCCTCCCTTTGTTACTTTATGCATTGAAATGGTTTATTCTCAAAGTTACAGTGTTTTTCTGAAATTAACACAGACAGGGAGGAGGAAATACAAATTGACTAGGATGAATTTAAAGTAATATAAAGAGTAATACTGATTCAGCCTGAAGTATAAATTTCTGATTAAATGAGGAGGCACAATTTTTTCTACATATAAACAACAGTAGTTGAGAAACATATGAAGTTATTTGTGTCTCTCTGTAATTTAGTGGCATGCAAATTATTTTGATGCAATTGAGAAGGGCTTTGTGCTTAGACAAGAGTCAGGATTTCCCATCAACAGACATAATTGCTCCTCACTGTGTGTGTATTATCTCTGTGCTGCCAGTTCTGTTCAATTTTATGTTCACTAACAGTCCCAAATCGAAAAACTTTTCTTTGTGCATGTGAGACAGGAGTGAAAGTCTTACTGCAGAGAGCCGGCTAGTCCACACAAGTCCAAATTATAGACTGATCAAATCGAGGAGTGAATCTGATTTGTCTCAGCCTGAATCAGATGAAGAGGGTTACGCACTGGTAAGTATACCTAGATTCAGTAAAGAAGGATTTTCGTTTTCGAGGTATATATACATAAGGCTTTGGTTAGAGTTAGTGATATACATTTGTTTTAGACATATAAAGACTTTTTTAAAAGAACTTTTAAGAGAAATGAGATAACTGTATTGCATAGATGTTTACCACCTTCATGGCTCTCAGATTTCTGTCTTTAGCTCTGACTTCTTCTTAAACTCCAGATTCATATATCTGGCTTCTTGATGGACATTCCACCTGAGCTTGTCAGGCTACCCAATCTTAACCTATCCAAAAATAAACTCACCTTTCTCTCAAACCTTCTTTTCTCACATTCCCTATAGTAGGTGGTACTATTAACTACCTGGGCTGGAAACCTACATTCACCTTTGACTCTACTTTTTCTTATTTCCTGGTCTCTGTAACCCCCTCACTCTCCACAATCCAATTAGTCAAATCTTGAAAATTTTACCCTTAATATGTTTCTAATTTGTCCTCTCCGTCGCTCCTGCCACTACTCTCTTCCAAACTTTCCTTCTCTTTAGCCTGGACACGTACAGATGCCTCCAAACGAGTTGCCCCACCTCTTGTCTTGTGCCCATCTTCCACATTTCACTAGAATAATATATTTAAAATACAAGTCTGTTTATATGTTCTCTACTTAAAATCTTTTAGGAGCTCTCATTATCTGTCAGAAAAGCCTCAGGACCTAGGATGCAGGCATTTAAGGTAAAAATCAAACAAGTGAGATGCTGATTTATATAAGAAGTGGGAAATAAGGTGTGCTATAGTGTGACAGGTAAAATAATTTATAGAGTGAAAACTATCTAAAAGATTGCTTCTATTTGAGTAGCTGTGGACTTGGAGTTGATAGCTGGCTTTTCATTTTAGCTATTCCTCTGCCTTATTTGTGAATCTGTATGTCCTGCTTGACTCTTCTGGGCCTTAGTGTCCCATTGTGTGACATGAGGATAGTAGTCCCTGTTCTGTGTATAGCAATGTATTAGACTTGGCTTCTGGCCCTAATTCTGCTGCTGAAGAGCTATGAGACCTTGGTCATGTCACGTGACAGTTCAAATAGAAACTCCGAGTATTTTGGATTGAGTTATCTACAAGCTTCCTTTTTAGCTTGGAAATTCCTCTGTTGTGTGACTTGAGATAATGAATATGGAAATGTTTTTGAAAACTATCAAGTGCTACATAAACTTAAAAAGCTATTGTTTAAAAGAAACTTCTAAGCTTAAAAGATTTTTCCTCTAAGGACAGTTGAATATTGTCTTTAAGCAATTTCATTGTATCGTGATGTTTTTGTTTGTTCTTCCTCCTTTTAGTCTTCATTCCCATTAGTATCTCTGTGCGCCCAGTTCCTGTTCTCAGTCTTGCAGTCTCCGGAGATCCCTCTCTGTCCATTTATTTTTCTAATCTTATCAGTCTCGTTATCTAGTCTTGCAACCCAGTGGTAATTTTATAACATAGATCATATCATTTCTCTACTCAGATGACTCCACTTTTTCTCAGAGTAGAAGAAGCCTTGTCCTTCCGGGGGCCTACAGGACTCTACATATCCTGGCCCCACTACCTCTTTTATCTTCTCTTCTGCTTCTCTTCTTCTCGATGACTCTTCTGCCACACTGCCCTCTTGACTTTCCCATAAACATACCACACGACTTCCCCCTGGGGCCTTTACATGACGCTTTCTTCTCACTGGAATGCTGCTGTCTGCATGGCTAATTCCCTCACTTCAAGTCTTTATTCTGATGTTACTTTTTCAGTGAGGCCTACCCTGACCACTCTATTTAAAATTGCAATTTGGCTTCCCTTTCACATATTCACTCCCTGACTACCTTGCCTTGCTCTGTTTTTTCTTTTTTTCTGACAGCACCTAACATAATTTACTTATTTATTATATTTATTTATCAGTTTCTGTTAGCCTACTCTAGAATATAAGCTCCTTAAGGACAAGAGTTCTTGCTGGTTTTTTTTTTTTTTTAAAGATTTTATTTTTTTCCTTTTTCTCCCCAAAGCCCCCCGGTGCATAGTTGTATATTCTTCGTTGTGGGTCCTAGTTGTGGCATGTGGGACGCAGCCTCAGCGTGGTCTGATGAGCAGGGCCATATCCGCGCCCAGGATTTGAACCAACGAAACACTGGGCTGCCTGCAGCAGAGCACGTGAACTTAACCACTCTGGCCATGGGGCCAGCCCCAAGAGTTCTTGCTGTTTTATTTGCTGCAAGATCCCTAGCACCTTTAGTGCCTGCCTCATAGTAGGCAGTCACTAAATATTTTTTGAATGACTGAATGATTGTCTAATCTACTTTGGTGAAATTTCTGTGCCCATTCCATCCTTTCCACTCTTTAATTCAGGCCCTTGTTACCTTTGCCTGGACTAGTAGTTTTCAAACTGATCTTCCTACTTTTTCCAGTCCCTCTCCTTAGACCCTGCTCCCAAAATTAGAGCCCTTGAAAACACAATAACAAGAACAATAATAAAACACCTGCTAGTCATGCTACCTTCCTATTCAAAAACTCTCTGAGCCTGGATTACTTACCCAGAGATCAAAGATTCTGGAAAATCTTGCCTGCCTTCTTTTGGAGCCAGTTTTCCCCTACAGTAATCTGCATTTTTGCCATAGTAGTCATCTGCCAGACCCCAGACATACCTCTTGAGCCTCTGCTTAAGCATTGTTTGCCTTAAATGTCCTTCTCCTGGGTTTTGTCGGTGAAGTCGTCTCTCTCAAGGACTGGCTAAAATATCAGCTCTTCCAGAAAGCTTTCCCAAGATTACTTTAAACACAGTGACTCTCTCTGTTATTTCCATGGCAGTTTGTTGGTACCGCTAATAAATCACTAAGAGTTTGTTTCATGTCAGGCTTATTTATGTATTATTAGCATTTCTTTCCAGTAGACCTCTTCAGAAGGTCAGGGTTTTTTTTTAATGCCCCTGATAACTCCTACAATATGCTTTGCATCTTGTAAATAATTGATAATTCATTTCAACTGAAATGAAAAGATAAAAGAGGAGGGTAAATGTAGTTAAAGTGGCATACTTTTTGGAAACAAACAGTGATATCTGACTTAGTCACAGTAGGCTTAAGACTCACTTGATTTTGACCTGGGGCAGGATAGTTAACCTTCTGAGCTCTAGTTTCTATTTTTTTTGAGGAAGATTAGCCCTGAGCTAACTACTGCCAGTCCTCCTCTTTTTGGTGAGGAAGCCTGGCCCTGAGCTAACATCCGTGCCCATCCTCCTCTACTTTATATGTGGGACGCCTACCACAGCATGGCGTGCCAAGCGGTGCCACGTCCACACCCAGGATCTGAACCGGCGAACCCTGGGCCGCTGAGAAGGAGAATGTGTGCACTTAACCGCTGCGCCACTGGGCTGGCCCTGAGCCCTAGTGTCTTTATCTTTGAAATGGGAAGTAATACTGTCTGTTACACTTGCCTCAACTGAGTTGTTGTGAAGAACAGGTTTGGTAATGCAATTTAAAATATTTTGAAAATTTATGATTTCAAAACATAATGAAAAGACAGATCAGTGGAGTTGGGTTGAAACTAGATTTAATTGCCAAGATAGTTCATTTAGTTTCTACAGAATTTTTAAAGATTAATAAACCCATTTTTGAAAAAGATTAACTCTTGATCATCTTTCCTTATGGAATATTTAGGAAAACAGTGTCATAAAAGGTAGAAAAGTCAAGAACTAGAGAGAACAGGTTCTGTTGCAGAGGAAAGGAGACCTGGGCTGAGCCTTCAGCTTCAGAGAGCCTGGTGTAGATGTAGAGGAGCAAGCAGTGGGGCAGTTTTTTCAGTTGGATTTTTCCAGCTGAAATATTACCCTTCTGTCTGAGGTTATTTAGGATTACCATTTGTACCCTTGATCTCTTGTAAGTACTTCATTTATCCTGAATTGTTTGTGAGTGAAATGCTTTCTTACAATAACTGAAGTTAACCAGTTTAATGCTAAATCTTTGTTTTAACCTTCTTTCATAAAGAGTATTCTGTGATCCATTATTAACTTCTCTCCTAGTAAACAGAGAAATCTAAGTAAGCAGTTAAACAGGTTTTAAGTTTAATTGTTTGATTGACAGTTGTCATACTTTTAACGTTTCTTACTATTCTTACTGCATTCTCCTAATCTTTTCCCCACCCTCCCTTATTTCACAAAGGATTTGATTTAGCATGCAAAAATAAATACTTTATGAAAGGATAAATTAAGTGAATGAATTAGGACTAAAAGAAGCTGAGAGAGGAAAAGTAAAGGCCTGGATAAGATTTGCACACCTCAGCACATATTGTTGTTCTGCTGGAGGTGGGCCACCAAACAGGAAAAGCATAATGACTTACATCATTCACAGTATCTGAAGGATAAAAACAAGCCAGTTGTCCAAGGGCCACACAGATATTTCCAGTTCTGAGGCCTGAGATAAATTTCTTCTACTGTGAGCCCTCATGGCAAAGGTACTGTGTGATAAAAACATTTCATTGAATGACACAGGAATGTCTTCAAGAGCTGTTTGGTGTTTTGTCCAGCACCAAAGGCCTGAAAATAGGCTTGTTTCTGGTGTGTGTACGTAAGACAAAAATGTCTTTATCTACAATGTGGGTACATGTGTGACCAGGTAGAGATTTTGTACAATGACATTTCCTAATTTTGTCACTTCTGCAGCCTTTCTTCTTTGCCACCAATTTTTTTATTGTGTGATAGAGTACAATTGAAATTGCTAAGACCATATTGTTAAGTCTGCACATAAATTTGTCTTCTGTCTTTTGAATCTAGTTGGCTGTACATATAAGCAGAGTAAACAGTTGTCTTTACCCACCCCCTGACCATATATACACAGAAATACACCAAAATACACTTCTGTTCTTCCTGAAGGCCTTCACTGTTTTATTAAGCTGTCTGCAATTTCGCCAATTTGAGATTTCCTTATTTTAATAGGTTTTTGAAAACATTTTAAAACACTACCAGAAGGCTTAGAACTGTTATTTTTCTGTTAGTGTGGATTTGTCGGATTTTCTTCCTCTAAACACTTAGCCAAGGCTAGTGGGAGTTTTGAAAAGAATGGAAAGTGAGGATAGAGCAAGTAGTAATTTTGGAAAATGGGACTTTAGGCATCTAGAGGGTATTAATAAGATCATACTGTGTTGCGAAAATAAAAGACAAAGAATCCACAGAAGAAAAAGAGACAACACAGAGGAATACTTTTGCTATTTTACAGTGTTAATTAATGTGCACCCTGACTTTGTGTTTGTGTATCTCAGAGTTACGTGCCTGTGTTTTCTTGTAGTTGTTTTCAGTGGGTTTTTAGAGACTTTGTTGTTAGTCTGGCTTGATTGGTGAATAAGTAGCATATTGCTATAATTATATAGGTTATTTTTTATTCTAATACTCTAATAAATCTTAATCTTAAAATACTTTTCACAACTAAATTTTATTGCTTATTTATTTTTAACTTAATAGAGTGGAAGACGAAATGTTGATTTGGATTTGGCATCATCTCATAGAAAGAGAGGTAAGTATTAAGAAATATTAAATATCTAGTTAAATTAAGTAACTGTTTTTATATCTAATATATTTAGATCTGATTGTCATTGAAACATTATTGCAAAAAAAATTTATAAACGTTTAATCAGAAGAGTTAAAAGGAAGATAATTTTCTATAAAATATATACCCTTTTAAAATCTGGGAATGTCTGGGAGGTAATAATCAGTTCTGTTTCTCATTTGTCATGTAGTGTTTTGACTTTCTAAAAATCCTATGGAACTCCGGAAGCAGTGCTTTACAGTAAGGGGGTTTTGTACATAATTTGCCATGTATTAGCTCACTGATACAGTTACTATAGTTTAAATGATGTCATAGGGAGAACTCTTTATCCCATCACCTCCTAAACACACATACACGCTTTCAAACTGAAAGTTTCCAGCTTATTTTTCCTCTTTGCCTCTTAAGATAAAGCATGTAAGAGATGAGCTGATGATTTCTTAAAAAGAAAATTTTCCCATGAGGAAGAATTATAGAGTGTCATCAAGCGTTAAGTTCATTTGTTAGAAACTGTGTCTTAATGATTAATATAGTTAACTCTTGGTTATACGTAAAATGCATTTTAGAAAGAACAGCAGTTTTGGATAATATAAATCCAAGGATTACTAAAAATGCTCTAAGTATTATTTTCTATTAACTGACATGTTTATTAAACCCATTTATACTATGGTTGTGAAAAGTGAAATGGTAGTTACCACTAATGTCAGTTAGTCTAAAAGCCTGCGGGAAAAATTTTTTTCCATCGTATTAAATCTTTCATATTTCAAAATGAAACCCTTCTCTTGATAGCTTCCTTGGCAGAATGTTAGATTCCCCCCATAGGAAAAAAAATGAGAAATGAGGGAAAATGAGGAATGAGGGGAAGAAATGCACACACAGTTTTTTCATTTTTATGTTTATAACTTAGAATAAGAAATGTTGGTACTTCTGTAGAATAAAATATGGCAATATTTTATCCTTTAATTATAATTAGAATATAGAGAATGATTTTTCTGAAATATTAGGAATGAATAATAATGGCTAGGGCTAGTACTTTATTGAAAAGTCCTTTGAGACTATAATATATCAAAGCTGTTGGGTTTCTAAAAAAATTATAAGGTATGTGTAATATCAAAGAAATTAATGATGTTTAGTATAATGTGCAATATTTATTTGATTTTCTAATTCTTTGAAAACTGGCAATTCATGTGCCATAATTAGCCAGAGTATCCTTTTCCTTAACCAGTTGACTTAGGAATAAGATTAAAATTTTGGAACAGATTTACCTTCCTAATTTTGGTGAGCTCAGGTGAATATTGTTGTTAAAATTTCTATGTTTTATTAATGAATGGATATTATTTGGTCCTGGAGAGAAAATGGCTCCAAATTTATTGAGTAGCATAAGGGATCCAAGCTGTAGTTTAAGAGCTTCCTACTATACTAATTATATTTATAATTGGTAGTCCATTGGCTAAAATTATTCTTTTCTCTCAAATCTTTATCATGCTTATGGAAATGTAAATTTGAGATTCAGCCTACGTTAGCATGTCAATATGTGGCAAAGTAATCTTTGGAATAAAACAGAAAGTGATCTTTATCTTTGAATTAAGAATAACCTAGAATTTGAGTATAAGTTACTTAGGAGCAATTAATGTAACACTTTAAAACTACTGTTCTAGAGTTACTACTTGTTCAAATTTTTAAACAATTATCCTATAAGTAGATGTGGATTTCCTGTAGTTTTAGGTCTAAGTAGATAGAAATGAATTAAGCCATTAATCCAAATCTTCTTTATGGATAAACCACCTTCTTCAAGGTAGTACCAAAACCTATTAACTTGATGGAATTTAACTTTATTTTGTTGAAAATAGAAAAGCAAATACAGGACCTCATGGGAAAAGTGTTTCTTTTTTATTACCCAATTAGGAAGTTATAATAGGGAAGCAAACTAGTTAATGTAAATTTTCATCATATCACTTAAGGTGGTAGCAATTTATTCTAGTAATCATTACATTTTAATGTTCCCAAGGAAAATATTTGCTGGTGGCTTTATTCCTAGGAAAAAGTGACTAGAAAGTAGAAGAATCATCATTTTAGGGAGGGCGGCAAAAATAGTTTTCAATCTCATGAGTCCTAGAGCTTGTGGATTAAACAATGAAAATGTACACTTAGTGGTTTTATTTATTTTATTATAATGGATTTCCTTCTTCAAAAGAAATTAACACTGAAAATACGTTTAGGAGATTATACTTTGAAAGAAGTTTTTAAAATCATGTATATTTAGTAACTACCCTCTGACGGCAGTGAGTTTTTTGTCTTGTTTTGCTTTTAAATGATGGTAAAATAAACCACCCTATTTTTTCCTTATTTATTGTCAATACGGACCAGATGCCATAAGCCATCATATGCCTGTCTTCAACTGGGCAGATGAACCTACCAAGTCTGAAAACTATTTGGGGCCATTCAGGTGTTCTGATTCTGACTTGAGCTGTGAAGGACAAGCAGATGTCCGGCCAAGTGAGAATTCTTCTATGTCCTTGTTTACCCCTTTCGAATATTTTGAAGAGGAAGTGCAAACTTTTTTCCCCTCATATAGCTTTTGCATTTATTAGTCTCAGTGGTCCTGAGTTATTAAAAACCTAATAAGAGAAATTATATATAGAGAGAGAACAATGCTTAGTTGTGTCCTGTTTACTGAAACTAAATGGGTGTGTCAATCAATGACAATGGTTGTATACACATTTCAACTGCTTTTATTATGCCTCCAAAGACTCCTCCCTTAGAGGACCTGGTGCCTATAAGTTCAGTATTTGGCATTGAGAATACTAGGATTCATGCTGTTGAACCATGATGGTTTCCTCTCTCCTCACTTCAGTTAATGTTTCACAGTTGGTCCAAGTTCTTGGTCCAAGTGAGCAAATATGGTAGGAAGAATTAGAGCAAAGTGAGCAAATAAATTTAGCTCAGCCACTTTGGTTGGCTCTTTAGAGGCATCAAAGCTAAAGTCTAAAACCAAAAGTGTCATAAATTACTTTAAAGAGAGATAGCTGAAACATATTTCTGCTTAGCGCCTCAGGTAATATGAAATTTGTGTTCATTAAACACTTATAAACTGCTTCCTATATGCAAGGCATTGTTCTAATCATGTCAGGCATATTTACTCATTTAATTCTTGTAAAAGCCTGTCAAAATTCTTGACAGAACCTGTTAAATATGTTGATATTTTGGTACTTTGATAAATAATTAAAAGATTTGCTATAGTTATACAGAACTGAGCTTGTCCTTTACTGAAAGACGATACCTTTTGCAAACACTTAACTTTAGCTTTCATATTTAGGCTGAAGATGATACAAGTGAAAAATGGTGGGGATACTAAAAGCAACAATTTAAGAAAGAACATCAGGAATTTTATTAGTTAAAATACTGTATGGTTTGATTTTTCTTTTCCTAGGTCTTTAAATATAGTGTTTGAGTTTTATTACTAAAATAATTCTGGGAACATTTATCAACATGTGTGTTTTGTGGTGTAGCATGTATGGGTGAAATGCTGTTTTATGTATGCATTTCAAATTAGATTATATAAAGAAGAGCAAATGTAAATGTTGTCTCCTGTATCAAATTTCTCCTTTTGTCTTCTGATTCTTGTGTGGTAGTGTATTTACTCCTTTTTGGCCAGTTGAGCCCCAGAAAAAAGAAGAGCTTCAAGCAAGTACATGATGGCATGTTTAATTTTTTTCCCCTTTTAGCTTGCCTACATATTTTATGGTTTATAAAGTATGTATTGCAGCTCTGCCATGTTCATTTTGATAATTCCATTTAAGAGCCAAAGTAGTAAGGACAAGTAAACAATCTCAAAAATTTCTTGTTGGACTTTATATTTTCTTTTTATAGTAAGTAACTCTGAATTAATATTAAGTAAGAATTGAACTTACTCACAATTACTCTATAGATATGCTTTTCAGACACAGAATTTCCCATATTTAGATAAAACAGTATAGAACAAACTAAAGTTATCAGATTGTTACAGTTTTTTCCCCAAGAATTAGAGTTCTTTCATCTCTCATTTCCATACTGTAAGTTTTTGTGTTTCAAAGTATTGTTGATGTCAACCTAAATATTTTAGTTATTTTATTTATTTATCCTAATACTTTCAAATAGTGTCTTTCCTGTTCTTATATTTTATTCATACAAATTTTTGTTTGGGATACACCTAATAAGTTGCATCCTTTAAATTAGGGGTCGGTAAACCATGGCTAGTGGGCCAAATCAGACCTGCCACCTTTTTTTTGTAAAGAAGGTTTTCTTGGAACACAGCCACACTTATTTGTTTATGTATTGTCTATGGCTGCTTTCACACTACAACAACAGAGTAGTTCCAACAAAGACCTTTATAATCCACAAAACCTAAAGTATTTACTATCTGGCTCTTTACAGGAAAACTTTTCTGACCCCTGCTTTAAATTGCAGAAAGGAAGGACTTAATTTTAGGATTGGCCACCCATTTCATAGAATATTTTGGAGTATATTAAGGCAATTCACTGTAGATTTTTCACAATTGAACCTTTGTATAGGCAGGCAATTGAAATTTCCATGGATCAGTGATGTGTGAGTTGATTAATAACAGAAATATGTAAGATCACCTCCCATAATATTAAGGATTAATTTAGCAGATCAATTTCTTTGAGCCTCTATTTCCTCTATTGAGGAAACTGGACTAGATAATCTTTAAGATCTCTTTTACTTCTGTGGTTCTAACTCTAGTTCATTGCACATTTTGTAAGGTAATTTATAGGTATTGGAAAACAGAAGAACTTTTTATTAAGATTTTATTATTGAACAAACAAGCTCAATACAAAGAGCCAAAAACTATCATTTGTAAATTAAGGCTAAATCCAGATTCTGGCTTGGGAGTGCTTAAAGAAATGGAAAATGATTATTTCTTTTCTTTTTTTTGATTTACATTAGCCCCAGCTTTCTTCTTTTAAACATCACTTTTAATTTACGACATTATGCATCCGTGACATTATTCTTTGGATTTTTACTCTTTTCTATTTTACGTAAAAAGATACTCAGGTATACAATTAGGGGCAATTTTCGGGTTGTTTATTTTTCATATTCAGTAAAACTGAAAATTCTGCATTTTTTAATCTTAAGAATTCTTGGTAGAACGTGGAAAGCAAATAAACCATGTATTCTTTGGCATTCTAAATTATTTTAGTAGAATGCATATAAATTATTTCCTAGTTACTTTAAAAAGTTAGCTGCCTGTTACGAGTTTCTGTGTCTGACTTTGAAGTCCTGGGGTTTTACTGACACCAATGTAATAATTAAAAAATAAGTTATGCAATCAATATTGTGTTAGTTTGTTTTCTTTGTGGGCATTAGTGTTTAAGTAGTTCTCTTCCCAAATCTTTTCCATCTAATTATGTAACATACAATTTTGCATATTTTATTGGGTACCTTAAGATACATTCCTAATAGAGAAATTTGGTATATTCACATGATAGGATATCATATAGCACTCAAACAAATGAACCATGGCTACATGCAATAATGTGAATGAATATTAGCAATATTATATTGAATAAAAAATGATATTTATAATCAAAAACAACTAAAACTAACCATTATTTGTCTTGGGAGTACATATAAGATAAAATGATATCTAACAACAGTAAAAGCAAAAGAATGATAAACCAAGGCTTCGGGATAATGAAAGCCTTAGGTAGGAAGAGACAGGGAGAAGTGGATTGGAGGAAGAACAGACAGGTAGATAAAAGTTACTGTCAGTTTTCTAGTTCTTGTGTTCACATTTATTACAAATAAGTATAAATACAAAAGCAGCCTATGCATGGACCAGTGATGAGAGTATATCATGAGCCGAGGCTTATCATTAATTCATGAGATCAATTAAATTAAAAAATAAAAGCTTGTAAGAATTGGACATTTCTATATTTATTTAAAGCTAATATTGGCATATGGCTTGGACAGTTGTGTTCAAGCATATTAGCATTTTTACTGTCTAATGTAAACATTTTAGCCTAGAGAATGCCTACTGGCAAAACTAATGTTATTATATTTAATGACTGTTATGATACCACTTGGTAATTTTATATAGATATCATTTTACACTAAATCTTACATATTCTTGTCTGTGAAACTTTGCTTCCTCTATATAGGAGTTTCACAACCTGCAATAAATATACACATGACACAGGGAAAGTGTTCTTTGTATTAATGAAACCCAAAGGGTGATGTTTATGTCTCCTTTTTGTCTACGTTTACTTGCCCTTCTATATTCTTTTTAAGGTAATGTTTCATTGCAGATATGTAGACTTCACGCAATCTTAACTTACTCTTCACAATGATAATCTTAAATCAGATGAAGTCCTATTACTAGTAGGTCTTACCCGCCGTGTCCTAAGTGCCTAGTTCCTTTTTGTTCATAAATGATAGTCTCGTTTAATACTGCAGAGCATTTTAAGCTAAGCATTTTGAGAGTGGCTTCTGCCTTTCTTTTTCTTGTGGCAGCGTGTTGCTAAAGCGCTTACAGAGACACTGGTACATCAAACAGGGCTTTCCCTTTATTTTCTTACATTGCTCTAGTTTTTGTTTGTTTGTTGTTTTTTTACCAAAGCATTTTGCTCAGATTCACTTAATGCATGCATGTATTCAAACACGAGTATCCATTTCTCACCAGTTGGTATGGGAGCAGTACTCAGCCCTCATCTAGTTTCGGAATGTATGCTTTACCTGGTTGCCATTGATGCGTGTTTGTTCTGTTTGTATGTAGGTCCTATGCACAGTCAGTTGGAATCCCTGAGTGATTCTTGGGCTCGCCTGAAACATAGCAGAGACTGGTTATGCAACTCCTCTTACTCTTTTGAGTCTGATTTTGATCTCACCAAGTCTTTGGGAGTTCATACTTTGATTGAAAATGTTGTGAGTTTTGTGAGTGGAGATGTGGGGAATGCCCCAGGTTTTAAAGAGCCAGAGGAAAGTATGTCTACAAGTCCCCAGGCCTCCATCATTGCAATGGAACAGCAGCAGTTAAGGGCAGAAGTAAGTCTTCGATATTTACTCTTCCTGAGGGTATATGGAAACTTAAACCAAACCACTGAATGTATAATTGTAGGAAAAACTTTTCCTTTTTTCCTACTCCTTGCCTCCTCATTTTCTCCACCTGAGCTTTTTGATGTCCCTATCTTAACTAAAACAGCATGATATTTTGTTTGAAGTGGACAAAAGTGCAAAATTTTGTCAGGATACTCTAATCATAAGTCTTTCCTTGTTTCCTAGAAACTAGAGTGAGACTGGCTGGTGACCATATGAATCTGCTTCTCACAGCCTCCATTTTTGACAAACTTGGCCCATTTAACAAGGGCTAGATTAGAACATCATGGTAATAATGACCAACACTAAAATTAGTGAGCAAAATTTTAAGGAAACACAGGATATCTGCAGAGCCTCTAAGTATCTCCCTCAAAATATTTATAAATTATTGTGGTTTTAACATGCCCACAAATTCTTTGATACTCTTCCCTCCAGGAAGTGGAACCTAATTCTCCTCCTCTTGAGAGTAAACTGGACTTAGTGACTCAAGGCTAATAAATAGAGTATGAAAAAAGAAAAAAGTAGTAATTTACTTTGTAAAAACCTGGCAGACATCACATTAACCGAGTAATCAAGATTAGCATCACCAGCAATAAGTTATGGTGATATCATGTACTCCTGAAAATAGTGTGATGAGAAGGAGACTTTATTTTTCTCCAAAATCCATAACTCTAGTCCAATCATGAGAAAGCATCAGGCAATCCCAAACTGAGGGGCATTCTACAAAATACATGAACAGCTATTCCAAGGTGTCATGGTCATGGAAAACAAGGAAAGACAGATACTATCACAGACTTAAGGAGACATGACAAATGAATGCAATGTATTATGTTGGATTGGGTCCTGGAACTGAAAAGGGACATTATGGAAAAAATGGTGAAACCCAAATAAAGCCTGCAATTTAATCAGTAGTGTTGTCCCAATGTTAATTTCTTAGTTTTGATAAATGTAGCAGTTATGTAAGATGTTAACATTGGGAGGCTGGGGGAAGGTATCCAGGACCTCTCTGCACCACCTTTACAACTCTGCTGTAAATGTAAAATTATTTCAAAATAAAAAGTTTATTAAAAAAAAAAGGAGGAATAGGACAATTGACTGCAGTGGTGGGTATTATCCTCCTGTGAAAGATAGAGCCAGAAGTTCAAGAGAACCACAGAGAAATCTTTCAGAAATCCTTTTTCCGATTCTTGAACTAAAGAGTACTCATTCTGTGTTCTATATTCTTTATTATAAGTAAGGGAAGCAATAACCATACTACCTTACAATTTTGAAACCTTCACATGTTTCTCCTCAAGAGCATCACAATAGCTCTGTGAATAGGTTAGGTAAAATACTATTAGCCTCATTGAGACTCATTGAGACTGTGTTTTACATCAGTGAGTTTCTCAAGGCCACAGAGTAAGTGGAAGGGTCTGGCTTGAAACCAGGTCTCCTGCTTCCAAATCTGCTACTTTTCCCATTGTACTGTGTAGCCTCTTTTATACTGAAGTATACTTAGAGAGTTTTTAGAGAGATTTTCATTTTAAAAAGTCATAATAATAAAGCAAATGTTTATGTTAACAGAATAGATTCCTAAGAAATGTCAGAATTTTCCATGTGCTAGGTAATATATTATCTGTGACATGAAGAGGTTCTTTGTGTCTCAGTTCAGTGAAGAACTCTAAAATATGTTTATTTTACTTTTCTCAAGCTTCGTTTAGAGGCACTTCACCAGATCCTCGTTCTGTTGTCTGGGATGGAGGAAAAAGGTAGCATCTCTCTGGCAGGAAGCAGATTGAACTCAGGCTTCCAGTCATCCACACTACTCACGTCTGTGAGGCTGCAGTTTCTAGCAGGTTGTTTTGGTTTGGGCACTGTTGGACACACAGGAGCTAAAGGAGAGAGTGGCCGATTGCATCACTATCAGGTAGGTAATGGACCTGTCACGTGAGGATGACACCTTGCAGTATATTTAGTTTTAACCATTGTTTTTTACAAAACTAGTTCAATAATGCTAAACTTTTTGGTATTTAAGACTGAGGTTTAAAAATATAAAAACTTTGAAATGACTCAAAGATATCTTATTGGTTTAGTTTCCTGAGTAATAATAATACTATTGGGATTGGGTGAGCCACGGTACTGTTGTACTTTTAGATTCTTTGCTGGCTCAGTTTTGTTAACCCTTAGCTGAATTGAATAGAGAGAGATCTAAGCTGGGATAGGGATTGGTGTTTGGAAGGATGGATTTCAAGAATTTATATTTTAGACTAGATCATTTTACCTAGCTCCTCTGATTGCTTGAAATTTTTTTTTTTTAAGTATTGCCTTTATGTCTTCTATATTTAGAGAGGAAATATTGTTTTGTGAGAAAGGAGAAAGGTTATATAGAATCAGTAATTATCAAGTATTTAAAAATAAATTTATTATAAAACTTTTATACTGAAATACACTAAATAATTAAAAACCACCACAGGGCTCTACATAGTCTAGGAATAAAATACTATTACTTTTATTTGGGTAGGAGGTATTATTATTGCTAATAGAAAAGGTAAATCTTTGTGTGTAATTTAGGATGGGATCAGAGCAGCTAAGAGAAGTATTCAGATTGAAATCCAAGTGGCTGTGCATAAGATTTATCAACAATTGTCTGCTACCCTGGAGAGAGCCCTGCAAGCAAACAAGCATCACATCGGTGAGTAACTGCCCCGGTAGGTAGAAGATGCAAGGTACATTTTGGGCTGAGGTGATGCTAGATAGATGCTCGATGTTCTATACCTTTTGTTTTACATCAGTAAATCAACTTACAGGTAAAGAATAAATGTTTCTAAATGTAATAGTGTTCCATGTAACTGTTTATATTTTGGAATATTACTTGTTTTAGTAAATACTTTGTTTACTTCAGAGAAGATTCTCAACTGTCTTTGTTTCTTTTTTTTTTTCCAGAGGCCCAGCAGCGTCTTCTTTTGGTTACAGTTTTCGCCCTGAGTGTTCACTATCAACCAGTGGATGTTTCTTTAGCAATTTCCACTGGTCTGCTAAATGTATTGTCACAGTTATGTGGCACGGACACTATGCTAGGACAGCCCCTGCAGCTGTTGCCAAAGACTGGTGTTTCCCAGCTTAGCACAGCTTTAAAAGTGGCAAGTACAAGATTGCTCCAGATTCTAGCCATCACTACAGGGTGAGCATTGTAGATGTCTTGGTAGAATTGTGTGGGGTCTGGTCTTTTCATTTTAGTAATTTCCATTTCCCCCTCATCTCCTTTATCTGTTTAAGCACAACGTTTGCCCTTTTGTGTTGTTACTATTTGTTTCTTTCCTGTTCTTTTATGTAGGACCTATGCTGATAAACTGAGCCCTAAGGTAGTTCAGTCCTTGTTGGATCTACTCTGTAGTCAGTTGAAGAATTTGTTGTCCCAAGCTGGTGTACTACTTATGGCCTCTTTTGGAGAAGGGGAAGGAGAAGAGGGTGAAGAAGAAGAAAAAAAAGTTGACTCCAGTGGAGAAACTGAGAAGAGAGATTTCAGAGGTATCATGAACCTTTTTCTCTGTCATGAGGTACAGGCATGCACTGAGTCCCCGTTGTGTGCATATCATTAGAATGTAGACTTCTTTCTGTTGTGAGGCATGAAAGGATTTTTGTTTGTTCATTTAACCCCTTTTCTCTCCAAATATATATGATTTAGATGAGCTTCTGACTGAACCTCCTCTCCTTAGAGCCTGTTAACCCTGATGCAGTGACCATACTGCTTATTCTCTATGTTCAGACTCGCCTTGGCTGTTCTGACTCTAGAACCTAGAGGTTCCAAGTGACTGACTCCCCCAGATTATGCTTTCTTAGGATTTGATCCTGACAACCCATCTCTAATCAGTCTTTGCTTAAGTGTTCCCGTAGGACCAAGGGTTTTACTATTTGGGAACTGGGAGCTGAACTTTTTGCTAGGCTGTTCTCTTCCCTAGTCACTAAAAAATTTCTTCATTATACTTAGCCGTCATAATTTTTGGTTGCTGCAATATGATCATCTGCTCATAGCTTTAGCAACTCTAGTGAGCATTGTATTTCAGTAGAACTTACTAAACCCTGAACAGCAAAACTACTACATATGTCTGTTACAAATTAAGGGAATAAAGGTCTAAAATTGGTCATTTATTCAAAACATTTTGTGAAACTACCATGTCTTATCATAATAAACTCTGGGAGCCCTTAAATCCTTTCCGGATTAGAGAGAGACAGAAAGAGAGAGAATTAGATCGATAGATAGATGGAGAGAACAAGGTACTTAATCATTCTGTGCCCTAATTCCCTCATTTAATAAAATGTGCATACTAGAACCAACCTCAAGATTGTTATGAGGATTAAATAATTTAATACATGTAAAGCAGTATCTGGCACAAAGTGAGAGCTCGGTGAATATTAATATTTGAATAAATATTAAAATTAAGTAGCAGTATTTAAATAATATTAACATTGTGTAGATAGGTGAGTAGATAGAGGAAATACCCTGGGGATACAAAAATGATAAAACATTGTCTCTGCCCTCAACGACCTTCTAGGGTAATGAGGGAGGCAGACATGTAAACAGATGATTACAGTGTAATAAAAGAAGCTCAGAAGAAATAGCTAAATCTCTTAAGTCAGAATCTAGGAGGATGTATGGGTCTGATTAAGGACTAGCTTTTAGTTTGAGACGCTGAACCTGTGGTTCCTTCTCCCTGTTTACGTAAAGAGTATGGTGCTTATACAATATGGGCAGACTCACGAGGTGTGACAAAATTAAAAACAAGCTTTTACTGCCACCATCTGTTTTCCTGAGATCTGGTTGGGGGATACAGGGTTGTTAAGGTAATAGTTTTTCACCGCTCTGTGCTGAGTACTGCACATGCAGAAAGCAGGAAAGAGACAGATAAGTTACAGCCTATAGGTTCCTGAGAAAACTGGATCCTTCCATATCCAGTAAAGAAAGAAATAGTTCTTCTGTGTGTGAATCTCAGCAAGTGTAACAGTAGGTTGAATCCACATCTGTTACCCTCAGGTCGTCCTAGGGAGAAGGCTATTGCACTCTCTCTGTTTATGAGGATGGCTGGGAGTGAGACTGATTCTAGTCAGCAGTGGCCAGGCATTCAGAGGCAGGCTGCACGGGTATTAATAAGCCCACAAACCCTCTAAAATGATTAATTGAAAGTAAGGTGTACCCTTCATTTCAAATGTAGTATTGATACTGAAATACAAACTCTATCATCAAGTTGTATCAGCCAGCTTTGTATTTAAGGGCTCCAGGCTTTAATTAATTTAATTAATTTAGTGTCTTGTTACAGAAATACTTGCTGGGAATGAGGATGGAGGTTAGAATGGAAGCCTCATAAAAGGGATTTTCCCAGGGATCTCTCCCAAGAGAGAAAGCTTCATAGAAGAGGTAGCTTTTGAACTGGATTTTGAAGGAATTTGTAGGACAAGGTTGGAGTGAGATATGTGGGTACTCAGGGCAGGCTAATAATTTTATATTCTTCAAACTAATATTATGAAATATATTTGCTTAGTAGCCTTCAGGCAAAGGAGAGGTAGAGTACTGTGTGGAGGAAATGTAGAGGAGTTCTTAGCTTTTTCTCTAGTTGTCCTTAGCAATTTAGTTCTCTCCTAGACTTGCATCTCAGCAAAAGAAAAGTCCTCCAGTTAACTAGACGTCTATGAAGATAGATTACAGGCCATTAAGCATGCACCTTGGCAAAGGAGTCTCCCTTCTATCACAAGTGACTTGTCTGTCTATTCCTTAATTAGACATGCGAGGATCTCCCTGAATCCTGAAAGGAGTGCTATATACCTGTCTTCAGATTATGATTTTCCATATTTTAGTGCCCCTTAGGGATTGACATTCTGGGCAGCTGTCCCGCTAGCACACTTTTTCCCCCCCGGCTCTGAGTGGGACTTTAAATGGCTAAAGAGGTGTGAAAGGTGTTGGATGATAAGAGAACCTGGCGTGTTACAGAAAGAGCAGGTGGTTCTCTGGTTTCAAATCCACAGGATGGAGGGAAACTATGAGAGGCGTGACAAGAGAGAGGCTAGTGGCTGATACACTGGTGGAAAAACTGGGAAGATTGGTTAGGGCAAGTTTATGTGAAAGATCTTGTACAAAGAGTTTGAGCTCAGACAAACCAGATTCAGGCCAGAAATTTGCTTCTTTGTAGAATCTGAAAACACGAAGTCCTTTTTTAGAGATGTGATTCTTAGTTTGATTGGCATGGAGGGGATCATGGACTTTTTGAAAATGTGATCAAAGTTTTGAACTCTCTTACTAGTCAAATATGCACATATACATAATTTTTCATACTATTTTAGGGAGTTTACAGGCCATCTCCTTCAAATTCTATCCAGTAGAACTCTAGACTTGAGTAGAGAACTGTTGTTTTTTAGAATAGCGGTAAAAAAATGCATAAAACCAAGTACATATACTTTATTCTAGCAAGCTCAGTATTATTGTACACAGATGTAGAGGTTGTTTTAAGTTTGGCTTTATTTTCTGACCTTTCCCCGTTCTGTTCTTTAAGTTTTAAAAATTCAGCAGCAGGGGCTAGCTCCGTGGCCGAGTGGTTAAGTTCGCGCGCTCTGCTCCGGTGGCCCAGGGTTCGGATCCTGGGCGCGGACATGGCACTGCTCGTCAGGCCACGTTGAGGCGGCGTCCCACATGCCACAGCTAGAAGGACCTGCAACTAAGATATACAACTATGTACGGGGGGGTGTGGGAAGATAAAGCAGAAAAGAAAAAAAAAAAAGATTGGCAACAGTTGTTAGCTCAGGTGGCAATCTTTAAAAAAAAAATTCAGCAGCAAACTGACAACCTATATTTTAAATTAGATTTGTGCTTACTGTAATCTAAATAGGAGTTGTTTGATATAAGACTGTTTCCTGTTGGCTTTTGGTTGTAATGTACACTTTCTCTTTGCTCCTCAGCTGCTCTTAGGAAACAACACGCAGCCGAACTGCACCTGGGGGATTTTTTGGTTTTTCTTCGTAGAGTTGTATCTTCAAAAGCAATTCAATCAAAAATGGCTTCCCCAAAGTGGACAGAGGTGCTTCTAAATATAGCATCTCAGAAGTGTTCTTCAGGTATTTGATCTTTGCCTCGTTTTAGAGTATTTTTATACATCACATGTGTTTTATTCAGATAATGCCAGACTTTAGCAATATTGGATACTCGACTTTGATTTCAAATCTTTTCTTGTTTTCTGAGTACTTATTTGATTAAAGGAAAACTCTAATTTCAGGAGTAAAAATTGGTAGGAATGAATAGAAAGTAGCACTGAAGACGATCCTGGATTTAATCTAGAGAACTTGCCCCTGTTTGTTTAGATTACAATAATAATAAAAGTAAGCAGAGAACATCCTGTTTAATACGATAGTTTGGCACAGATTTTGACATCACTTCTTAGATTATGAAAATGCAGATCTGAATTTGTCCACTCTCTCTTATCATGATATGATTTCTATTGTCTTGATTGTAACTTCTGATTGTGTACTGTCTATGAGAGTTGTATATAACAAGCCTTATTCCTGGTTCTAAGCCTAGAAGTCTAGTCTGCTTGTATAGATTACTGTCAGTCCTTTCCTGGTCTGTTTTTTTTTTTAATTGAGGTAAAATACACATAAAATAAAATTTACCATTTTAACCATTTAAATGTACAATTAAGTGACTTTACATTCTCATTGTTGTTCAGCTATCACTGCTCCCCATTTCTATAACTTTTTCATCATCCCTAATCTTTTAAAAATATCCTAACATGTAGCATAGTCTTCCATGGTACATGTTATTTTATGTATATACATTCCCATTATACTTCACTAGTTTTTCTTAACTAGTATAACTTAAAACAGCCTTTTTTCTCTTTTAATAAGATGAGGCTTATATAACATTAAGTTCTTAGAGCATAAAGAAAAATCAGATATTCATTTATTTTAACTGGTTTTATTGTAGTAATGGATAGAGAAAAGAGGATGAATATGCTGTCTCTACCTTTGCTTACTTTAGAAAAGTACAAACTGCTTACTCCCCATTAACCCTAACAATCTCTGTGAGGTAGTCAGGGCATGGACGGAGAAGAGGCAATGAAAGGGTATGATAAGCCTGAGCTTTAGAGATTAACAGACCTGTTTAAATTCTGCTAGACTCTGCCATTGCTGAGCTGTGTGGCTTTGGTCAGGTAACTTAACTTCTCTGAGCCTCAGTTTTCTCACCAGTAAAATGGGGCTGTAATGTATGGTTTGTGAGGATCAATGGAGTTAATGTGTATGAAATGCATAGCACAGTACCTGACACAGGTAGTTATTATAGTGCTATTCTGTTTATATATACATAAAAACTGAGACATAAACATGAATATTCATATACATTCATGGGTTTGGGATGAATCTAGAATTCTTATGATAATAGGGTAAAGTGAAGTCCATTCCACCCATAAATGCTTAGCAGCCTCAGGGAATTTATTTTTTAATTGAGGTTATGATAGTTTCCAACATTGTGAAATTTCAGTTTACATTATTATTTGTCAGTCATCTTATAGGTGCGCCCCTTCACCCTTTGTGCCTACCCCACCACCTCCCTTCCCACTGGTAACCCCTAATCTTTTCTCTTTGTTCATGTGTTTGTTTATCTTTCAGAAAGATATTTATTTTTAAGAAATTCATTTAAGCTTTGAATGTAAGTCACACCGATAATAAGAAAATGTCTTTCTCCCCCCCAGGTATTCCTCTAGTTGGCAACTTAAGAACGAGGCTGCTTGCACTTCATGTCCTTGAGGCTGTGCTACCAGCTTGTGAATCTGGTGTAGAAGATGATCAAATGGCCCAGGTTTCTATTTTTAAAGTTATTAGAAGATGTTTTTCACAGCCGCAAGATGATTCACCCAAAATTTAAACTTAGAGTTTCTACGGTTGTAAATGTGTCATTTATTCAGTGGCAAAACTTCCACTTCTGAGATTGCTTTCTTTATTTCATCTCCAAGCAAGACGAAAGGGAAATTGTTATGCAGTGTGAGGAAGGAGTATGGGGATAGTGAATACTTGCAAGATCAGAAGGAAAGGAAAAGCTCTGAAATTTCTTACTAGGTTCGGGCCTCTAGAGAAAGAAGGGTGTGAGGTTGCATGGCCTAATTTGAGGTCCATATAGTGAGGCAACATAAGGGCGATGGAACCCACTTTCCAGTCGTTAATGGTCTTTCTAAAAAGAAGATATTTAACTTACAACCACCCGAAGTAGCTGTAGGAGATTGGTATATAATAAAATTTCACATGTGACTTGATATTACAGTTACATGATTTATCTTTTCTAAAAATATTTAAAATCACCCATTACAAATTTCCTCATTCTTTTTTCCCTCAATAAATAGGTTGTTGATCGCCTGTTTTCCCTTCTCTCGGATTGTATGTGGGAGACACCCATTGCTCAGGCCAAACATGCTATTCAGATAAAGGAAAAAGAACAAGAAATAAAATTACAGGTAATTGATTTTTCCAAAAACGTATTTTTAGACAGCACCAGTGAGTATCCTTTCACCTGTCTCTGGATCCCTTCTCCTCCGAAAGACCTTGTCCTATCAGTTTTCCCGTCTCCTCTCTGTATTCTTTCTCCCTCTGCACTGGTTCCTTCCCCTCAGCTTATAAATGTCTCTCATTCCCACCTTCCTGAATCCCTTTTTTATCCGTGAAGCCTTCCCTACCTTCTCACTCGTTCTTCATCGCTAAGCTTCTTGGAAGAGTAAATCTTATACATGTTTCAGCTACTTCCTTACTACTTCTTATCTCTTCAGCGCAATCATTTATCTTCCATAAAAGCCCTGAAATTAAATGACACAGGTAAGTGTTAATTGCTAAATACAGTGTACACTTTTTGTCCACATCTTACTTGACCTCTGGAAACTCTAGACTTCTATTGTTTTCAAAACACTACCTTCTCCTAGGTCTCCATATATACTCTGCCAATTCTTGATTTCCTCTAGAGGTATCTCTTCTTTGCTGCCACTCTCTTCTTGCCTTTATCCCAAACTCTCGTGTTCCTCAGAGTTCTGTCCTTAGATTTTCCAGCAGTCTCAGTCACACTCATGACTGTTTTCACCTACATGCAGTGCCTTCCAAACTTAAATGCTAGCCTGGGTGTCTCCCCCTCAAACCTTGCCTCTTTTCTTGCTGTCCCATTGTTTACAGATGGCAGCACCACTCACCTAGCTTTCCAAACCTGAATTCCTGGGAATTCTAGGCTCTCCTGATATCCCCATCCATTTAATCACTAGGCCTCATTGATTTTACCTCCTACATGGCTCTTGAATCCATCCATTTAGCTACCTTAATCTTTCTCTTGGTTTTTGTGATTCTGTACTTCCCTGGTTTTCCTTCTGTCTTAGTATAATGACCTTTTCTTCTCATTTCCTTTTATTGTTCTTCTTTGTCTGTTTAAGTGTTGGAGCATCTCAAGGCTTGGTCCCAAACAGACCCCTTCTTTTCCTCAACCATCACCCCTATTCCCTTTCCTGTACTCAGCAAAACCTTATTGAGACCCATATGCCATTGATCCCCAAATTTTAATTCCAATTCTGACATTTTCCTGAATTCCAGACTTATATACTTGTCTTTGGCTTGCCTGATCACTTGAATGATAGTCTAATAGGCATCTCATACTTAGTAGAAGTTCTAAATTCTGTCACATCCTGTTCCTTTCCCAGGCTGTCCCATCTTCCTAGTTAGTGACTCCACCAAAAAACCTGGGAGTCATCCTTGATTCCCCTTCCTATCACAACCCATCCCCCATTTTCTCCATCCATACAATCTCCAAGTTGGATTGACTCCTCTGTAAAACATAAGTTGAGTTTGCCCACCTTATCATTTCCCTGCCATCACCCTTTTCCAAGCCACTATCATCTCTGGCCTGGACTCTGCATTAGCTTCCTAACTAGTCTTTCTGCTTCCACTGTTAACTTCCTATAGTCCATTCTCTACACAAGATCCAGAGCGATCTTTTAAAATTAGAAATCAGAGCTAAATATGTTGATAAACCCTCCAGTGGTTTCTTATCATTCTTGGGATAAAATCTGGAACTCTTGTTCTCTCCCCTTTGCTCAGTACACTCTAAACAGCTTGCCTTCTTCCTTTTTGGAGAATATACTAATCTTGTTCCTTCCTTCGAGCTTTTCACTGGCTATTCTCTCTACTTAGAATACTTCCCTCAGACGTATTTCTCAGAAGTCAACTTATTTTTATTCAGGTCTCAACTGAATTATCGCTTCTTCAGAGAGTCCTTTCTTGATCTTCAATGTAGAGTTAGTAGCCATACACTTTTTGTTACGTCCCCTTTTTTAATTTCAACATAGCATTTATTATCTGATATTTTCTTGTTTATTTATTTTATGTCTCTATCTTCCAAAATATAAGTTCTATGAGAGCAGAGACCTTATCATCTAACATATTGGTGAATATATGGGACTTGGTATGGGGCCTGCCACATAGCAGATGCTTAATAAATATTCATTGAATGAATGAATGAATTCAAGTACTCAGTATTTCTTACCTGAACTCTTGCAGTAATCTCCTGAGTGGTCTCTTTGCCTTCATCCTATATACTCTTGGTAACACAATGTTTGTAAAACACAGATCTGATCAGAGATCCTCTATATAAATCATTCTGTGTAGGCACTCCCTATTGTGTATAGGGTAAAATTCAATCATAAAATGGGACTCAAGGCCATCTGTGAGTTTCTTCCTTCTTTTCTGTCTAGGCTCCTTTCTGCCACTCTCGTCCTCCAGACATTCCCCACTACTTGCAATTACTTTAAAATCACTGAACTCTCTTGCACCTTCATGCCTTGGCACATACTGCCCTAAATGCCTTTCTCTTCTTTGACCACCTGCTTAATGCCTTCTCGTTGTTCAGGACTGAGCTCAGGAGTCATCCTTTTCTGATTGCTTACCTTATCTTTCCCACACATGGTTAGACACTCACACTTTTATGTTTCTGCTTTACCTGTCGTATAATTTCTGTTATTCTCTCACTATGATATTGGTGTTATTTATTTGTCTCTCTGTCCCCTAATTTGACTATAAGCTCTTTATGGGCAGGGAGGACACTGTGTTTATCATTGTGTTCCCATTGCCTGCACAGTAACTGGTACATAGTAGATACTTAGTAAATATTTGGGGGATCAAACTAAGGAATCTTAGAATATATATTAACTGAGATCTCGGTTACTCCAAAATGCTGACCCAGCTTCCTTTCTGTTAGAAGCAAGGAGAGTTGGAGGAAGAAGATGAGAATCTTCCGATACAAGAAGTATCCTTTGACCCAGAGAAAGCTCAGTGTTGCCTCGTGGAAAATGGACAGATTTTAACGCATGGCAGTGGAGGAAAAGGATATGGATTGGCATCAACTGGAGTAACTTCTGGGTGCTATCAGTGGAAGGTGCGTAGAATTCCAAGTAGTTTTTAGCATGTGTCTTTTAGTCCTTTTTCCCCAAGTTCTTATAAAAAAATGTATAGACTTTTAAAAAAAATCATTGTATGTAAATTTCTATCGATATGTTAACATAAAGGGAAACTAAATGAAAGATAATGCAGGAACTCCATATTATTTTTGTTAATTCTTCTGTAATTCTAAAATTATGTCAAAAATTTTTTAAATGAGCATTAAAAAATCAAGATCATCCTTCCCATGAGGTGTCACACAGTGCTCCCAGCAATGAAAATGCAGTAATGTGTGTGATGTTTCTGCCTAGGAATGCCCATTAGAGACTCAGTGCCCAAGATTTTTATTGGGTGGTGGTCACATAGGTACTCTCTGCCTGGCATACAGTAAAATTTTAGATTTCCAGAAGCAAAGCAGGTGATTAGCATAAACCATATTATTGTACAGTCTAGGCACAGTGAGCCACTCTTATCAGTTAGGGAAAGTTTTTATCAGTGTAAGGAACTGTTTACCTGTCTAGTTCCCAGATGCCAGCCAAGGACCAACATTGCAAGCAGGCCTTCCTAAGGGTAGCAGTCTCTGCTATTTTAACTCCTTTTTTGCGCAGCCCATCCCCTTTGCTCTTCGCCACAGAGTCTTTACAGTAAAATTATTATCAGTAGGACCTCGTACAGCAGGGTGAGACCAATCTGTAGCATTGACTTCAGTTATGCCTTTAAGGCGTCCTATACTTAGCCAGTTAAAACAAATCTCATTAACCATAAAGGTCCATCTGAAAAAGCCGTGTGGCTTTGTCTTTAAGTTTTTGTATTAACTTTTTAAAACTGGCTTAGGCACCGGTGAAGCACAGCACAACTCTGGCCAGTCCAGGACTCAGGTAGTGTCATGTGAGGGTACACACACAAGAAATACAATCCCAGAGGGCATATGTGGTATTCTTGGGAAGAAAATGTTTATAATTGTTAGGACACTGCTAATCAGGATGTACAGTAGTCAGATAGAACAAGTTAACAGGGCCCCAATGTGGCCTCCCACCAGGGAGCCTCCCACCCTGAGTTCCCTGTACAGTCTGAATAATTTAGTTGAGTCCTTGGTTGCAGAGGGACTGCTTAAAAGTGAAATGGTTTTGCTTGTCTGTGACATCAGTTTATCTGCCTCGAGTGTGGATGCCAACTGGAGGTGTTCTGTGGAAAGTGCCGGACCTGGGGCCACCTACTTCTTATTGTCTATCAGGTGTGATAGGAGGCTCAGCAGTCAGTTTGAATTTAATAAGTGCTCATAATAGCCTTCAAGACAACATGGATTTTTTTTTTCTCCTAGAAGGAGGAACAGTTCTGAAAAACAAAGATTGTTAATGCCTCCCCACTCCTCCCCACTTCCCCATGGCCGGGGTTTTTGTTTTTTCTCCCTTGTTCTAAAATGAGTGTGTCTCATTTTGTAATTATAACTTCAGATTTTTCCAGTCTTTTTTAATTTTTATCTAGACCTTTTGTCCAGAAAGGTTAGGTGCAAGAGGGACAAAAGGATTTTCACACAAAAACATTTTTGTACAGCTTAACCAGAAAAGTTAGGCATTGGTCAGGACAAAATCTCAATTAAATTTTTTTTTCAAAATAGGTTAACAAAACCTTCTTTCTCTTTTATCGTAATCATCTATCCAGTGAGCAGCCTAGAAAAGATCAGTCTCTGTGGAGAGCTTCATTTAATAAACTGCCTTACTCTAAGTGATGAGACGTGTAGAGGCAAGCTTGTCAGTCTGTTGTTGCAAGCTGCAATCCAGAAAGCCGAACAAAATCAGTCAACAGCAGTGGGACATTCCCAAGAGGAGGCTGAGCGTCCAGTCTGTTAAGAGTGGACAGAGGAGTTATACTCCCTGTGGTGTGCCCTCCTCCAGCTTTTGGTAGGAATTACAAGTTAGGAATGTAATCAGTTTCTGTGTCAGAAATAGAGAGCCAGTCAGCAACTCAAATTTAGATGGTTCTATCTAAGAACAAGCCCTTTCCCAGTGGCATCTGCAAGAGACCTAGACAGTCCAACCCAAATCCATGATGTTTTTGTAGTCCATGGCCACACAGACGGAGTCCTAAATCTGCAAAGTCCCAGAGTTTGTGTTTTTTTCATTGGGCCTGTGCCTCGTTTTAGTCGAGCACAGCTCTTGCTGGGTTGAAACAGCCCATGGTAGATAGTTTCAGGATTTAGCTTAGACTCAGGTCCAGGCAATTAGAATCTGCAAGTTCAGGATTCTAAAAAACTAGCAACTTTTTTGGCAGCAGTAAAGCCTAGATGCTATATGACCAGACAGCTGTGTTTTAAGTCCAAGTGACAAGTAAGGCTTTCCTAAGCTCTTTTGCCTTGTCAATCTTAGAGTCCAAATTTACCCACTTGAAAATATGTGGTTCGGGTGGGGAAATCATCAGCCTCTAAGGGTCAGACATCTGGTTTTACAGGAACTCATTAGCAAGTAAAAACCGCTTTTTAAAACTCTAGAAGTATATCTGTGTATCTCTATTTAGAGATTGCCACTCTTTTTATTTTGTCTCCATTTTTCCAGAACTCTAGTAGGCAAAAATCATAGCAAAAAATTGTCAGTTATGGAGGCTTGTTTTGTTTCCAATGCTCGGTTTAAATTCCAGTCTACCTATGGGTGGCAAAAAAGCAAGGAAGCTGTCTCCCACTGATGTGTTTCCTTTGTAGCTTTTACTGATCAGGATGATCTCTTAGCATTTATGAAGTTATAAGCATATAACATTTTACATCAATTTTTGTACATCCAGATGCAATGGCCACAAAACAAAGCTGTTTTTTATAACTTACTTTTCCCCCTCAGATCTCAAGTTTACTCAAACCCCTAGCAGTAAATTTAGCATTTACAGGGTTAATTGGTTGAGGCGGGGCACTGCTGCAGCAGAGGCAGCATCTAGGCTAAAGAAAATAGCTGGAGTGGTTTTTTCTTTCATTCTCTCTCCTCTCCTTCTCCTCTAGTCTGTTTAGAGCTTTGTTCCAGCCCTGGGAACTGATTAACCATTTTTCCTCTCACTTGGAGGACAGAGCAACACACTTCTAATATTTTTGGTCTACCCAAAACCCTCTTTCAGGAATTTTTGAACTCTTTCCCTTCCCACCTGGAGGAGAGAGCAACTGCAAGCTAATTTATATTCTTTGGCCCATCCACAACCCATTTGTGGGAATGTTTTGCCCTTTCCTTCTTGTGAAGAGAAGACAGTTTTTACCCTGGCTACTCTTTTTTCCTCACTTTAGCTACCAAGGCCAGAAGCAGCCAGGGGATCCAGCGAGCCAGCTCTCCTGTGGTTGGAGCTTTATTTTTGAATTCCATGGGTAACTTTTACCTCTCAGAACAGATAGCAACTCACCTGCTGTTTCATAACACCTATAACTCCATAGCCACCAGGCACCAGAGTTTTGTCTTTCCCCACTTCTCTCTTTCCCCAAATAACACTGCAACTATATTTTAATGAGTCGGAGTTGTTCTGTTGAACCTCATTATTGTCACCACTATGTTGGGGGTCCCTAAAATCACTCCTATATTCAAAGGTTTGTTTGAAGGACTCATAGGACTCATCATATAGTTGTATTCATGACTAAGATTTATTATAACAATGCAGTAAGGATATGCAGCCAGATAGTAAGGGAAAAAGACACAGGCAGAGTCTGAAGGAATCCATGTGCAGGCTTCCTTATGTCCTCTCCCTCCCACTAGGGGTCACATGGAGCACACTCTTTTCTCAGCAACAAAATGCAGCAACATGTGTGTGATGTTTTAGGGAAGCCCATTAGAGACTTAGTGCCCAAGATTTTTATGGGGGGCTGGTCATGAAGGTACGCATTGCCTGGTATGTATCAAAATTCTAGGCTCCCCAGAAGGAAAGCAGATGTTCAGCGTAAACCACCTTGTTTGTTCAAACATTCTAGCTTTGGTGAACCACCTTTGTCACTTAGGGAAAGTTTTGTATCAGTGTAAGAAACTGTTCACCAGTCAAATTCCCAGATACTACTCAAGGGCCAGCATTACAAGCATGACTTTTTAAAGATAGCAGTCTCAGGCCTGCTATATTAACTCTTCTGCACAAAAGTATACACAAGAGAATAGTTAGAAAATTTGTATGTAAAGAATGGAAGCTTTCTATTAATAGTTTCCTGGACTAGACTCACTTCTTCAGCTTCTTAATTAAGATGTAAGCTAAAATGATTTTTTTAAGTAAGTACTCAGAGGTTATTCTAAATGTTCTACAAGGTAAAGATTAAATTTGTTGTAAAATCTTTACAAAATAATGAAATTATTTCATTTGTATGTCATTTTCACTAGGCTGCAAATAAACTTATCATGTTCCCACAAATGCATACATATTATTTATAAACATATTCTCAGGTATTGGTTTATGCAGTTAATAGTATAGAAACAGGTCTTTTGACTATTAGTGAACATTACCACTTTCATTTTAGTTTTACATTGTGAAGGAAAACAGAGGTAATGAAGGCACGTGTGTTGGAGTTTCTCGCTGGCCAGTACATGACTTTAACCACCGTACTACCTCGGATATGTGGCTCTATCGGGCCTACAGTGGTAACCTTTATCACAATGGAGAACAGACTCTGACGTTGTCCAGCTTTACTCAAGGAGACTTCATTACCTGCGTGTTAGACATGGAAGCCAGGACCATTTCCTTTGGGAAAAATGGAGAGGTACTGAAACTCATTCACAAGCACTGCATGTTTTTTTGTTTTTATTTACACTCAACTCGGCTATTCAAGTGCTAGTCATTCAGTTTATAAATTATCCACTCTTCTCTGCTTTTTCTCTAATACGTTTGGTTCTTACAGTATTTATCAGTGCCAAACAAGCAACAGAAAGATAGTAAGATTGTTGAAACAGATGAACAAATTTGCATCGTTTATTCTTTGTGGAATTTCCTTGGTTAGCAAGGTTAATTGAGATTTGGCTCTAGTAACTTTTGTTCTGTATCATGAGTTTTGAATTTTAATGTGATTGGATATTATCAGTTCTTAAAAATATGTTCATTTCCTTTTATTTTCATCACCTCTGCCATACTATAGGAACCTAAATTAGCTTTTGAAGATGTGGATGCAGCAGAGTTGTACCCGTGTGTAATGTTCTATAGTAGCAACCCGGGGGAGAAGGTAATAAAACCTCAAGCTTTTATACTTAAGTATAAAGGATATTTGTCATTTTTTATTAATATTTGTGAGCATCATACAAAGTTTATAAATGTAATAAGCTATTTCTGTCACTAAAAGTACCTGCTCAGGTAATTGACTCTTTTAGAAGGAGGTTAGATTACTTTTAGAAATTGTCTTGACTCTTTATGAAGGTGCTATTTGATATTCTGTCAATTTGAATATAGTCACTTTTCAAACATATGTATAATTATGAGAATTCTAGGAAATAGGGATAATCTGATTCATTGGCCATTATGCATATGAGAGAAAAAACTAGAAATAACTTTAAATGTAATCAGATACCATTAGCTGAATAATAGAAGTTCCAGGTGTGATAAGGAAGCTGTCTTTCATTCATTCAGCTGAAGGGGTTCTTAGACCTTGTAGACGGTGTAAATTTGAACCTTAAACCTTCAGGAGGACAGGATTAAAGAGATACCTTCGCACTAAATTTTTTTTTTCTCCTCATCTAAAACCCAGGCAGAGACAGACTTCTTCGTGGTCCCCCTGTGCAGATGGGTGGATTTGTTTTCTACCCCATCCTTTCACTTGAGGATGTAGTGCAGCCTAGGTCTGGTCTCCAGAATTGCTAGTTATTTTTTAGTAGAAAGTTTTCATGTTATCTCATATATAATATTTCTATAATGGAATTGCTGGACTTGGTAAATCCTAACCATGAAAGTTACCTTTTATTCTGTGTTTTTAAGTATATTTTAAAATTTTTCAAGGAAGTATATTTCAGGCTAGCTATTCACGAGAGAGGGGAACTGCTTCTTGAACAGGTGGTCAACGAAACTGAACTGGAGCTGAAGTAAAGAGGCAGCAGCTGCTGTCATCCCTTTCCCTGATGACACTCTTGCAGCCCAAAATAGGTTCTGCTTTGTTCTGGTTAGAATGATGGCCTATTGCTCCCCAAGATCTGTGAACCTTGAAGGAGTTCATTCAATCTTAGACTATGTGTTAATCAATTTATTCTGCCCAGAAGCCTCTTCTGATAAGTTTCAGGATCTCTGATAAAAACAATACTAATAATAGTTAACAGTTTTTGAACATTTACTGTGTGTCTGGTGCTGTGCTAATAAGCACTTTATATGCATTGTCTCATTTAATCTTTAAAATGACCGTAAGAAACAGATACTATTATATTAGTGCCATTTTTTCAGATGAATGAACTGAGGTTTAGTGAGATTATGCAAAGTTAAGATTTGAACCCAAGTCTTGCTCTTCTTTTAATCTCTGTGTCTTTTTTGAAATGTGTGTCCAGATTGGGAATATCTCAATTATCTAGATTTATGATTTTATGCTTGTGTCCCTTGAGCAGTATAAGATGGTCCCAGGGCTCATTATTATTCTGGAGTCCTGAGGATGAGAGTGAATAGATTCTCAAGGCTTCTTTTTGGACTAAATTGAGTCAGTCACATATACTTTGGTCTATATCCATCTGTCAAGTGGCCACAGCAGGTCTGATACTCACAGGCCACAAGAAGTTTAAATGACAGGGCAGCTTATTTCAGAGGACCTACTGCTACTAACTTCAGTAGATCTGTAGTATTTGCTCGCTCCTTACTGGGGACCGGTGGTATAATACACATGTATTAGGACACCAGACACTAATTCAACATGAGATTACATGTGCTAGAATATAGTGACTAATAGTTTGAGAACTATTAAAAATAGTTTGTCACCCTCTTTTGTTTTATAGGTGAAAATTTGTGATATGCAGATGCGTGGCACACCACGAGACTTACTTCCAGGAGACCCCATTTGTAGTCCAGTAGCAGCAGTGCTGGCAGAGGCCACTATTCAGCTTATCCGTATCCTTCACCGAACAGACCGTTGGACTTACTGCATTAACAAAAAAATGATGGAAAGGCTGCACAAAATTAAGATATGTATTAAAGAGTCAGGTCAGAAGCTAAAGAAAAGCCGCTCGGTTCAAAGCCGAGAGGAAAATGAAATGAGAGAGGAGAAGGAGAGCAAAGAGGAAGAGAAAGGTAAACATAATAGACATGGCCTTGCTGACCTCTCAGAGCCGCAGCTGAGGACCCTTTGCATAGAGGTGTGGCCTGTGCTGGCAGTGATAGGAGGAGTTGATGCTGGTCTTAGAGTTGGAGGTCGGTGTGTTCACAAGCAAACTGGGCGCCATGCCACGCTGCTGGGAGTGGTCAAAGAGGGCAGCACGTCTGCCAAAGTCCAATGGGATGAAGCAGAAATTACCATCAGGTATGATCTGTTGAGTTACACTTTTAGCAAACGAGTATGTATTGGTGAAATGGGCCATTGCCTATGGACAGTGAGTAATTATGTATTTCACGTGAGCTGCCAGTTAACTTTTTAAAATAATGTTTTTCATACAGCTGGGTATGAGTACTGTGATTTCATAAAGGAATATTTCTCAAACCTGTGTTCCTTGGAATTCTAGTGGTTTGTAAAACATGCAGTTTTTTGGTTTGTTTTGTGAAGAAATGGTAAGCTCACTAGTTTAGGTTTAACTGGGCTCCTTCTTTGTATTTTTCATTTGGCTCCCTGCTTTTTGATCATTTCCATTACACACTGGAATAGAAAAACGCCAACCAGCAGATGTCAGTTACTTTCTTGTAGGAGGGCTTTGAATGTAGGACAGAAACATTTGAGTGACAAAAATTAGGTTTTGGATTATCTATGATTTTCAGTATTCTTGCTTTTTTTTTTTAAGGACATATTTCTGTTCCCTCAGTGTGCAACATTTTGGATAGACGTGAAGTTTACATTTATTTGACACAAGCTGTACTTAAAAGCATTTAGTTGTGTTTATAATTAGATAGGATTTGTGTGAAATAGAAACTTCATATTTTTAAAAGGAAATATGTCAAGTATCTCCCTCAATAAGAGGATTCACTTATCTAATGATTCCTCATAATTGTATCATTTGAAAATATGGATTTATTGATGATATTATTTAACTTTATTATATTGCCTAAAGTGATTACTTTATAGTGTTAATATGACATGGGGCAATATCTAAAACAGTGGTTCTTAAGTATTTTTTGGAGGCAGTTCTGTTTTAGAATCTAACTGTAGCTGTGGATCCTCTCAGCTGAAAAACACACCTACATAAGATTACCCACAATTTCAGGAGTTAATGGACTCTACCTCCCCCTACTCCACCAAATGAAGAAACCAATGCAAATTTTACAGTGTTACATGAAATACCTATGTTTTCTTTTATTCTTTGCCTTGTTTCAGGAGGGATTTATGATGCCTTATTGAGATGCATACAATATGGCAAAATAAATATATTATAAATTAGAGCAAATAAGAAAAATGAGGCAAAGGGAAAAATAAGGTTAGGAAGGTTAAGCTAGAACCAAGATTTAGGTTAGTAAAACAAATGTATGCCACCAAACTTTGTATACTTGGTAAAGCTTTCTGTTGCATTTTGTATAATTATAACATTTTTAATAAGGAAGTTCTTGCCAAATATCAGGAAACATATGATCATAGTTTTAATTAAACTATGAATTAGAAGCATTAATTAGAGACTACTAGTTTTTCTAATGAAACCAGTTCTTCCCTGGAATGGATTATAAATGACCATTATTCACATAATAAACTAGATTTATTGTACGAACTTTCCAAATAGCTCACATCAGGGATTGGCAAACTACATTTTGTCCACCTCCTCTTATTGTAGTAGACAAAGTCATACAGCCACACCCATTCATTTAAGTATATCAATGGCTGCTTTCACACTGGTGGCAGGGCTGAAAGGTTGCAACAGAGACCGTGTGGCCTGCAAGGTATAAAACATTTGGTATTCGGCTCTTTACAGAATTTTTGCTAATTCTTAGCTTACATTATATAATAATGAATATTCTTATTTGAAAGCGTATGCACATCTCATTGCTTTTGCATTTAACATCACATCTCACCATTTTCTCATAATAGACTCATTTTTCTGTTTGCAATGACTTCTCTAGTTTGTGTAAATTATTCTCTGTACTCTGTACATGATGCATCTTATTTTGTCTACATTATCTTCTGTACTTTCCTCCTGTCTATCCCTCACTTGGTTCTTCCTGTGTCATTCTGATCTTTATTAAAGCTTCCCAACTTTTTGGTCGCCTAGTGATACTCCGTTGTATAATCTGGAACCCTGTGAACCACTGCCTTTTGATGTGGCGCGATTCCGAGGCCTGACGGCTTCTGTGTTGCTGGACCTCACGTATCTGACTGGCATTCACGAGGACATGGGTAAACAGAGCACCAAGCGACATGAAAAGAAACACCGACATGAGTCTGAGGAGAAAGGGGATGTTGAGCAGAAAACCGAGAGTGAATCTGCTTTAGATATGCGAACAGGCTTAACATCTGATGATGTCAAAAGTCAGGGTACCACAAGCTCCAAGTCAGAAAACGAAATAGCTTCGTTTTCTGTAGATCCAACACTGCCAGGTGTGGAATCGCTACATCAAATAACAGAAGGAAAAAGAAAAAATCATGAACACTTGTCTAAAAACCATGACATAGCCCAGTCAGAAATGAGAGCAGTCCAACTGTCCTATCTCTACCTCGGTGCTATGAAATCACTTAGTGCTCTTCTTGGCTGTAGTAAATATGCTGAGCTCTTGCTGATACCAAAAGTTCTGGCTGAAAATGGCCACAACTCAGACTGTGCAAGCTCTCCAGTTGTTCATGAAGATGTGGAGATGCGTGCAGCCCTACAGTTCTTGATGCGACACATGGTGAAGCGAGCAGTCATGCGGTCACCCATAAAGAGAGCATTGGGATTAGCCGATCTGGAACGAGCTCAAGCCATGATTTATAAATTAGTGGTCCACGGGCTTTTGGAAGACCAGTTTGGGAGCAAAATTAAGCAAGGTATGTTCTCAGATTTTTTGACTTTTGTGCTGAAATTATTTATATAATTATTATTTATAATAATTTTAAAATTATTTATAATTTGAAATTATTTGTAATTGTCAGAAATTCTATATAGTCATGTGCTGCATAACAGTGTTTCAGTCAATGGCAGACTGCGTGTATGACGGTGGTCCCATAAGATTGGTACCACATAGCTTAGGTGTGTAATAGGCTATACCATCTGGCTTTGCGTAAATACACTCTCATGTTCACACAGTGAGAGAATCGCCTGACAACACATTTCTCAGAACATGTCTCCATCATTAAGAGACACGTGACTGTATTCTGTAAATGATTTATAAAAATGTCTTTTGGTCAAAGCAAGTTTCAGATTGTTTTTCCTTTGCAAGGCAAACAGTTTTTTATATATATATATTAATAATCATCTGTCTACCTGTAATTTTCTATTTTAAACCTATACAAGCATTAGAACTTAATAATTATTACTACATTTTGTAAACCAGAAATTTAACTCATGCTATGAAAGGTACTCAAGTATTTTTTTCTGTTCATTGTCTTGTTTTATTGCTCAAATATTGATTGATCTGATTGAAAATACATATTATTCTGATAACTTTTCAGAGACATTGTAAAGTACTACTTTCATAGACTCTATATTCTTTGTAAAAAACTTTGTTTTCTCTTTTATCCTCACCTTTGGGGATAATATGAATTCTCAGATAAAAATGAGATTCATTAAGTAAATGTTTACTGAGTGCCTACTACGTGCCAGGTACTCTTCTAGGTTCTGGGGAGTCAGCAGTGAACAAAGCAAAGTCCCTTGCCTTCATGGAGCCTCCGTTCTTTTTTTCTTCCTTCCCTTCCGCTTCCTCCTTCCTTTCCTTTTCCCTTACTCAACTCCGTCCTTTCTTAGTTTTGACGGTAAATAGGCAGAGAGAGGTACATGGTGCATATAAATAGGAGTGTTAAGATCATGATGATTATGAAGGCCATTTAGCAAACCTAATAGAGTTGGCTATCTTTGTAGCTACTGCTATCTTGATTATGTTTACTCATAGGCTCTCTTACAGATAAGAAAAAATTATGAATACTTTGTAAGCTCTTCAACATTGTAACTAATTTTTTTTTCTTTTAAATCTTAGGAGTTGTTTATTTTGTGAGACACTGTCCTTTTTAGAGCATGTAGTTTCTATGTTTTTGTTATTCTTGTATTTGCATGTCTTCATCTTTATGTTTAAAGATTAAAGATAAGCATTAAAATCAAAGTGCCAAGGAAACACAGTTTTAATGCTCAGGTATCTTTAGAGAACCTCTTGTCAAATCTTAAAAACAAATGTGAGACTTTTTTGTTTTCAAGAAAACTTTCTTCTCTAAAAAAATGAGGACTTGTTACATTATTGTCTGTAGCGTCTATAGTAACGAGTACAGTAGTGAATATAAGGATGTGTATGTCTAAGAACATTTTTTTCTGTAAATCTCTCATAGAAATTGATACTTATGAAATATATTTAGAAGCTTTCCAAGTTAAAAGTTGAAAGTTTTCCAGTCCACTGTCACTTTGTCACTTTTGAAAAAACAAATCCTTACTGCTTGCTTTTTTTTTTTTTTTTATTAATGTTATGATAGATTACAACCTTGTGAGATTTCAGTTGTACGTTTTTGTTAGTCATGTTGTGGGTACACCACTTCCCCCATTGTGCCCTCCCTCCACCCCCCCCTTTTCCCTGGTAACCACCGATCAGATCTCCTTATCAATATACTAACTTCCACCTATGAGTGGAGTCATATAGAGTTCGTCTTTCTCTGACTGGCTTATTTCGCTTAACATAATACCCTCGAGGTCCATCCACGTTGCTGTGAATGGGCCAATTTTGTCTTTTTTTATTGGCTGAGTAGTATTCCATTGTGTATATATACCACATCTTCTTTATCCAATCATCAGTTTCTGGGCATGTAGGTTGGTTCCACGTCTTGGCTATTGTAAATAATGCTGCGATGAACATAGGGGTGCAACGGACTCTTGAGATTTCTGATTTCAGGTTCTTAGGATAGATACCCAGTAATGGGATGGCTGGGTCATAGGGTATTTCTATTTTTAACTTTTTGAGAAATCTCCATACTGTTTTCCATAGTGGCTGTACCAGTTTGCGTTCCCACCAACAGTGTATGAGGGTTCCTCTTTCTCCACAACCTCTCCAACATTTGTCGCTCTTGGTTTTGGATGTTTTTGCCAATCCAACAGGTGTAAGGTGATATCTTAGTGTAGTTTTGATTTGCATTTCCCTGATGATTAGCGATGATGAACATCTTTTCATGTGTCTATTGGCCATATTCATATCTTCTTTTGAGAAATGTCTGTTCATGTCCTCTGCCCATTTTTTGATCGGGTTGTTTGTTTTTTTGTTGTTAAGCAGTGTGAGTTCTTTGTATATTATGGAGATTAACCCTTTGTCGGATAAGTGGCTTGTGAATATTTTTTCCCAATTAGTGAGCTGTTTTTTTGTTTCAATCCTGTTTTCCCTTGCCTTGAAGAAGCTCTTTAGTCTGATGAAGTCCCATTTTTTTATTCTTTCTATTGTTTCCCTCAACTGAGGAGTTACAGTGTCCGGAAAGATTCTTTTGAAACTGATGTCAAAGAGTGTACTGCCTATATTCTCTTCCAAAAGACTTATTGTCTCAGGCCTAATCTTTAGGTCTTTGATCCATTTTGAGTTTATTTTGGTGTGCGGTGAAAAAGAATGGTCAATTTTCAGTCTTTTGCATGTGGCTGTCCAGTTTTCCCAGCACCATTTGTTGAAGAGACTTTCTTTTCTCCATTGTAGGCCCTCTGCTCCTTTGTCGAAGATTAGCTGTCCATAGATGTGTGGTTTTATCTCTGGGCTTTCAATTCTGTTCCATTGATCTGTGGACCTGTTTTTGTACCAGTACCATGCTGTTTTGATCACTGTAGCTTTGTAGTATGTTTTGAAATCGGGGATTGTGATTCCGCCGGCTTTGTTTTTCTTGCTCAGGATTGCTTTAGCAATTCGCGGTCTTTTGTTGCCCCATATGAATTTTAGGATTGTTTGTTCAATTTCTGTGAAGAATGTTCTTGGGATTCTGATTGGGATAGCATTGAATCTGTAGATTGCTTTAGGTAGTATGGACATTTTAACTATGTTTATTCTTCCAATCCATGTGCATGGAATGTCTTTCCATCTCTTTATGTCATCGTCAATTTCTTTCAAGAAAGTCTTGTAGTTTTCATTGTATAGATCCTTCACTTCCTTGGTTAAGTTTATCCCAAGGTATTTTATTCTTTTCGTTGCGATTGTGAATGGGATTGAGTTCTTGAGTTCTTTTTCTGTTAGTTCATTGTTAGTGTATAGAAATGCTACTGATTTATGCACGTTAATTTTATACCCTGCTACTTTGCTGTAGTTGTTGATTATTTCTAATAGTTTTTCTGTGGATTCTTTGGGGTTTTCTATATATAAGATCATGTCGTCTGCAAACAGCGAGAGTTTTACTTCTTCGTTACCTATTTGGATTCCTTTTATTTCTTTTTCCTGCCGAATTGCTCTGGCCAGCACCTCCAGTACTATGTTGAATAGGAGTGGTGAAAGTGGGCACCCTTGTCTTGTTCCTGTCCTCAGAGGGATGGCTTTCAGTTTTTGTCCACTGAGTATGATGTTGGCTGTGGGTCTGTCATATATGGCCTTTATTATGTTGAGGTACTTTCCTCCTATACCCATTTTATTGAGGGTTTTTATCATAAATGGGTGTTGGATCTTGTCGAATGCTTTCTCTGCATCTATTGAGATGATCATGTGGTTTTTGTTTTTCATTTTGTTGATGTAGTGTATCACGTTGATTGACTTGCGGATGTTGAACCATCCCTGTGTCCCTGGTATAAATCCCACTTGATCATGGTGTATAATCTTTCTGATGTATTGCTGTATTCGGTTTGCCAAAATTTTGTTGAGGATTTTTGCATCTATGTTCATCAGTGATATTGGCCTGTAGTTCTCCTTCTTTGTGTTGTCCTTGTCAGGTTTGGGGATCAGAGTGATGTTGGCTTCATAGAATGTGTTAGGGAGTACTCCATCTTTCTCAATTTTCTGGAACAGTTTGAGAAGAATAGGTATTAAGTCTTCTTTGAATGTTTGGTAGAATTCTCCAGAGAAGCCGTCCGGTCCTGGACTCTTATTTTTGGGGAGGTTTTTGATTACCGTTTCTATTTCCTTACTTGTGATTGGCCTATTCAGATTCTCCATTTCTTCCTGATTCAGTTTGGGGAGATTGTAGGAGTCTAGGAATTTGTCCATTTCTTCCAGGTTCTTCAATTTGTTGGCATATAGTTTTTCATAGTATTCTCTTATGATCTGTTATATTTCATTGGTATCTGTTGTGATTTCTCCTCTCTCATTCCTAATTTTATTTATTTGCGATTTCTCTCTTCTTTTCTTGGTGAGTCTGGCTAAAGGTTTGTCAATTTTGTTAATTCTTTCGAAGAACCAACTCTTTGTTTCATTGATCCTTTCTATTGTCTTTTTTGTTTCAATATCGTTTATTTCTGCTCTTATTTTTATTATTTCCCTCCTTCTACTGACTCTGGGCTTTGTTTGTTCTTCTTTTTCTAGTTCTGTTAGGTGTCGTTTGAGGTTGCTTACGTGAGCTTTTTCTTGTTTAGTGAGGTGAGCCTGTATTGCAATGAATTTCCCTCTTAGGACTGCTTTTGCTGCATCCCAAATGATTTGGTATGTCGTGTTCTCATTTTCATTTGTCTCCAGATAATATTTGATTTCTTCTTTAATTTCTTGAATGATCCATTGTTTGTTGAGGAGCGTGTTGTTTAGTCTCCACATTTTTGCACCTTTCTCTGCTTTTTTCTTGTAGTTGATTTCTAGTTTAATAGCGTTATGATCAGAAAAGATGCTTGATATTATTTCAACTCTCTTGTATTTATTGATGTTTGCTTTGGTTCCCAAAATATGGTCAATCCTTGAGAATGTTCCATGTGCACTTGAGAAGAATGTGTAACCTGCTGTTTTTGGATGAAGTGTTCTATATATATCTATTAAGTCCATCTGGTCTAATTTTTCATTTAATTCTATTATTTCCTTGTTGATTTTCTGTCTGGATGTTCTGTCCATTGGTGTTAATGGTGTGTTGAGGTCCCCTACTATTATTGTATTGTTGTTGATGTCTTCTTTTAGTTCTATTAAGAGTTGCTTTACAAATTTTGGTGCTCCTGTGTTGGGTGCGTATATATTTATAAGTGTTACGTCTTCTTGGTGGAGAGTCCCTTTTATCATTATATACTGTCCCTCTTTGTCTTTCTTTATCTGTTTTGCTTTGAAATCTACCTTGTCTGATATTAGTATAGCGACACCTGCTTTCTTTTGTTCATTATTAGCTTGGAGTATTGTTCTCCATCCCTTCACTCTGAGTCTGTGTTTGTCTTTGGGGCTGAGCTGTGTTTCCTGGAGGCAGCATATTGTTGGGTCTTGTTCTTTGATCCGTCCTGCCACTCTGTGTCTTTTGATTGGGGAGTTCAATCCATTTACATTTAGAGTGATTATTGAGATGTGGGGGCCTACCACTACTATTTTGTGTCTTGTTTTGCGGTTTTCTTCAATTTCCTTTGTTTCTCGTCCCATGGTTTAATCTGTTCTGATGAAGAGCTGCTACTCTCTGTTGTTGTCCTTCTACTTATCTCCTCTGCTCTTGGTGTTGTAGCCCCTTTCCTTTTTTGGATTTTTCAGGAATGAGGGTTTTCCTGAGGATTTCCTGAAGAGGAGGTTTTGTGGCAATGAACTCCCTTAATTTTTGTTTATCTGGGAAAGTTTTTACTTCTCCATCATATTTGAAGGATATTTTCGCTGGGTAGAGAATTCTCGGCTGTAGATTTTTGTCCTTCAGATTTTTGAATATATCATTCCACTCTCTTCTAGCCTGTAAAGTTTCTGCTGAGAAATCTGCTGATAGCCTGATGGGGGTTCCTTTGTAGGTTAGTTTCTTTTGCCTGGCTGTCCTTAGTATTTTCTCCTTGTCGTTGACTTTTGCTAGCTTCACTACTATATGCCGTGGAGTTGGTCTTCTTGCATTGATAAAGTTTGGAGATCTATTGGCTTCTGTCACCTGAAGATCCATCTCTCTCACCAGATTTGGGAAGTTCTCAGCCATTATTTCTTTGAATAGGCTTTCTGCCCTTTTCTCCTTCTCGTCTCCCTCTGGTATACCTATAATCCTTACGTTGCATCTCCTAATTGTGTCTGATAATTCTCGGAGAGTTTCTTCATTTCTTTTTAGTCTTACTTCTCTCTCCTCCTCTGCCTGCAGCAATTCTATATTGCCATCTTCCAAATTGCTAATTCTTTCCTCCATATTATCGGCCCTACTGTTCAGTGCATCTAGATTTTTCTTAATCTCCTCTATTGTGTTCTTCATTTCCAGTATTTCTGTTTGGTTCTTCTTTATCGTATCAAACTCTTTTGTGACATAGCTCCTGAACTTGTTGAGTTGTCGGTCAGAATTCTCTCTTAACTCAGTGAGTATTTTAATGATGGCTGTTTTGAAGTCATCATCATTTAGGTTATATATCTCATTTTCTTTGGGATTGTTTTCTGTGTATTTGTTATCTTCCTTCTGTTCTGGAGATTTAATGTATTTTTTCATATTGCTTGATGTTGTTGATTTGTGCCTCTGCATAGAGATAGAGTTTAGTTGCTCCTTTCACTTATTTCTGCTGCTGCGGTGGGGGAGCAGCTGTTTATACTGCACCAACCAGGAACCCTATCCACAGTTGCTAACTGGGCCTGGGCCCCTCCTCATAGTCACAGTGGTCCTTTGGATTCCCTCCTCTGCCGTGGGGGCCGTCACAGGGGGGCTTCAGGCTGCTGGTGCCTACTGTTGCAGCCCACCTAGACGTGCTCCCTCCTTGGGGTCTGCAACGGTGTTATGGGCTTTTCCAGCGGCCAGGGGTAGGATCACTTATATTTGTCGCTCCGTCACTGTCGGCACCCACAAAATCTCACTTGTCCTCTATGGGTCGCAGGAGAGCTATTGGCATCTTCTACAGTCTGTGGTTAGTTCACCTAGCTATGCTACTTTTGTCCCGGGGTCTTCCAGCCTTGTGGCTGCCGGATGGCTGCTTTCTACTAGTGCTGTGCAAAGGCTTTCCCTGAGGCTGCTGTGAGCCTGTAGGGTTTCCCCCTAGGCTACGGAGCTGGGTCACTGGAACTCCACCCTGCCCCAGTCCTGTTCCCCAGGATCTCGGGGAGCCCTTTGCCCTGTCTTGGGGGATAGCCAGAGATCCTGATTTCAGTGGTAGCTGGTCATCTGCTGCCCTGCCTGATATTCTCCTCTCCGGGACCCTCCTGGTGTTGTGGATGCTGGGCGTAGCCCCTCAGCTAATAGCAGACAGAGAGTTTTGTCTGCTGCCTGGGCAGAACTCTGGAGCTTCCCCTCCAGGCCGCGGAGCTGGCCTCTGGAGCTTCACCCAGCCCCAGTCCTCTCCGAGATCTCCAGCAATCCCTAGCCCCACGGGGCAGGCAACGGCAGCTGGGGGTCACCCCGCCCTCTGGGATTCTCTCCGGGACTTTCCCGGAGTTGTGAATGCTGGGTGTGGCCCCTCCACTAATGGCAGACAGAGAGTTTTGTCTGCTGCCCGGGCGGAACTCTGGAGCTTCCCCTCCGGGGCGCGGAGCGGGCCTCTGGAGCTTCACCCAGCCCCAGTCCTCTCCAAGACCTCCGGCAATCCCTAGCCCCATGGGGCAGGCAATGGCAGCTGGGGATCGCCCCGCCCTCTGGGGTTCTCTCCGGGACTTTCCTGGAGTTGTGAATGCTGGGCGTGGCCCCTCCGCTAATGGCAGACAGAGAGTTTTGTCTGCGGCCCAGGCAGAACTCTGGAGCTTCACCCAGACCCAGTCCTCTCCGAGATCTCCGGCAATCCCTAGCCCCACGGGGCAGGCAACGGCAGCTGGGGGTCGCGCCGCCCTCTGGGATTCTCTCCGGGACTTTCCCAGAGTTGTGAATGCTGGGAGTGGCCCCTCCACTAATGGCAGACAGAGAGTTTTGTCTGCTGCCCGGGCAGAACTCTGGAGCTTCACCCAGCCCCAGTCCTCTCTGAGATCTCCGAGATCTCCGGCAATCCCTAGTGCCACGGGGCGGGCAATGGCAGCTGGGGGTCACCCCGCCCTCTGGGATTCTCTCCGGGACTTTCCCGGAGTTGTGGATGCTGGGTGTGGCCCCTCCGCTAATGGCAGACAGAGAGTTTTGTCTGCTGCCCGGGCGGAACTCTGGAGCTTCCCCTCCGGGGCGCGGAGTCGGCCTCTGGAGCTTTACCCAGCCCCAGTCTGCTCCAAGATCTCCGGCAATCCCTAGCCCCACCGTGCAGGCAGTGGCAGCCGGGGGACCTCCGTACCCTCAGCGACTTTCTCTGGGACCCTCCGGGCACCGTGAACACTAGGTGGGATCTCCCTCTGCGTGTAGGAGTAATTGCAGGGGGTCTAGGTAGGGTTCTGGTCACCTGTTTCCACCGTCGCTCCTCTGTTGTGTGCTCACTCCTGCCGTAGATGTGTGTTGATCTTCTGGGGGTGTCCATTGGAAGAAAGCCGCTTGCGGGTACTAGGCTGTTCGGTCGGGGTCGGAGAGTTTTCACCTATTTCCACATCCTCCCGGAGGAAAGTCCGTCCGCCTTCTGATGTATAGTCGCGTGGGTCTCTCAGACGTCCTGAGATGCTGTCTGGATATCCTTTGTTAAGCGATAAGTGTCCAAATAATTGTAGACTCGAAGGGGGAGAGACAAAGAGGACTACTCACGGTGCCATCTTGGATCTCAATCTCCTTACTGCTTTCTTAACCTTTACCTTGGTTTACAGAGATCGATCAACAAGCTGAAGAAAGTGACCAAGCCCAGCAGGCACAGACGCCGGTTACCACTAGCCCATCAGCCTCGAGCACAACTTCCTTCATGAGCAGCTCCCTGGAGGACACCACAACTGCCACTACTCCAGTCACTGACACAGAGACGGTGCCTGCATCCGAGTCCCCAGGAGTGATGCCGCTTAGTCTTCTCAGGTAGGGAAGTGGATCTTTAACGTCTGCTATATTGATGCCTGTGGTTCTCAACACACGATTATTCTCTTATGAAGAACGTGCCCAACTAAATCAAGACATTCTAGAGCTAGAAGGAACCTAAGAGATCATATAGTCAAACCTATTTTACTGAAGTTGGAAATGTCCCTTATAGGTTTAATAACTTGCCCAAAGTCTCACAGCCAGTTAGTGGTGGTCCCAGATCTAATCAGCTGTGCCACTGCACTGACTCAGGTACTCCAGCACTTTTCTCTCCTTATAATGATTGCTTTGAGGGGGAGAAAGGGGCTATACTTTTGAATGTTTTTTTCCTCACAAAGTAAGTATATTTGTATTTTGAATATTAGAGCCTCAAGAAGGAGCTTATCTCCATGAAAATAATTTTCTCCTTCAGATTATTTCCCTTTTAAGCATAATCCCTTAATTATACTTTTATTCTTGTTATAAGATCAAACTAGTCTACTTTTCAAATGAAAGAGCTTGTTTTATGATGCTTCTTCAACCAAGTCTTATTTTAGTAGGTTTGTAAATTCCAAATAATGTTTTAGGTTTTGGAGCCGGCCTGGTGGCGTAGCGATTAAGTTTGCACCTTCTGCTTTGGTGGCCCAGGGTTCGCCGGTTCAGATCCCGGGTTTGGACCTGTGCACCGCTTATCAAGCCATGCTGTGGCAGGCATCCCACATATAAAGTAGAGGAAGATGGGCACAGATATTAGCTCAGGGCCAGTCTTCCTCAGCAAAAAGAGGAGGATTGATGGTGGATGTTAGCTCAGGGCTAACCTTCCTTAAAAAAAATTAAAAAAAAAAAAAAACCAAAAAACATCCCCTGCCTCTTACCTCTCTCGTTTAAGTAACACAGTTCCAGGAGGTGCTTCTGTTCAAGAAAGGAGGAAGAGAGGAATAATAGGATATTCTAATACGGTTTTTAATTTCTCTGAGAATTACAGAATTCAAAGCATCCACAGAGGATCAATAACTCTGTGACTCCTTGTTGCCTTTCAAGGTTTGTAGCATAGGTGTGGGATTCAGTGGTAAAATAATGCTCTTTTACTCCCAGAGTCATTCACCAGAACTTGCAACTTCTCCTTTCTTCTCAGTCTTTGTTTCCTTGCTATTGGCTGGGACTATATTAGAGCTGCAATTGTCTCTGCCTGGCTGAAGATCACTTAACATGAGAAAATCAGGGAACAACTGCCCCCTGTGTGATTACCATCATATCATAGTTATTTGACTGAATAGACAGTGCTTTTTTGATGCTTAAAAAGTTGTTGTTAATTCTCTTCGACAAATCTAAAGAGTGGTCAGTGAGGATCTTCCTGGACTTTATTCTTTAGTCAATGTCTGCCTTCTCAGCCTGAGAGGGACTACCTCTCCTGTACCTTTCCCGCTCTAAACAGCTGGCATACCATTTATATTCTATTTTTTAGTTGTACTGGCAGTTATCTTTTCTTTCCATAACTTACCTATAGACCTTACTCTGAATCCATGTGAATAATTTCATGGCTACCTAGTGAATTTATATTTGAAGTAACCGTAAATTACCTATCTGTAAAAGTCTTCTTTATTGTCTTAATTACTATATGCCTACCAAAATACTCCTGCCATCTTGGTATGATAGTAGAAGGAAAGCTTCATGAAGGCAGGGATTTTAAAAATATTTTTGTTAATTGGTGTATTTCATCCACCTGCTATGTTGCTGGTATTTTGCTGAACAAATGATAAGGTATTATTACTTTTACAGTAAAAGCATCCTATGAGATAACGATTTTTAATACTTGTGGAGTCTTTCTCCCCTTCCCCCAAGTAAACTATAGCTAACTTATATAGTTTTCCAGATTGCATATTCTTCTATAAGAAAATTGTGATGTATATATTATTTTCTAATTGGGTTTTTATGCTAACCACTGTTATTTTCTTAAAGGCAAATGTTCTCTAGTTACCCAACTACTACTGTACTTCCCACACGTCGTGCACAGACTCCTCCAATATCATCGTTACCAACCTCTCCCTCTGATGAAGTAGGGAGGAGGCAAAGCTTAACTTCTCCTGATTCCCAATCAGCAAGGCCAGCTAACCGTACAGGTGCGTGTGCTATCATGCGCTACACCCAAACCTCTTGGCATTCCAGATGTGTGGGACTTTATTATGTGGGCATTATGTTTTGTCTTCATTGCAGGTAAAACCATGATTTTAATTAAGGGGGATCTGCCCCATCAAACTGAGCTGTCTTCTCTATTTTGAAGCTGTGGATTGAATTATGACTATTTGGGAGAGAAATAATGTACTGTACATCAGTCATATTAGACTTTTCTAATAGAGGCATTTTTAGTGCTATGAATTTTCCCTGTAAACATTGCTTTTGCTACAACCAACACATTTTGAAATGCTGTGTTTTCATTTTCATTCATTTTAAAGCACTTTCTAATTTAGCATTGATACCTTCTTTGACATGGGTTGTTTAGAAGTATGTTATTTTGTTTCCAAATATTTGGAGATTTTCCAGATGTCTTTCGATTATTGATTTCTAATTAATTTTATTGTCACCGGAGAACATATCTTGTATAATTTGAATTCATTTAAATTTATTGAGACTTGTCTTATGGCCCATAATATGGTCTATTTTGATAAGTATTCCATGTGCACTTGGAAAAAATTTGTATTGTGCTATTGTTGAGTGGAGTGTTCTATAAATTGTTGGTTAGATCAAGTTGGTTGATAATGTTGTCCAAGTCTTCTTTGTCTGATTTTCTTTTACTGATTTTTGGTCTATTTATTCTATCAATTATTGAGAGAGTGGTATTGAAATCTGTATTTCCCCTTTCATTTATCAGTTTTTGTTTCATGTATTTTAAAGCTCTCTCCTTAGGTCCATAAACATTTAAGATTCTTATATCTTCTTAATGAATTGACTTCATCATTATGAAATGACTTTCTTTTATCCCTGGTAATATTCTTTGCCCTTAAATCTGCTTTATCTGGTGTAACTGTAGCCACTTCTGATTTTTTTAAAAATTAGTGTTAGGATGGTATATCTTCTCCCAACATTTTATCTTTAATTTATTTGTGTCTTTATATTTGAAGTGGGTTTCTTAAAGGCAGCCTATAGTTGGGTCCTGCTTTCTTAACTCAACCTGATATTCTCTGCCTTTTAATTGGGGTGTGGAGACCATTTACATTTAATGTGGTTATTGGTATCTTGATTTAAATCTACCATCTTTCTTTCATCTCATCTCTCCTTTGTTCCCTTTTTTCTACCTTTTTTGGATTAAATGAGTATTTTTTATGTTTCTATTTTATCTCCTTTGTTGCTTAGTAGCTATACTTTGTATTGTATTTTTAGAGATTACTTTCAGGTTTATAGTATACATCTTTAATTATCATGGTCTACCTTCAAGTAATGTTATAACGCTTCATGTATAGTAAAAGAATCTAACAACAGTATGCTTTCATTTCCCCTTTCTCAGCCTTTGTACTTTTATTGTTTAACTTCTACTAACTGTTTAACTATACTTCTAACATTTAACTTCTACATATGTTATAAAGCCCCATACTACACTGTTATTATTTTTGCCGTAAACAGCCAGTTGTCTTTTAAAGAGATTTAAAAACTAAAGTGTGTATTTTATATTTACCCATATATTTACCAGTTTTGAGATTCTTTGTTCCTTTATGTAGTTCCAGATTTCCATCTTGTGTTATTTCCTTCTGCTTGAAAGACTTCCTGTAATATTTCTTGCAGTGGTCTGCTGGTGATGAATTCTTTTGGTGCTTGTGTGTCTGAAAGAGTCTGTTTTACTTTAACTTTTGAAAAATATTTTCACTGAGTGTAGAATTCTAGATTACAGTTTTTTCTTTCAGTACTTTAAGATGTTGCTCTACTGTCTTCTGGCTTGTGTTGTTTCTAATGATATGTCTTCTGTCATTCTAATCTTGATGTAGTATGCCTTTTTCTATGACTGCTTTTAAGATTGTCCTGTTTATCACTGGGCTTAAACACTTTGATTATGATCTGCCCTAGTGTAATTTTCTCATGTTTTTTGTGCTTGGGGTTTTTTGTGCTTCTTGGATCTCTGGGCTTATAGCTGTCATTAAATTCAGATATTTTTCGTCTATTATTTTTTCAGATGTTTTTCTGTGCCAGTCCTCCATTTCAGTGTCTCTAGTTACATGCATATTAGGCCACTTGAGGTTGTCCCACAGATCACTGATGCTCTCTCTCTCTCTCTTTTTTTTTTTTTTTTGAGTCTTTTTTCTATTTGTGTTTCATTTTGGATAGTTTTTATTTGTTGTGTCTTCTGGTCATTAATCTTTTCTCCTGCAGTTTTTAATGTGCTCTTAATCCCATCCAGTGTATTTTTTCATTCAGATATTGTAGTTTTCACCTCCAGAAGTTCAATGTAGTTCTTTTAAAAAAATCTTTCACGTCTTTTAACGTGTTCAGTCTTTCCTCTACCTTATCAAATAGATAGAATAACAGTCAGTTCTCACTATTAGAATAGTTATGTTCTGTAAAGTCACTGTGAACACTGAATTAGCGAAAACTGAACCATTGTTCCTAGGGAAAATACAGGGCTACGTTTCTGTGAGCTCTTTTGGTCACCTTTTGTCCACTGATCAATATGTAATCTTGTTTTGTCTGTCTTTCTATTTAAAGACACCATATTTAATGTATATTGTTGACTCATTAGCATTGAACTCATGGCCAGGAGCACCATAACTCATGCCTGAATGAAGCTTATCTGACATGTATATTTTCTCCGTAAGACATTACAACCTTCTTGTATTTAGAAACACTAGACAGCATTTTAGCACTACACTTAGGGGCCATTTTAAACAGTGAAATCACCAACAAAAAAGCACAAAAATGCAGAAAAACATGTCACTATATAGACTGTGAAAAGAACACTTGTTTACAGTCTGAGACCTGAAACAACGTGGGGCATCACCTTGTTTAGCCTCAGCTGGGAACAAATGGATGAGGACACTGAAATTTTTTGTCACTGTGCATGTGAGTGACTGTGAAAACACCATGGTATTGATTTTGGAGTTACAAATTAATTTTACTGAGTAGATGAATTTGTAAATATGGAATTCACAAATAAGGAGGATCAGCTCTGTTTATAATACCTATTTTGATATCCTTCTCTACTTAATTTATCATCTATCTCATTTCTGGGTCTGTTTCTATTGACTAATTTTTCTCTTCATGTTGAATTGTATTTTCTTGTTTCTTTGCATGTTTGGTGATTTTTTATTGGATACTAGACATTGTGAATTTTACCTTGTTGAGTGCTGGGTATTTTATATTTCTTTAAATATATTTTACCTTTGTTCTAGGATACAGTAAGTTACTTGGAAAGAGTTTGATTCTTTCAAGGTTTCTTTTTAGGCTTTGCTAGGTGAGACCAGGACAGCTTTAGTTTGGGGCTAATTTTTCATCACCACTGAACCAGTACCTTTCTTAGTATTCTGTTCAATGCCTTATGTATTACGAAGTTTTTTCATTCTGGCTTGTGGTAACGCAAACTCTTCTTAACCCTGTGTGAGCTCCAAGAATTGTTCTGCCTGTCCCTTCTTGGTGATTCTTTCCCTAGCTTTGGATAGTTGCTTTATTAGCATCAGCTGAAGACTTGAGGTGACAAGAAGGACATTTTTGTTTTTTTTCTGTGCAACTTCCTTCTTTTTATATAGCTCTCTCCTTTTTGGTATTCTACCTTTTAATTCTAGCCACCTTGAATTCTCTACCCTGTCTCCTCAGTTCAGAGAGACCACAGAGTTTAGCTTGAATTTACCTCCCTTAACTGCAGCTTGGAAATTCTCTCCAGGCAATACACGAGGCAGTTGTACACCTCGCCTCATTTAATTCTCTTCTCTCAGGGATCATTCTCCTACACTGCCTTTTGTCCAGTGTCTGCAGACTATTGTTTGATATATTTTGCCTGTTTTTCAGTTGTTTAAGGTGAGGGTAAATTCAGTCTCAGTTACTCCATCATGGCTAGAAGCGGAAGTCCAGCAGACATAACAAGACTATTACCACCATAGCAGTCGTGGCCTCTTTTAAGCAAAAATGAGAGTTATAGTCCTCCCTCCCTCCCTTCTTCTTTCCCTCTTTCCCCACTACCTAATTCAATCAAAAGTCATTAAGTGGAGTCAAGCTAGAGTGGCATTCCTGCCAGCAGGGTTTGGGAGGTGGGTGGCATGGTGGCCCAGAGTGGGCTATCAGAGCCAGATTGGGGTGAGGAATGCTCCTTATATGTGTGGGAGTGGACTGGCATAGAGTATTGGAGTCCAAGTGGGGTGAGTAAATGTCCACATGGCCCAGCACAAGGTGTCAGAGTCATGCAGGGTGAGGAAGTCCCCTTCTAGCACTATCTATTGAGAGGGTCTGGGAGCAGTGATGCTTCAGTAGCAATAAACACACCTAGTGCCAAGATCCTGTTTTCTAAATAGCATTCTCTACTAAAAAGAACTCCAGTTTCCTGGTAAATGGCTAATTTTAGGGTGAAGTATGAGAAAAGCCTGGAACAGCTTGTGCCAGAAAGTGGTAAAGTGCTCAGAGAATGATGGGCACATGCCTCAAAGATATAGAAACCAGATTGAAGGGGCTTCCACTGGCCAAATCTGGGAGGTTTGAGGCATCAAAATAAACGATCATAATTATGCTAACAGATAATAACCCATGAATACAATAAGAATCTATAACCCATACTAATGGAGAAAGGAGAAGCTTTGCTTTAGAGTGGAGTACCAGCTGGTGAATCTGAAAGTGGTGATGGACTTAGAAAACCATCATTTGTCAACCATCATCATAATAATTAATTCAATAAACATAAATGGATGCTAGTGAGTAAAACTATGATGAGGAATGGGGTATTTACATATTCTCATAGTTCCTCCCCACAAATACTTAGTAATTACACAGGTAAAAAAAGAGTATCTTTACAGTGGAGAAACCTTGCAGATACCAGCTTAACGCAAATAATCAAAGTTAATATCACTAGTAATGAGACAAATTGAAATCATGTACCATCTAATAGAATGCAGCAAGAAGAAGGCAGCATCAGTTTTGTGGTACTCGTGCCAAAAAGCACAACCTGAATCTAATCATGAGGAAACAATCAGACAAACTCAAATTGAGGGACATTCTACCATCTAACTGGCCTGTAATCTTCAAAGTATCCAAGTGATTGAAGGATGCTGAAGAGACATGAAAACTAAATGCAAAGATGATCCTGGATTGGATCCTTTGCTGTAAAAAATATTATGAAGACTTTTGGTGAAACTAAAATGGGATCTGGATTAGATGGTGACATTATTCATTTCCTGACTTTGATGGTTGTGTTGTGGTTAAGCAGGAGAATGCCCTTATTCGTAGGAGTTAACGTTAGTGTCTTCAGGGGAGATGGAGCATCGTGTCTGCTACTTACTCTCCAGTGATTTGTGGGTAGAATTCTTTGTACTATTCTTGCAAATTTCTTTTCAGTTTGAAATTTTTTATAAGTAGGAAACTATTTCAAAATGAGAAAACGTTTTAAAATTTTTCAGCAGGCTTATTTTGTGTTAGCAGTTTTATGAAAAACCTTTAAAAGTTGTAACAAATTTAATCACATTTAGTTATACATTTAGTGAATTCTTAGCAGGGTAAAATTTCATTAAATTTTGACAGTATTAGGAAATTGAGGACTTAGGGTCACTGTAAGAACACTTTTTGCTCATGGTTTCTAGTGATATATAGGTCTTTATTTCTCTTTCTTTTGTCTCAGCCTTGTCAGACCCAAGCAGTAGACTTTCAACTTCTCCTCCTCCTCCAGCAATTGCAGTACCCTTGCTGGAAATGGGGTTCTCTCTCCGACAGATTGCCAAAGCCATGGAAGCCACAGGTAGGATAAGTTTTTATATATCAATATATGCAGATATGAGAGGCCCAGTCTTGTTAAGGACAATATATTTTTTAAGAGGTCATAAAATGCTTGGTAAGATTTTTAACACCAGAGTTAGTTACAGTGACATCATAGAGACACTCTTTAAAACTGAAAGCATGAATAACTAATTATTTTGCCTGAAGTCAGTATCAGACTTTTTTGTTTTCCCTCGTCAGGTGCTCGAGGAGAGGCTGATGCCCAGAACATCACTGTCCTTGCCATGTGGATGATAGAGCACCCTGGGCATGAGGATGAGGAGGAGCCCCAGTCAGGCAGCACAGCAGACTCAAGGCATGGAGCAGCTGTAGGCAGTGGTGGGAAGTCAAATGATCCCTGTTATTTGCAATCACCAGGAGACATACCATCAGCTGATGCTGCTGAAATGGAGGAAGGCTTTAGTGAAAGGTGACCTCCAATTTCCATATTTTTGTTCCGTATGTTTTAAATGGTATCCCCCAAGAGCCCCATTTATTTGCCTGCGTAGATGCTTCTAATGGTGTGTCAAGTTGATAACTAAACATATGTGAAAAGGTGGACATTTCAGTTACAAGTTTATGTTTCCATGAAGGGTAAAAATGACATGACAAGTTTTGACTTGAATGGATGTTTTCACGGAAAGAAGGAAATAATTCTTAGATAAAATTGAGCTGAAAAGAGGAAACAAAATTAAAACAAGTTTGTTCTAAAATAAACATGCTGATAAAATAATTTTATCTCATTTAGTGATATAAATAGAATTCTCATTTTAATATTAGAAATTGGTTTAATTAATACATTTGATAGGGGCCGGCCTGGTGGCACAGCGATTAAGTGCGCACATTCCACTTTGGCAGCCTGGGGTTTGCTGGTTCGGATCCCGGGTGAGGACATGGTACCACTTGGCAAGCCATGCTGTGGCAGGCATCCCACATATAAAGTAGAGGAAGATGGGCATGGATGTTAGCTCAGGGCCAGTCTTCCTCAGTAAAAAGAGGAGGATTGGCAGCAGATGTTAGCTCAGGGCTAATCATCATCGTCAAAAAAAATACATTTGATAGAAATCGGTTTTTAAATCTTTTGTCTCAATGTAGATTTGTATTTTCATCTCTTCTGTGGTTTTCACTATCTAGTACAATTTGCCTCTTTTTTAAGTTGTAAAAAGAATTCTATGATAGTACCTAGCCTAAAATGAGATGAAATAAAATATTCTACAATTCTTGCTAAAATCTTCCCCCTTCAGCACTTCTTATGAGTTTAACCTTCATTTTTTCATTTTAGCCCATGAAGTCACATGGTTACCAAGGCTTGTATCTTATGTAATATACAGACTTTTTCTGACAAGCTCAGTGACTATTTTTATAATTTATTTTGAAATATGTTTACCCTAGGCAAGAATTCACAATCATTTCAAATTTTAAGTATTTAAGTATTTAGGATTTAGTTAAGTCCATTGATCTCATTTGAATTTGGACATGCATTAAGCATCATTTCATTGGTGGCATAATTCAAAATGAGATAAAATTATTGCTCAGGGCAATATGAAATATTTATCACTTAGGAGCTTTACCAGGAACAAAAGATATGTTTCAAAGTTTTATTGTAAACATATTTTATTCTTGTAATATTTGGAGGAAAAAACCACCACAAGCAAGCTGGCACCTATGCTTTCTATTCGTGATGGTTTTTAAAAATTTGTATTGCTTTCAAACTTGCATTTGTAGCCCTGATAATCTGGATCATACAGAGAATGCAGCTTCTGGAAGTGGACCACCAGCTAGGGGTCGCTCAGCAGTAACAAGAAGGCACAAGTTTGATTTAGCTGCTCGCACGTTGCTCGCAAGAGCAGGTAATTATATGTTTCACATCCTTCTCTTGGTGAAAGTATCATGTAGTTAATTTTTTTTTATATTTCAGAGTCAATGTAAAAGCAACATTAAAGAAGATGTAAACTAATGATACTAAGTACTCAGTTCCTCCACATTAACAGAGCAACTATTTACGTATTACTTTCTGCACATTTACATAATTGAAATCACAGCATACATCACAGATTTATTTTTAAGTTCCCTCTGGGTGCAGAAGGTTATACTAGTCACTTGTAGATATTGTTAAGTTTTGTAAATGCTCTCTCTGCCCTCAAGCAACTTTTAATTTAAGAAGTAAGGGTGCATATTTAAAACTTAACGTCAGTGGTGAGAAGGAGCTGAAAAGAGCGCTGTGCCAAAGACATAGGCTTTTCTGATGTACCCTGTGGACCTTAGGGCTTCACTGCTAGGTAAGGCTCTAGATAAGCAAAAATAAATTCCCTTGTTACGTTAGTAAATACTTCTAGGATTATATTCTGGGCATGTGAAGTATAAGTTATAGGGAACATATTTTCCATACTAAAAACCAGAATATGTGATTTTTCAAAACAGAGTTTGATCCTTAAAATATTAAAACATAAATAATGATTCAATAATTTATGGGAACAGAGAGAAATTGAGACTGTCCTAGAAAATATAGAATGTATACTTAATATACAATGAAAGGAATTGATTTTTTAAAAAATAAGCCTAAAAGAATAGTAACAGCCCTAGTTTTTTGAGTATATAACAAACATTATGAAGTATTTTACATGATTATGTCATTTAAACCTATCAACAGCCCCTCAAGGTATGAGTGCTATTATCCTCATTTTATAGAAGAGGAAACATGTGATAGGTAAAATTTTATGTTTATGGTCTGGAATCCAGTAAGTCAGCTGAGATACTCACCTGCATGTATGGCAGTTAAGAACTGGTGAAATAATCAAAATTATTTTATACATACAAATGAAATGCCTTTTTTGTTTTGTTCTGAGCGGGGTTATACCGCTCTGTGCAGGCCCACAGGAATCAAAGTCGGAGAGAAGGAATATCTTTGCAGCAAGACCCAGGGCCGTTGTATGACTTTAATTTAGATGAGGAATTGGAAATTGATCTTGATGATGAAGCGATGGAAGCTATGTTTGGACAAGACCTGACCAGTGACAATGATATTCTGGGAATGTGGATCCCAGAGGTACTGGATTGGCCTACCTGGGTGTGTGTGACTGCAGCGGGGGCTGCTCTGACTTATTTTCCTGCCCTCCTGTTCATACAGCTTACTAACAGCAGCCTTGCCTAGAGTTGTAACACTCTTAAAGTCTTACATCTCATCCTAAAGTTTGGGGCTCTAACGCTTGAGGTTACTTTGTTACCTACAAACTAAGACAACTAAGTCTCTCTTGTTGCTTGCTCTGTGCGATTTTATTGCTTCTCTCCCCAGACTAGATGAATAGAGCCATATTGTGGTAATATTTGATTCTAACATCAAAGATAGATTACAAAACAGGCATCAGGTCCCAGTCAACTCTGCTGGGTATATAACGTGGCTGCGCTGCTCACCTTGCTATCTGAATGCATGCTCTTCTCCTTCATAGGTTCCATTTAATCACTGTACTGCCTTATTCTAGGAAACAGTGACGCCCAAATCTTGTAAATACCTCCATCCAGGGGCAGGGTACATGGTGGGTTTGTATGTTTATGTTGTTTAGCATTATGCTTTTGTGGCAGGGAGACTGAAAAGTTCAGAGGTATAAGTCCTACAGGAAAGAGCATTTACTATATTAAGTTAATAAGAGAAATGAATCTTAATGACTTCTTAGAAATTCAGAAAATAAATACGCATGTTATGACCAGGGAAAAAGTAGTTTTTATTAGAGGGATTTAAAAAAAATCATTTGAGATGGGGCAGATTGTCATTTTTATTAACTCTTCTCAGTAAGATAGTCAGTTACTTTTATTGTAACTTGTTAGAATGAGGAAGGGCAAAGAACACCTTCACATTGTGTGACCTGAATTCTGATTTGAAAGAAATTTGTTTTGTAGCATTAATGAACATCTTTCAAATATTCCAGCATATGTAAACAAAGTAGTTAATATCGTAATCTATTTACCTCTTCTTAAGTTCATGTTAAATTGACTAATAATTGATATGAAATCATTTTGTACAGCATGTTTGTGAGTCTGAAGACAGGGAAGAAGTGGTGGTGTGTGAACTGTGTGAATGCAGTGTCGTTAGCTTCAATCAGCACATGAAGAGAAATCACCCAGGCTGCGGGCGCAGTGCAAACCGCCAGGGCTATCGCAGCAACGGCTCCTATGTGGATGGCTGGTTTGGTGGTGAATGTGGGAGTGGAAATCCATACTACCTGCTCTGTGGCAGCTGCAGGGAAAAGTACTTAGCCCTGAAGACCAAATCTAAGACAACAAGTTCTGAAAGGTACCTTAAAATTGTGTCAATATCCAGACCCTCTGAATGAAGAGTATAAGGTATCTCTTATTAAGACATGGGAATTGTAGGTTTTTTCCTGTGAGGAGTTACTTTTAACCTTTCCTAAAGTCCTTTGATTGCTGAACTAGGGGGCAGGAAGGATGGAAGTTGTTGAGGAATTCATGTTCCTGCCAGAGCTGGGAGCCTGTAGTCCAGGAACAGTGGCATGGCAGCAGGTCCTTCACTGGAGTTTGACTGTGTTAACCTTTGACTTGTTGGCAAGTTGCGGGCGAGTTAAACTTCAGGAGGCTTATGGTCAAATTTTTGTGTTGGTGTTTTTCACCATATTTTTGACATCTTAATTAAGATCTTTTTCTTGATGAAAAATTAGACTGTTTAGATTAAATGAACTTCCATGAACGAATTACCTCTTTATATTCTTGAATAGCAATTAATCTCTAGTGAGTAGAGTTTTTGCCTTATTATCAACCGCTAAAATCTTTAAGGCATTCTGGAATAGGTTTGGATTAAAAGAGTTATTGTAGGTCACCCAGAAACATCCCCAGTAATTTGTAGTCATTGATTTTGTAAACATATAAGTTTTTGTTACATTAGCCCATAACATGAAACACACTTTTTTATTTTGTGTTGCTTTATTAATGACCTGTTAAAATGTCTAGTGACTTAATTTGTATTTTGGGGTACTAACTCTTTTGTATAAAAACACAGTGTTCTTCATGTTTGGTGCAGGTACAAGGGACAAGCTCCAGATCTAATTGGCAAGCAAGACAGTGTGTATGAAGGTAGTTGTTTTGAGAGTTTCTTTATTTTACGTGTATTTTTATATACACCTTCTGCTTAACAACTGTTACTGAAATTTACCTTCATGTGTGTGTGTTTGTATTTATGCACATGTTAACTTAAACTTTCGCTGAAAAGCTCAGAATAGTTTGATAGCAACAGCCCTAGTTTTAGAAGTCAAAGGAAAAGGTCCTGGGTTCAAGTACTAGCTTTACCACAGAATGTTAATTTCTGCATGGCATATATTTTTTTCAAAGTAAGGAAAATATGTAGTATATTTTGAATTTCCATTCTATTTGAGGAAAGTGAAAAATAAAAAATTGAAGTCAGCATCATTGTATCTGGAGCATTCATTAACTTTAAATAACTCATTCCCTAATGATTATGGGCAGGGTGAAGAACTCTTTGTTGGCCCCATAACAGTATTTTTTATTAGTTGAAACCTCCATTAGCAGCTGTAATATTTGCTGTTGCTTCAAATGCGTTTAACTGCTCTGACCCCCTTGTGCTTAGTCTCACTGTGCCTTAGGAGTGCAGTTTGGTCGGGTTACCAGGAGATGGTGCTATAGTTCATTTTGTGGGCTCTGGGCTTTCACTCCTCCTGCATGTTAGATAAATTTCACAATAACCATTGCCAGCAGAGTTATGTCATGTTTATAGTCATATATCATACATTTAATTATTTAAATTCTAGAAGACTGGGACATGTTGGATGTTGATGAAGATGAAAAGCTAACGGGTGAAGAAGAATTTGAATTACTTGCTGGACCACTTGGTTTAAATGACCGACGCATTGTACCAGAACCAGTTCAGTTCCCTGACAGTGATCCATTAGGAGCATCAGTAGCAATGGTAACAGCCACCAACAGTATGGAAGAGACTCTGATGCAAATAGGTAAACTGAAATGCTGATTGGCACAGATTTTATAGAGTCTGTATTAATTTGTTTCTTATATAAGTAAATAATAATAAGGTAAAGGTAAATAATAATAACATTCAACATTATCCCACCACATCAAGTATCTTTAGCCAGTTGTTTTAACATGTTTAAGGTATAATGTAGTATTAAGTTTTGATTTTTCTGTTTTTAAGAAGTATTGAAGTGATAAAAAGAAAATTTATAAAATATGAGTAGAATTTTTTTAACTTTGTGAGAAGGGAATCCTGGAACTGACTAAAAACTATTTTGCAGTCTTTTTATTTGGGAGAGGATATAAGGAATATAAAATAAATAATTGTGACAGTATTGGTGACTCAGCCTTTTATGTGTACTCAAAGCATATTTTTAAAACTATATCTTTCCTATATTTGTTAATAACAGTAGAAGTGATACGTGACCAAAGTAAATAAAACCAAAAAAGTTTGAGGCATCTTTCTCCTATAATTGTTGACTAAGCAATATCTATTTCTCCTAAGGAATTTTTTGTATAACAGAGTTGCAGATGAGCAAAACACATTGGTTTGCTGTATTTCCTTGCAATCTGGAACCTAGGTAAAATGGGAAAGTTTTTCAGTAGTCCTGATATTTTTTTCTTATCTTATTGAGAACTTAACGAAATCTTATTTTTTCAGGTTGCCATGGCTCTGTAGAAAAAAGTTCCTCTGGGAGAATAACTTTAGGTGAGCAGGCAGCTGCCTTAGCAAACCCTCATGACCGGGTGGTGGCTTTAAGGAGAGTGACTGCTGCTGCTCAGGTTCTTTTGGCCAGAACCATGGTCATGAGAGCTCTATCTCTTCTCTCAGTCAGGTAAGTGGTATTTCATGTCGAATGATGCTCAGTTAGCTTCTACTATATATTAGAGTCTGGTATTGTTTGGGAGGATGAGATAGAACTTTTAGAAACTTGAATATCTACTGTTGAATGAAAGAAGTTAGACATAGTCATCATTGTTATGCATTCATTCAGTCATACCTTCCATTAATACTTGGCTCTTTTTAGTAGAAAATAATGTGATTATAGTAACTGAGTAAACAGCGAACATTTTATCATCTGAAATGGGAAACCAAAGCTGTTGATCCATTTGGTGCAGGGTTTAAATAAAAGGTCAAGAGGCTGGCCCCATGGTGTAACAGTTAAGTTTGGTGCACTCTCTTCAGCAGCCTGGGTTCATGGGTTCAGATCCCAGGCACGGACCTACACCACTCATCAGCCATGCTGTGGTGGCAACCCACAGGAAAAATAGAGGAAGTTTGGCACAGATGTTAGCTCAGGGCTAATCTTCCTCAGCAAATAAATAGATAAGTAAGTAAATAAATAAGTAAAAGGTCAAATGAGGTTTTCTGCAGAATTGACTAACTGTATAGCTAAGTCAACTACAAATTCTATCATGGAGACTTTTGCCATGTTCATACTGTGGAGTATAATGTTAAAAGAGGGAAGAGAGCCAAGAATACCTAAAAGACATACATTTAAGAAATGGTTAGGGACTGGCCCTGTGGCGCAGCAGTTTTCGCACATTCCGCTTCTTGGTGGTCCGGGGTTTGCTGGTTCAGATCCTGGCTGCGGACATGGCACCACTTGGCAAAAGCCATGCTGTGGTAGGCATCTCACGTATAAAGTAGAGGAAGATGGGCATGGCTGTTAGCTCAGGGCCAGTCTTCCTCAACAAAAAGAGGAGGATTGGCAGTAGTTAGCTCAGGGCTAATCTTCCTCAAAAAAAGAAAAAAGAAATGGTTAAGTGGGGCTGTTTAACAGTAAATCAGTGAAGACAGAAGGACCCTGAGAGAAAAGCTCAAAATAAATTTAGATGAGACTGTAGTATTGGCTCAGGAATAGACAATTTGGACAGTGGAGAACAGAGTTCAGAAACTGACTAACACATATAGATAAACATTTGATTTATGACACTTTACACTACACAGCAGTGAGGAAAGGATGATCTTTTCAATAATTTGGCCTAGGTCAGATGGTTTATTCACGTAGGAAAAAAAAGGAGTCTTGCCCCTTTCCTCCCACTGTATGAAAACAAATATTTCCAAGTCACTCTTAGATCTAAATGTGAAAGGTATATCAATGTAAGTTTCTATATGGTAACACAGGAAGAATTTATTCTTGATCTTGGGACAGGCAGAGATTTCTTAAGCAAGTCACAAAAGGCATTCACCATAAAGAAAAAGATTGATAAATTGGACTATGTTCACAAAGAACTTTTGCAGGCAAAAGTCACTAAGAAAATAAGAAGTACTATTCATAATAGCCCCATGACCTGATTGTCTTCTGTCTGGATAAATGAATTGTGATAGATTTCATTTATATGTCAATGAAAATTAATAGCTACTGCTATAATGCAACAACATGGATGAGTCTTACAAGCATAATGTTGAGCCAAAGAAGCTAGACACAAACATTTACGTACTTAATTTTTTTGTTTATGTAAAGTTCAGAAATAGGCAAAACTGATTTATGGCTTTAGAAGTCAGAATAGTGATTCCTTTTGAGGGCCTAGTGACTGAGAAGGGCACAGGCAGGCTTCTGAGGTGTTGGTAATGTTCTGTTTCTTGATCTGGGAGGTGGTTACAGGTGTTTGTTCAGTTTGTAAAAAGTCATGATTTGTGAACATTCCTCTATGTTATACCTTGGTAATTCAGATATACTTCAAGTATATGTCAGTATTTACTAAGATTTTTAAAAGTTTCAATAACAATTTCCAGTTAATGTAATATTTTTGGATGTCTCTTAGGACATGGATAATTAGTGATAGTGCAGCTTGCCTTTTGTTTTGGCTCTTGGTGCTATGTATGATATGTGGGGCTCCAAATGGTTCCTTAAGAAATCTATTTTCTTTCTCCATCTGAACTGTTTTCCTTTCCTGGCAGTGGTTCCAGTTGTAGCTTGGCTGCTGGTCTTGAATCTCTGGGCCTTACAGATATCCGAACGCTGGTTCGATTAATGTGCTTGGCTGCAGCAGGGAGAGCTGGCCTCTCCACCAGCCCTTCTGCCATGGCAAGCACCTCAGAACGCCCACGAGGTGGGCACAGCAAGGCGAACAAGCCCATCTCTTGCCTGGCTTATCTGAGCACGGCAGTAGGATGTCTGGCGTCAAATACTCCTAGTGCTGCAAAACTCCTAGTGCAGCTGTGTACACAGGTAAGCTAGTTTTCAGTGCTTTTCTTGTTGCATTGCTTATTTCTGACCGATTCTTAAAGAGCCTTTTGAGGTGAAATCTTTGTGTTCAAAATTATGTGTAAAAATTAAACCTGTTTGTTCCAATTGCCTCTTCAGAACTTGATTTCTGCTGCAACAGGTGTAAATCTAACCACGGTCGATGATCCAATTCAGCGAAAGTTTCTACCCAGCTTTCTCCGAGGAATTGCTGAAGAGAATAAGCTTGTAACCTCCCCAAACTTTGTTGTAACTCAGGCCCTTGTGGCGTTACTAGCAGACAAAGGGGCCAAGCTGAGACCTAACTATGATAAGTCAGAAGTTGAAAAGAAAGGTAAGTTTCATACCATTTAAATATAGTCTTCTAATCAGTTTGATTTATGTTTTAAAAAATGTTTTTGCATTGTTGTATGTGATGAATTACACAACTTCAAGTATACTTCTTAAGTTTAAATTATAAAAGAAGTGCATGGATACTTTTTCATTGTGCATGGAAACAAATATTAGAAAATGTCCCAAATTAGTCTTGATTTGATTATATTATTTTATTAGATTATGCTTTGAGTCACCATAGATAATAATCCTATTAGAGTTCCTTAATAAAATTTAGATAGAGGTAATGCTATTTTTCTCTTCATCTAAAGATGATGATACTTTGAAGGGACTACTTAATTACTACTGTCTACCCTTCTCTTCATCAGGGCCATTTGGCCAAGAGAGATGGGCATTTGGATCTATCAGCCCAGACCCTTGACTGGCTGTTAAGATCACTTTTGAGCAGCAAAAGCCAAACTCTTATTCTTTAGGGCATGCTGCTTCTGCCCTGGCCTTAAAATTATTCCTGCTGCATTCTCAGTCTGTGTCCTTAGAGGAAAGACTATTGATTGATAAATATAAATGTACATTTGCAATGAATCAAGTTTATTATAGTATTTGATGTGAGATAAATGCTTTATACCTTGTATGCATATCTTAGTGAATTGATTGCTTGTAAAAGTGCTAATTCTTAAGACATATGGGTTAACCCATTTTTGTTTGTTCATCACTACCGGCTCTTACCTGGGCATCATTTCATTGTTTTGTTTAAGCAGGTTTAACTGCCCAATTGTATGCCCATCCTTCCTATGATCCTTCTGCTGTAGGCCCTCTGGAGCTGGCTAATGCCCTGGCAGCCTGCTGCCTCTCCTCCAGGCTGTCCTCACAGCATAGGCAATGGGCTGCTCAACAGCTTGTGCGCACTCTTGCTGCACATGACCGCGACAACCAAACTACTCCACAAACACTCGCTGATATGGGAGGAGATCTCAGAAAATGCTCCTTTATCAAGTTGGAGGCTCATCAGAACAGAGTATGTATTTTGAGCCCCAAGTGTGTTAATCACTGTATGTAAGACAAAATAGTTTCTGCCTTTCTCAAAGAGCTCAAAATTTAGGTCTCTCTCTCTCGCACTCTCTCGCTCTCTCTCACACACACACACAAAATGATCAATATCCAACTGGTAGTTATTAACTCTTCTTTCTCTGTATGTTATGTTGACATTTATTGTTAGTGCCATGGAGTTGATTCTGACTCCTAGGGACCCTGTGTACAGCAGAGCAGAACCCTGCCTGATCTTTTTGCGCCATCCTCTCATCTTCCGGCACTGTATCAGACAATGCTCTGCTGCTATTCACAAGGTTTTCATGGCCAGTTTTTTCAGAAGTGGGTGGCCAGGTCCTTCTTCCTAGTCTCTCTTAGTCTGAAAGCTCCCTTGAAACCTGTCCACCATGGGTGACCCTGTTGATTATTTGAAATACCGGTGGCATAGCTTTCAGCATCACAGTAGCACACACCCACTACAGTATGACACTCAACAGACGAGTGGTGTGGTTCCCCGACCAGAAAACGAACCTGGGTAAAGGGGATGAGGGCACTGAATCTTAACTACTAGACCACCAGGGCTGGCTTGGTTTGACATAGTAGTATAGAGATGGGAAAATCAGATGGGGGATGAGAAGAAAACCAAAGGAATAGCCTTACAAAAGGTGAAGGCTTATACATGCAAGAGGAGAAGAAACTGGTCTCGCTATTTTAATATAACCCACTGGGCCTCTGAGCAGTGACAAGGGCAGTTTAGGAAATGAAGACTTTCCTCTATTATTTAACCAATTTTAAAATCACTTCTCAATCTATGTTACTTATTTTATAGAAGATATAAACATGTTGAAGTATTTTACTTTATTGAATTAAATAAACATGTTTAGTAAAGATGCTATGAAGTCTCAGATAAACTAGTTTGGGCATAGTACTTTAAAACTACACTTCAAATAGGTGTGTATTTACAAGCCAATTAGAAAAGAATGAGACCCTGCATATTGTGGTATAACATTTATGCTTTTGTGTTTTACAATTTCATGGTAGATTTTTTTTGTTAATTTGATAGAATTTTTTCAAGTGATAGAATCATTTAAATCAAAACTTGCTGGATTTTGTCAACTTTTTTAGGTAATGACTTGTGTTTGGTGTAATAAAAAAGGACTCTTGGCTACAAGTGGCAATGATGGCACCATCCGAGTATGGAATGTTACCAAGAAGCAATACTCACTGCAACAAACCTGCGTGTTCAACAGATTGTGAGTATTAACGTTATCTCTCTTGTCTAACATTTAATGTGAGAATCCTAAACACGCCTCGTCATGGTTGTGTTAGTGTAATCAAATTGTCACTGAAATTTTTTACAATTTTTCTTTTAGAATAGTCTTACTATATCTCCAATGTGTATTTTTTTTTTTTTTTTAAATTTGGAGTTTGTCACTTTTTCTATACTCCAAGCTCTCTTTTTTTTTTTTTTTTTTTTAAGTTTTTTTTTTTTCCTTTTTCTCCCCAACGCCCCCCAGTACATAGTTGTGCATTCTTCGTTGTGGGTCCTTCTAGTTGTGGCATGTGGGACGCCGCCTCAGCGTGGTCTGATGAGCAGTGCCATGTCCGCGCCCAGGATTCGAACCAACGAAACACTGGGCCGCCTGCAGCGGAGCGCGCGAACTTAACCACTCGGCCACGGGGCCAGCCCCTCCAATGTGTATTTTTTAATTTCTATGATACTGATTCAGAACATAAAAACTTTTAACTACTAATATTGGACTTACTCAGAATTAAATCAAGGTCTACTATACTAGAAAATAAATGTTCAATTCTGTAAAACAGTCGGCTAATTTTCCATCATTCTTCATGGATTATTTAGGAATTAGAGTTCTGATATTTCTTCTGTAGCAGAATAGTAGCATCTTTTATAGCTTTATGACTAGCTGTAGGTAATTCTTTTCTGAGGACTTCTGTAGAGATTAGGCAAACAAGAACCAATGTGTTCTGAATAATGACCATGTGTACAACCCGTACAGAATCAGAATGTCTTGGTTGACTAATTATGTACTACATTAAATGATGAATAGTCTAAGCATCACTCTTTTATAATTCCACATTTTTCACATTATGACAAATACTAGCAAATATATGGTTGTCCAATATTCCTAGCCAGGCTTTTGAAACGTAAGAATCTGCTATTACGTGCTCTAGTCTACATGAAACCCTTATTTTAAGGTTTGGGGTTTAGTTTACTTTTGGATGATGAGGATTAGAATTCCATACATATCTGTTATATTCCAGGGAAGGGGATGCTGAGGAAAGCCTGGGGTCACCCAGTGATCCAAGTTTCTCACCTGTTTCCTGGAGTATCAGTGGCAAATATCTAGCTGGGGCTTTGGAAAAGATGGTGAATATCTGGCAAGTTAATGGTAAGAGTCATGTAAATACTAGTAAACTACTGAAGGTCCTTTTTAAGCCTTTCTCTTAGCCTTCTGAGTCCAAACAGTGGCTTCCCTTCACCTTGAAACTCACAATCTATTCATCAGCTCTGAAAATCTATGCATAGTATGGTTTAAATTAAAGAGGAAGTGCTTATTTCCTGACTTTCCTTTTGAGGCATTTTAACTAACCTGATAGTTGTAAAATGAAAATTCTTGTTATGTATCACTAAGTGTTAAGAGTAGAATTTGAGGAGAAGTAATGGCCTCTGAATTTTCAGCCATGAGTTCTTTTGAATCACTTGAAATATTTTTACAGTCAGGCATCACTTAATGACAGGGGTGCATTCTGAGAAATGCGTCATTAGGCGGTTTCATCATTCTGCGAACATCATAGAGTATACTTACACAAACTTACATGATATAGCCTACTACATACCTAGGCTATACAGTACTAATCTTATGGGACCAGCTTTATATATGTGGTCTGTCGTTGACCAAAATATTATGTGGTACATGACTGTATTAATTTTGTCTGTTTCACAGGTATAAACTCTTATCAATTATTTTTAGTTTGACATTAAATTTTTTCTATTAAGGTCATAATAGTTTATAACATTGTGAAATTTCAGTTGTACGTTATTATTTGTCAGTCACCATGTATATGTGTCCCTTTACCCCATATCCCCACTCGCCAACCCCCTTCCCTTCTGGTAACCACTCATCTGTTCTCTTTGTCCATGCATTTGTTTGTCTTCCACATATGAGTGAAGTCATGTAATGTTTGTCTTTCTCTGTCTGGCTTGTTTTGCTTAACGTAATACCCTCAAGTCCATCCATTTTGTTGCAATTGGGACAATTTTGTCTTTTTTATGGCTGAGTAGTATTCCCTTCTATATATATGCCACATCTTCTTTATCCAGTCATCAGTCGATGGGCACTCGGGTTGCTTCCACGTCTTGACTATTGTGAATAATGCTGCAGTGAGCATAGGGTTGCATAAATCTCTGAATCGTTGATTTCAAGATCTTTGGATAAATCTCCAGTAGTGGGATAGCTGGGTCATATTGTATTTCTATTTTTAATTTTTTGAGAAATCTCCATACTGTTTTCCATAGTGGCTGTACCAGTTTACATTCCCACCAGCATTGTATGAGGGTTACCTTTCCTCCACATCCTCTCCAACATTTGTTATTTGTTGTCTTGGTAATTATAGCCATTGTGACAGGTGTAAAGTGATATCTTAGTGTAGTTTTGATTTGCATTTCCCTAATGATTAGTGATGTTGAACATCTTTTCATGTGCCTATTGGCCATCTGTATATCTTCTTTGGAAAAAATGTCTGTTCATATCCTCTGCCCATTTTTTGATCGGCTTGTTTGTTTTTTTGTTGTTGAGTTGTGTGAGTTCTTTATATATTTTGGAGATTAACCCCTTGTGAGATATAATATTTGCAAATATTTTCTCCCAGTTGGTGGGTTGTCTTTTTGTTTTGTTCATGGTTTCCCTTGCCTTGAAGAAGCTTTTTAGTCTGATGAAGTTCCATTTGTTTATTTTTTCTTTTGTTTTCCTTGCCTGAGTAGGCATGGTATTTGAAAAGATGCTTCTAAGACTGATGTCAAAGAGTGTACTGGCTATATTTTCTTCTAGGAGTTTTATGGTTTCACGTCTTACCTTCAAGTCTTTAATCCATATTGAGTTAATTTTTTTGTATGATGAAAGATAGTCTACTTTCATTCTTTTGCATGTGGCTGTCCAGTTTTCCCAACACCATTTATTGAAGAGATTTTCCTTTCTCCATTATATATGCTTAGTTCCTTTATTGAAGATTAGCTGTCTGTAGATGTATGGTTTTATTTCTGGACTTTCAATTCTGTTAATTGATCTTTGTGTCTGTTTTTGTGCCAGTATATGCTGTTTTGATTACTATAGCTTTGTAGTATATTTTGAAGTCAGGGATTGTGATGCCTCCAGCTTTGTTCTTTTTTTCTCAGGATTGCTTTTGCTATTCGGGGTCTTTTGTTGCCCCATATGAATTTTAGTATTCTTTGTTCTATTTCCATGAAGAATGTCATTGGGATTCTGATTGGGATTGCATTGAATCTGTAGATTGCTTTAGGTAATATGGACATTTTAACTATGTTTATTCTTTCTATCCATGTGCATTCCATTCCTTTACGTCATCATCGATTTCTTTAAATAATGTCATGTAGTTTTCATTGTATAGGTCTTTCACCTCCTTGGTTAAATTTGTTCCTAGATATTTTAGTCTTTTTGTTGTGATTGTAAATGGGATTGTATTCTTGAGTTCTCTCTTAGTTTGTTATCAGAGCATAGAAATGCAACTGATTTTTGTAAGTTGATTTTGTATCTTGCAACTTTGCTGTAGTTGTTGACTATTTCTAATAATTTCCTATGGATTCTTTTGAGTTTTCTATATATACAATCAGGTCGTCGGCAAACAGTGAAGTTTCACTTCTTCCCTGTCAATTTGGATTCCTTTTATTTCTTTTTCTTGCTTAATTGCTCTGCCCAGAACCTCCAGTACTGTGTAGAATAGGAGTGGTGAGAGTGGGCACCCTTGTCTTGTTCCTGTTCTCAGAGGGATGGCTTTCAGTTTTTCCTGTTGAGTATGATGTTGGCTGTGGGTTTGTCATATATGGTGTTTATTATGTTGAGGTACTGTCCTTCTATACCCATTTTATTGAGAGTTTTTATCATAAATGGATGTTGGATCTTGTCAAATGCTTTCTCTGCATCTATTGAGATGATCATGTGGTTTTTATTCCTCATTTTTTTAATGTGGTGTATCATATTGATTGATTTGTAAATGTTGAACTGTCCCTGGTATAAATCCCACTTGATCGTGGTGTATGATCCTTTTAATGTATTGCTGTATTTGGGTTGCCAATATTTAGTTGAGGATTGTTGCATGTATGTTCATCAGCGATATTGGCCTATAATTTTCCTTCTTTGTATTGTCCTTGTCTTTGGCTTTGGGATCAAGGTGATGTTGGCCTCATAGAATGAGGTAGGAAATGTTCTGTATTCTTCAATTTTTTGGAATAGTTTGAGAAGGATAGGTATTAAATCTTCTTTGAATGTTTGGTAGAATTCTCCTCAGAAGGCATGTGGTCCTTGGCTTTTATTTTTTGAGAGGTTTTTGATTACTGTTTCAATTGCTTTACTTGTGGTTGGTCTATTCAGATTGTCTCTTTCTTCTTGATTCAGTTTTGGGAGGTTGTATGAGTCTAAGAATTTATCCATTTCTTCTAGATTGTCCAATTTGTTGGCATATAGTGTTTCCTAACATTCTGCTATAATCCTTTGCATGTCTCTGATATCCATTGTAATTTCTCCTCTTTCGCTTCTAATTTTATTTATTGGAGTCTTCTCTCTTTTTTCTTAGTGAGTCTGGCTAAGAGTTTGTCAATTTTGTTTATCTTCTCAAAGAACCAGCTCTTAGTTTCATTGATCCTTTCTACTGTTTTTTTGTTGTTGTTGTTTCAATTTCCTTTATTTCTGCTGTAATTTTTATTATTTTCCTCCTGCTGGCCTAGTTTTTCATTTAATTCCACTATATCCTTGTTGACTTTCTGTCCGGATGATCTATCCATTGATGTAAGTGGGATGTTGAGGTCTCCTGCTCCTATTGTGTTGCTGTTAATTTCTCCTTTTAGGTCTGTTAACTGTTGCTTTATGTACTTTGGTGCTCCTGTGTTAGGTCCATATATCTTATGAGTGTTATGTCCTCTTGGTGGAGTGTCCCTTTTATCATTTTTATATCACCCCTCTTTGTCTCTCATTGCCTTTATCTTGGAGTCTACTTTGTCTGATATAAGTATGGCAACACTTGCTTTCTTTTGTTTGCCATTAGCCTATGGTATCATCTTCCATCCCTTCACTCTGAGCCTGTGTTTGTCTTTAGAGCTGAGATATACTTCCTGGAGGCAGCGTATTCTTGAGTCTTGTTTTTTAATCCATCCTGCCACTCTGTGTCTTTTGATTGGAGAATTCAATCCATTTACATTTAGAATGATTATTGATATATGAGGGCTTAGTACTGCCATTTTAGATTTGTTTTCCAGTTGTTCTGTATTTCTTTTTTTTTCTCATCCTGTATGTTTCTGACTGCCAGTTCAATTTGGTGTTTCTCTATGATGGTTTCTGTTTTCTCTTTATCATTTGCGTCTCTGTTCTGATTTTTTCTTTAGTGGTTACTGTGAAGTTTGTATAAAAGATCTCATAGGTAAGATAGTCCATTTTCTGATAGCGTGTTTTCTTAATCTATGCAGGTTCCATCCCTTTCCTCTTCCCCGTCTAAGTTATTGTTGTCACTACTTGTTCCATTTTGTGTTGTGAGTTTGTGATTAAAATGGAGTGATTATAGTTATTTTTGATGCTTTCCTTCCCTTTATCTTTAATAATTGTTTGCTAACCTGTTCTGATAGAGAGCTACAATTTTCTGATTTTGTCTGTCTCCTTGCTCATGGCTTTGTAAACCCTTTCTTTTTTTTGTTTTTTTCAGGTTTAAGGGCCTTCTTGATCATTTCTTGTAGGGAGATCTTGTGGCAATGAACTCCCTCGGCTTTTGTTTATCTGGGAAGGTTTTTATTTCTCCATTGCATCTGAAGGATAGTTTCACTGGATAGAGTATTCTTGGCTGAAAGTTTTTGTCTTTCAGAATTTTGAACATGTCATTCTACTTTCTCCTAGCATGTAAGGTTTCTGCTGAAAGCATGACAGGGGTTCCTTTGTAGGTTATTTTCTTCTGCCTTGATGCTCTTAGTATTTTTTGTTTTAAAAATATTAACTTTTTCCAGTTTTACTAATATATGCCTCGGAGAAGGTCTTTTTACATTGATATAATTAGAAGTTCTATTAGCTTCATTTACATGTAATTCCAGCTTCTTCCTCAGGTTTGGGAAGTTCTCAGCTATTATTTCTTTGAACAAGCTCTCTGCTATTATTTCTTTGAACAA